>NC_139973.1:2575000-3060000 GCF_963993115.1 Abramis brama | reverse complement strand
AAACATCACCATTTCAGAGTAGCCGTCTAGCGTGACGTGACATCCGCCATTGTTTTATTTCAAAAAGCCACATTTCTGCTCGCATTAATAGACACGTATGCACAAACTAAGACTACTCAGTGTTTAAATGATGTGGATAAATTAAATGAAGAATTACACAGATGTTTAGATATGAAAATCAAAGTATTTTGTTCAAGAGCCTTCTACACTATTAAGAAGATGGTTCTGAAAAGCACTCAAGTTTCTTTGGTCTTTAATAATAGAGGGAGCCTTTTTCCTTCAGAAACTGTCCTGCGTTATAAATGCCAGGTAGTTAAACTGAAGCAGCATTTCACAGCAAGACAATCAATTCAAATCATGTAATGATATGCTATATGATATTTGATATATTATTAAAATAATGTAAAAATATGCAAAAATATGAACAATATTCATTACACTTTTAGATTTATTTTACCAGATACCAGTATTAATCAGTTTTTGATGGGCCTCAGATGACAATATTTGGTGGTATTATATATCTGCTTCATAGGGATGTGTTTTTGTTATCCACCATTATTTTTTTGTGTCTCATTATAAAAACAGAGGCGCTTACAAATTACCAATAGAACCATATCTGATTTGAAGCATTAATGCCTGCTTAACATCTGAATGACCCACAAACTCATCTTTAATTGTACTCAGATTATAGCACTTTTTAAATTGTGTTTGTGTAAAGGGTTCTGTTTGTAAATCGAGATTATTATTCAGTGTTTAGATGCTGATCGCCGTATAACAACTCAAATATAGTTTTTGTTATGGCAAAAAGTTCTGAAACTAAAAACCATTTAAGAGCCTAGTCTTCATTTTTAAGTGTGTGGGACACCGTTAATGTGTTCATGTCAACTCAAATCAAACAAGCATTATCTAAATTATCATTATCATTACTGTATGCGAAACTATAAAATATGAATAAAAATAAGAATATGAATAATAACAAATTTAGTGTATTGTAGACTGCATACAATACACTAAATCTAGCCCTGTATTATTTTGTCTGTAGCTGCACTCTTTTAAAAATATGGTTATTGGGATCGTTGCTCTATGGTTCTAGATAAATTTATGATGTTTCATTATTCAGATCAGTGTTTTGGTTTCCTTTAAAGCACAATAAAGGAGAAAACTTGTTCTCCTAAGACATATGACTGCAACCTTTTTTTTTTTTTTGTCCGCGTTTGATCAGATATCTGGATATTTATGTTAAGTTAACAAACGCGTCCTCATGCGATCCTGCTTTTTCTCTTCGGTTTTTATGAGATTTTCTGATAACCGATAGTAGGAATATGTGTCTATTACACAGACAGGAAATATTATCGGTTTGTTATCGTCAGAAATACAAAGACAATAACAGTAAGTAAATGATGCACTCACCATATCTGGAGCAAAGCAAAAGAAAAATCAGCTGTAAGTTCAGCAAAGTTTCCTCTCCATCCTGTGAAGTGTGTTGATCAACGCGCAAACACACGGATATAATGACGCATCCCGACGCTGATACACTCGAAGCTTTCAATCTCAAATCAGCCGGTTACGATCGTGTGTGTGTGTGTGTGTTCGAGAGCTCTGCGGTGTGTGTCTCGCTCCCCGCGTGTGTGGCGCACTCAAGTGCACTAATGTGAAGAAACGTTCAATAAATGAGCGACCTGAAGTTCCTCCTCCTCCTGCTCATGTCCTCAACACACGCGTGTACTCTCTCTCTCTCTCTCTCTCTCTCTCTCTCTTTGTGTGTCTGTGTGTGTGCGCGCTATTTTATTTGAATGTACTTTACAACCTCACAAATATAGCGAAACGTGGAAAACAGACGTAAAATAACATTTTGAATGACTTATAATAAAGCCTTTTTTTTTAAATGTTTGTAAAAATGCAAAAGGTGAATCAGAAAAAAATATAGAAAAAAAATAAAAATACAGAAAGTGTTGAAGTGTATTGGAAAGAAAATATTATTAGCTCTGTATAAAACCAATAGATATCAATGGAAGGTCCATGATAGGAAAAACAAATGTGTGTTTGTGAAGGAGATACAACTCCATAAATGTCAGAATGTTCATTCATGTGAGTTCCAAAGAAAGTTGCAGATGATCACATTTAAAAGTTGATAATTTAGTCCTTTATTATGATGGCAGTGTTCATTGTGCATTTCAGGTAATGTATATGACTACACAAATTAGTGGTGTTACAAAGTGGAGTCAAATACAATGCATGCATTTTATCCAGTAATAAATAATAACTGGATAAACATGCTGACATATGTGTTTCTTTTGTTGAGTTCCTCTTTACAGTGTAAAGCAAGTTTCCCCTGGATATCAATGTTTTTTTTGTTTTTTTTTTTTTTTTTTCATTTCAGAAGGAGAAGGATAAATCATCTCAATCATACATAAATCAATCATATCCTTAGAAATGTCCCCAGGTATGACAGTTTACATGTACATTACATTTTGATTGGCATTGGAGGAGTAGTGGTGTTTTTAAATCCATTTCGTACTCAAGTGTTCATATGTACTTAAATGTATATATAACATAACAAATTAGATTTTTTGGTCACCCTCATTAAAAAATATTGTTTATGAACTATACTGTCACAAAATTAAGTGTAAGTACAATTGTTTAGCTATTTAGGAAATTACATGGAAATGTCCTGTCTCTTTAAGGAAGTTGGAAAAAAAATCTATTAATGACTTGTGTTCTTTTTTACAGTTATTGTGTTAGGTAAACATTATGGGAAGGAACAAAATATTTAGGACAGGTCATGCCGGTTATGTTAATGACATTTACTTTTTCTTTATGGTATAGTTTCCCACTACATTCCAGATTTGTGAAATAATAGTTTACAAGGCTTGCAAATAATCTGATAAATGATTAGTGTGTGATTTTGAAAATGTCTTAAAGCTGTATTATGTGTCAAATACTGTATGTTTATTCTCTCAACAGTTAACAAAACGAATGTTTGAAAGAAGCATCCCAAAACACAAAAGAGAAGACCGGGGCTAGTTGTCACACATGAAGTTGTCACATTTGTCAGCAACCACAGAAACTTTAAATCAAACATCTTATTAGACAAATGCTGGTTTTCACTATTAGTAGCTTTATAAGCTTTCTAGTTTGTAAATCATGATATTTTTATAATGTAGCTTTTTGCAGTTCAAACTGTAAGGTTTGTGACTATACAGGAACTGAGTTTCATAAATAAACTGGCATAAAAAGTGTGACAACTAGCCCCGGTGTAATATAATTAAATCAAAGACAGAAATCACCTTTAAAATCACATTGTTGTGGATGTCGCTGATGCAACACCCTATATCTGGGGGTCAAATCAAGTTTAAAAGAAACATTACCATCATTGTTACACTGAGAAGTGATTCAGAAGTGATACACAGTGTGTGTGTGTGTGTGTGTGTGTGTGTGTGTGTGTGTGTGTGTGTGTGTGTGTGTGTGTGTGTGTGTGTGTGTGTGTGTGTGTGTGTGTGTGATTTATTTCCAGAGATGGCAACAGTCAGGCTGCCAAGACAGAAAGGTAGATAGAGTCTGAATAAAGTTGAACGAGATCATAGATGAGGAAAAATCCGGTAACCTTACCTATGACTGTAGTTAAGTAACGCAACCCAGACACAAATTTGTCTGCCCGTGATTCATTTTTCTTGCGACGAGGGTGGCCGTTCTCCGTGCTTTCTGTGGAATGTGCGGCTAAAGAAGAAAATAAAAGCAGCCATTGTCTTTATCTTTATTTCTCTCTTGGAGTTTGTTGAGCCGGTCAGACACGCTGCGAACAGCAAGAGATCAGGGAGAGTTTCCTCCCAATTCACCAGTTCACTTCTGTCTCCCATTCCTCATGAGCAAAGAACTAGAACCCATTTCCAAAACATCATGTAAATATTCCCCAAAAGAGATGAAGTCCGTTTCTATTTAAGTCTGCATTCAGTTCATGCCAACACTAATATTAAAACCTAGAAGCAGTAGTGAATATATTTAGGCTAAAAGCTGAGTATCACATTTATTATTATGCAAACTCTGATGAAACCTCAAACGCTCAGTAAACTGCAGTGTGAGCGCTAGCGTTTGAACGATTCCTCAAATCATGTGTCTTGTTGATGAGAGGTGGCCTTACCTATGTTTCACCCGTTTCAATTGAAACAGGCCCCGCCCTCCAAGGGGGCCCCAAAAGACCAGCAAAATCCCATTCATTTTCTCTGTAGGATATTGATTTTCAGCCATAATGTCTAAACCATCCAAGGTAGATTGACCACGAGCTACGAGGTTGTGAAACGCAAGTTTCTGCTCCTATAAAAGCCACAAGGTATGAAATCAACCTTGTTATTTGCAATCTTCTGGAGAAATACTACACTACCCACAATTCTAAGCAAAACACTGACGTCTCTGATTGGTCGAACTCGCGCTGCGGTTACCATGGCGACGTTTACCGCCCCCGCGAACGGCTTAAGCGATCTGAAGTATATATTTTTCTGCTCTATTATGTTTATGTTTTATGTGGGTAGGGCCCCATATTAGTTATTGAAACGGGCCCCCAGATGCTTAAGGCCGCCGCTGGAGGTGTGTTGTTACTTTACTAATCTGCGACTGCTTTCACCTCTTCTTCAGAGGGTCTTCATCTTGAGGACTCTTTTGACTTTTGAGGCAACTAGACTGTAGCACCTAGAACACATTGGTAACTGCCTGGAAACGCCCTAGTAACATTTAGAACAGCAATTGCGTGGCAAACACATTAGCAACATGCTAAAAACACTCAGAGGCCCTGTTTACTCCTGCTATTAAGATGCGTTTCGGTCGATTGGATCACAAGTAGACGAGGGAGACACAAACCATGTTGTTTTATTGTTTGGTCTTTTTTGTCCACTTTTGACCACTTATGTCTTGATTTATTTGAGGGGCGGGTAAATGGATGTGTTTTTTTCTGATATTTCAATATAATGGACAAAATATGTTTGCGCAATTTACATGTGAACTCACCCGGAGACGACAGAAAAACATACAGAGAGCATCAGCTTTAGTTTCTGCTCTGACAGACGCAAGACCACCCGAACGCTGTGAGTGTGTGTGTTAGAAATCAGGAATGGTGAGAGAACATCGTGCTTGGTACGTTTGTCGTCTTCAGACCAAACTTGGGTCTTCAGCCGACAGTTTAAATCCCGTCTGGCTAGCGCTCTTCTCATAATGTTTACGCATTAAAGGATTAGTTCACCCCAAAATGAAAATTTCCTAATAATTTACTCACCCCAATGCCATCCAAGATATCTATGTCTTTCTTACCTCAGTGGGAGAGAAATTATGTTTTTTGAGGAAAACATTTCTGGATTTTTCTTCTAACAATGGACTTCATTGGTTACCATCGTTTTTAAGTCCAAATCAAGTGTTTAAACGGGCTGTACGCGATCACAGCTGAAGAAGAGGTTGTTATCTAGTGAAACGATAGGTCATTTTCAATTTTTTTTTTATAATTTATAAACTTTTTACCTTCAATAGTTCGGATTGAGCTGATCAACAAACAGACAGGGAACTACGTCATCACGTTGAAAGGTCACGCCGGCGCCGGCAGAAGTACCGCCCCACTGTTTACAATGCGACCGTACGTAGGAGGATAGTTCAAATAGTATTGTTTGCTATTATATATATAGTAATAGTATTCAGTGAATATGAATATGAATAGTATATGAATAACATTTTGATGAATATGAATAGTAGTTCAAATAGTATTGCCGGCGTCGGTGTGACCTTTCAACGTGATGACGTAGTTCCCTGTCCGTTTGTTGATCAGCTCAATCCGAACTATTGAAGGTAAAAAGTCTATAAATTATAAAAAAATTTTTGAAAATGACCTATCGTTTCGCTAGATAACAACCTCTTCTTCAGCTGTGATCGCGTACAGCCCGTTTAAACACTTGATTTGGACTTAAAAATGATGGTAACCAATGAAGTCCATTGTTAGAAGAAAAATCCAGAAATGTTTTCCTCAAAAAAACTTTCTCTCCCACTGAGGAAAGAAAGACATGGATATCTTGGATGGCATTGGGGTGAGTAAATTATTAGGAAATTTTCATTTTGGGGTGAACTAATCCTTTAAGTCAGTAAGGTGGAGAGCATGTGGTCTTTTGTGGCTGTTTGAACGCATTCGTCCACATGAGCGTTTACACTACGATAGCAATCCGGTCGAATGCGTTTTCGACGACCTCTGGAAGTGTTCGAAAGTGGACAAGCTCAAAACGTTTTAGACCCCCGTCTACACCTTTATTTAGTGTCGTCCATGTGATCCGATCGACCAAAACGCTTCTTAATACCAGATGTAAACAGGCCAGAGTGCCTCAGAAACCACACAGCAACACCCTATCAATGTGGTGGAAGCTTTTTCACATGACTGAAGTAAATGTCATAAAGAACAACTCCTTTAATGTACTTGAGTCTTGGAGCGGCACTAATAAACACAGTAGAGCCCTTCACAGCAGGCCATTCTTCTGAACTAATAAACTAGTCCTCTATCCCCACACACACAGGTTGCTCCTCTCTCACAGCGCCCCACTAGTGCCCCTCTTGTCCGTGGAATGTGGAAATCATTTCCCCCTTAATTTTATAATGGAGGTGGGGGGGAGGCCTCCCTTTGGTTCAATTTTCACCAACACCATAAAAAGCAGCGGTCGTAAGAGCAGCGCGGACATCTGTTTTTTCCATCGCCAGGACTTTAATGATCAGGTAATAAAAGTTTCATTTGACAGAAATTACAACAGATGTTTCAGCCGATAAAAGTTCAGATAGAAGTGATCTCTCTGGAGACCTCGCTGACCCGACGGGCCCACCTCCACTACATACCGCCACAACAAAACCCCTTAAAATCACCGCCAGTTTACTTCCACTGCCGTCTACACATTCAAATACAGGGGGTTGTCTCATTTTTTTTGCAACTTCTTGACTTTTGAATCATCTGGTTAGTCAGGATTTGAGATTTAACACTGTATATTTCTAAACCCTGGGTTAATGTTCTTATTTGCATGTTTATAATATTCCATTTAAATTTACATTTAATGATTTAGCAGGCGCTTTTATCCAAAGCGACTTACATATGAGGAGAGCAATAAGCAATCAAACCAACAATGGGGCAACCATATGGAAGTGCCGTGACCAGTCCCAGTTAGTCCAGCACAGTACATGTGGGATTTTTTTGTTGTAATAAATAGATATAGAATAGAAGGTTATTAACAACATTGATTAGACAAAGTTTTTTTTTTTTTTTTTTTACTATTTCCTTTAAATGCAAGCTAAAATAATCACAGTGTGCATGTTTTTGCAACTGTACAAAGTGCATAAATGTTTAATAAGGTTAGCATTGTTTAGTTTAGTGGTTTTCTGCTCCTAAACATTTAAGTGTCACATTTAGCGATGCAATTTGTGACCCTGGATCACAAAACCAGTCATAAGTCGCACGGGTATATTTGTGGCTATAGCCAATAATACATTGTATGGGTCAAAATTATTGATTTTTCTTTTATGCCAAAAATCATGAGGATATTACGTAAAGATCATGTTCCATGAAGATATTTTGAAAATTTCCTACCGTAAATATATAAAACATTTATTTTTGTGAGTGAATGCAGCACAATCGTGAACATAAATGGACAACTTTAAAGGTGATTTTCTCAATGTTTCGATTTTTTTGCACCCTCAGATTCCAGATTTTCAAATAGTTGTATCTTGGCCAAACATTGTCCTATCCTAAAAAAACATACATCAATGTAAAGCTTATTTATTCAGCTTTCAGATAATATATACATCTAAATTTTAAAAAATTGACCCATGTGACTGGTTTTGTGGTCCCTTCACATTTGGGTTTTCACTGCTGATTCTCTGAAGAAGGGCTTGAAAAATACCAATGGGGAACACTTCATTTCGATGGTCCACTTTAGACATTCTAGCTATAATAACCTTTGCAACTACATGTCAACTAGCAGTCATTAGAGAATTAGTAGACTGTCTGCTTAATGTCCGTTAATACTTTATTTTGATGCTCCCTAACAGACATTCTACTGACTGTAACTACATTTGCAACTACATACAGTATGAACTTATTCTACAAACCCGAACCCTACTAATACACTAATGAGAGTTAGTCTGACATGTTGCACAGTTAGTAGAACGTTTTAAGGGTACGATTTCTAAGAAACGCTGTTGATATTCGAAATCACCAAAAAAAACACACCCCTACCCTAAAGGGTCACGCCCCATCTTGATAGCTCCATCTTGAGAGCTGTTAGATATGCCCCGCCCTCTCTTCCTGTTTCAGTGTCAATTACAGGTACATCAACACATTGAATAATGCTGCGCGTTTCAAGGCACTTTAAGTGGACCATGCAGTGTAACCTACCAGGGTGAAACATTTCTTAACTCAGAGTTTAAAATAGTCCTATAATGGGTTTAAGAAATTAATTTATTCCTCAGGAATCTGAATGAAAGGTTTGTACTAATGTTTGTGCTGGTATGTAGGCTAAAAAACAAATGAAGAACCGTTTCCAAGTTTGATCCGTCAAATATGCACTGATTCAAGAGTGCCTTGCAGGAAGCCATTTGATACAAACACAGTGCTATTATCCCATGAACTCGTATTCAGTCTTGTCTTGTCGATGTGAAAAATGCCATTCTGGAACCAGTGAAACATCCCAAAAACAAACACACCCACAACAGATATTGAATAGACGCTAGTGACGCAGACATGAAGAATTACTGAAAATTAAAACCTTAATCAGTGTCAGAAGTCAGTCTTTACCTTTGTGGTTTGTCACATTTTAAATTAATTGGCTTATCTGGCATGGTAAATACTAGCTTTACATTGCCAAAATATGAGTACATTGTATATATTTTTCAGTAGTTTTAGGGCTCATCCTCCCGTGAGATTTTAGATTAAACTTGCATGAATAAAGTAATGTAACTGCCACTATTTCTTTGATATTTCCACCATTTTTAATAATCTTTTTTATCTTCACTTAATGTTTTAAATGAACCCGCAGTGCGAGAAACTAACTCTTTTAAAGCACAAATGTTCAATGTAATCTCTCTCAGTAGTCTGAGTGTTTGATAACTGCGTGCACGATCATATAGTTTTGGAGAGAGTATCACACTGCACTGTAAAAAATTTAACCGTGATTTTTACGGTAAAAAAATGGCAGCTGTGGTTGCCAGAACTTTACCGTCAAAAATACGGTAGCAACCCGTTATTGGTTTTACAGACTTAACTTAAAATTTACAGTAATAAACCGTATTTTATTATCTGATATAATGTGAATTTACCATCCTACTGAAGTATTAATATCTGTTTTGTACCATAATACACTGATAACCACCAATCACAGCAGTGATGAGAGTCACATAATCAATCAAAGCTCATCACAAGCAGCTCTTCCACAAGAAAGTTAATACTATAGAAGCTGCACAGTGTCATTCACACAAACATTAAACACCATCACGGTAACACACATGTAACTAAATGTAACATAAAACCCTAATGTACATAACTGATTAGAAAACTATGAAGAAACATAGTTATTTCAACAAAAATACATCAAATGTGAAGTGTGACACTTTTTTTTGTGGGAATGTCAATTTACGGTTTTTCACTGTAAATTATACAATGAGTTGTTCTTTTTCACTTTCAAAAACTGTAAATTTAATGGTATTTTACAGTAAAATTACATTAAATGTACCATTAGATCTATCACAGTTATTTACCGTATATAGTACGGAAACTTTCTGTTAACCAATTAACAGTTTTTCACTGTAGCATTTTACCGTTAAAATTACTGTAATTTTTTACAGTGTGGGTGTAGGGCATGGCAACTTTCTAGAAGTATTTTGCTTATCTATTTATAAACATATATGACCAATTCAATAATGTGTTCTGTTATTTCAGTCTGAAGATGTTTGATATTCTGAACTGATATTCCCATGGTTTTCTTGGCGAAAGCGTTTGATTGGCACCTGTTCTGGCCTGTTGAAATTAACAGCCCCCAGATGATTTATTATTAACCCGGGCCACGAGCAGTCTGAACGCTTTACGACAGATCAGGACTGTGTGAAAGTGCAAGTGTGTGTCTTTCACAACGCGTCTCATCTCTTTTCCCCGGCCCAGCCCCAGAGGTGAGACAGATACGTTCACACATTTCATTTTGTGGTTCCCACGGCAGTCAAAAATGCACCTGACCCCGAGGCTCATGTACTGGGGGATTTTTTTTATATCCTGCTCTTAAAGGAGCAGCCGTGACTAATGCGTGCTTCACTGTCTCCATTATGCTGCAGGATATTATGAAGTTTCATGCAACATGACTGGATGTGTGAATGTGTGTATGTGTGTGGGTTCAGCAAAACACATCCTTTTTGTCCCTGTTTGATATCTACAGTATGTACGTCCATGAATGTACGTGTTTTAATACACCTTTTTGTTTGTTTTAGGTATAGTTCACCCAAAAATGAACATTTCTGTTATCATTTTCTCACCATTATGTCAATGTATCATTATATAACTTTGCGTCCTGAAGAACACAGACCCAGCTAACAGGGAACATTCTTAGAGCTTTGGCAACAAGTTGTAAACTTCTTTACTTCAAAACGTTAACATTATACTTTGTTTAGTTGAACGTTCGTCTAACATGTTTCATAATGTTCAGAGAACATTCAAAAGCTATATGAACAAACAATCGTCCAGTTACATTAATGGAATATCTCTTCAGAGATATCTGGTCTTTATTCTCAAAACGTTAGCATGAAAACGAAGGAACAAATAAAGGAATCGTCTAAAGTTTTTTAAATGTTTCAGAATGTTCAGAGAACAATTAAAAGTAACATTCTCATAATGGAATGTTCTCAAATGGAATGTTCTCTTAACATTCGCATAACAAAAAATACTGGACATTTTGAACATTCAGAGAACATTCAGAATTAAAGGGTTAGTTCACCCAAAAATTTAAATTCTGTCATTAATTACCCACCCTCAGTGAGGTTCATTCTCATGTTACGCATCACATTTGAGCTTCAGTAAGAACCAATGAGGTTCAGTCTCGTGTTACGCATCACATTTGAGCTTCATTAAGAACCAATGAGGTTCATTCTTGTGTTACGCATCACATTTGAGCTTCATTAAGAACCAGTGAGGTTCATTCTCGTGTTACGCATCACGTTTGAGCTTCTGTAAGAACCAATGAGGTTCAGTCTCATGTTACGCATCACATTTGAGCTTCATTAAGAACCAATGAGGTTCATTCTTGTGTTACGCATCACATTTGAGCTTCAGTAAGAACCAGTGAGGTTCATTCTCGTGTTACGCATCACATTTGAGCTTCAGTAAGAACCAATGAGGTTCATTCTGGTGTTACGCATCACTTTGAGCTTCTGTAAGAACCAATGAGGTTCAGTCTCGTGTTACGCATCACATTTGAGCTTCATTAAGAACCAATGAGGTTCATTCTCATGTTACGCATCACATTTGAGCTTCAGTAAGAACCAATGAGGTTCATTCTCGTGTTACGCATCACGTTTGAGCTTCTGTAAGAACCAATGAGGTTCATTCTCGTGTTACGTATCACATTTGAGCTTCATTAAGAACCAGTGTTACGCATCACATTTGAACTTCTGTAAGAACCAATGAGGTTCATTCTCGTGTTACGCATCACATTTGAGCTTCATTAAGAACCAATGAAGTTCATTCTCATGTTACGCATCACATTTGAGCTTCATTAAGAACCAATGAGGTTAATTCTCGTGTTACGCATCACATTTGAGCTTCAGTAAGAACCAGTGAGGTTCATTCTCGTGTTACGCATCACATTTGAGCTTCTGTAAGAACCAATGAGGTTCAATCTCTTATTACGCATCACATTTGAGCTTCATTAAGAACCAATGAGGTTCATTCTCGTGTTACGCATCACATTTGAGCTTCATTAAGAACCAATGAGGTTCATTCTCGTGTTACGCATCACATTTGAGCTTCAGTAAGAACCAATGAGGTTCATTCTCGTGTTACGCATCACATTTGAGCTTCAGTAAGAACCAATGAGGTTCATTCTCATGTTATGCATCACATTTGAGCTTCATTAAGAACCAATGAGGTTCATTCTCATGTTACGCATCACATTTGAACTTCATTAAGAACCAAAGAGGTTCATTCTCATGTTACGCATCACGTTTGAGCTTCTGTAAGAACCAATGAGGTTCATTCTCGTGTTACGCATCACATTTGAGCTTCATTAAGAACCAGTGTTACGCATCACATTTGAGCTTCTGTAAGAACCAATGAGGTTCATTCTCATGTTACGCATCACATTTGATCTTCATTAAGAACCAGTGAGGTTCATTCTCGTGTTACGCATCACATTTGAGCTTCAGTAAGAACCAATGAGGTTCATTCTCGTGTTACGCATCACATTTGAGCTTCAGTAAGAACCAGTGAGGTTCATTCTCGTGTTACGCATCACATTTGAGCTTCATTAAGAACCAATGAGGTTCATTCTCGTGTTACGCATCACATTTGAGCTTCATTAAGAACCAGTGTTACGCATCACATTTGAGCTTCTGTAAGAACCAATGAGGTTCATTCTCGTGTTACGCATCACATTTGAGCTTCATTAAGAACCAGTGAGGTTCATTCTCGTGTTACGCATCACATTTGAGCTTCAGTAAGAACCAATGAGGTTCATTCTCGTGTTACGCATCACATTTGAGCTTCAGTAAGAACCAGTGAGGTTCATTCTCGTGTTACGCATCACATTTGAGCTTCATTAAGAACCAATGAGGTTCATTCTCGTGTTACGCATCACATTTGAGCTTCATTAAGAACCAATGAGGTTCATTCTCGTGTTACGCATCACATTTGAGCTTCATTAAGAACCAATGAGGTTCATTCTCGTGTTACGCATCACATTTGAGCTTCAGTAAGAACCAATGAGGTTCATTCTCGTGTTACGCATCACATTTGAGCTTCAGTAAGAACCAATGAGGTTGATTCTCGTGTTACGCATCACATTTGAGCTTCATTAAGAACCAATGAGGTTCATTCTCGTGTTACGCATCACATTTGAGCTTCATTAAGAACCAATGAGGTTCATTCTCGTGCTACGCATCACAATTGAGTTTCAGCAAGAACCAATGAGGTTCATTCTCGTGTTACGCATCACATTTGAGCTTAAGCAAGAACCAATGAGGTTCATTCTCGTATTACGCATCACATTTGAGCTTCAGCAAGAACCAATGAGGCTCATTCTCGTGTTACGCATCACATTTGAGCTTCAGTAAGAACCAATGAGGTTCATTCTCGCGCTTCAAAAAGTTCATAAAGAGATTGTAAAACTAATCCATATGATTCGAGCGGTTTAAAGTGGTAGTTGCGTAGCTGTCAATGGAGGAACAGAAATCTCTCCGATTTCATCAAAAAGATCTTCATTTGTGTTCCGAAGATGAATAAAAGTCTTACGGGTTTGGAACGAAATGAGGGTGAATATTTAATGACAGAATTGTAATTTTGGGGTAAACTAACCCTTTAATGGGAATGTTAGCAAATGTTCTGAGAACATATTTTAAACCGAAACAGTAAGAGGGTGAATAAATAACGACGGTATTTTCATTTAGCTTGTTCTCATGTGCGTGTGTGTGTGTGTGTGTGTGTGTGTGTGTGTGTGTGTGTGCGTGTGTGTGTGTGTGTGTGTGTGTGTGTGTGTGCGTCTCTGTATCTGTATCTTCCCCTCGGGCATAGGCGACTGTTAGGAAATGAATAGAGGCTGTTCTCAATAGCTTTGTGTTTCTGTTTGTTTGTGCCCTCTGTAAGCTGGGTGTTGGTAGGAGGGCTCTGAGAAAGATGGCGTTTCACATGGCCACAGGCGCTGAAGCATTGTTAACCAGACAATACAGCAGGTCCTGGCATTAGCACGTCTCTGTTTAAGAGCGGCCAGACAACAGTTGCCTTCCCAACAGCAGCACAGGCCTGCAACTGAAACGTGCGGGTAAACCGTGCTTTAAGAGCTCACAATCCATTCACAGGAATGATGTTATTCAATACGTCGAAAATAGGCGTGACAGCAGTACACATGTAATGCTACTATATCAAATAAATGATTAAGTGGGTGCATAAATATATATATTTTTAAATTGTAATCTATTTTTATATTTATAGTAGACTTATTTTATGTTATAAATATATGTATGTGTGTGTATATTATTTAATGTGAGTTCTCAGTTAAACTTAATTTATCATAATGCTTGTTTATCAATTCGATTTTTGATTATCAGCTCTGAAATATTTCTTGTAAAATTCACGAAAATAACCAATAATAGACACAAAATAGTAGAGTCATCATGCAGTGAGAGTATTGAGCTATAAAATAAATGTGGAGAGCAGCCCAGATCATTGAGAAATTCATGAGAAATTCTTGAGTTCATGCTGAAATCTCTGACCTTTGATTTCAGGATGTCTTGGCAAATCTGAGCACAGATTGAGAAATCATAACGAAATTCTTCTGAAACTCCAGATGAAACAGGTGGGAATCATCTGATAAGCTGGAGATAAAATCTCATTTCCGTCTGAGAATCAGTTGAGGTATCAAAAGAGATTTTTTGTATTCTTTCATAGGCTCTCATATTCTCCTATACAGAATAGTTTTGTGTTTTGGATCAATTCTAATGCGCATTAGGAAGCCTTTCAGTGTGGAGAAACTTGAAAAGGTAAAAAAACACTATTGAAATTTTTCACTCAGATGTTACAGTCGTTTCAGCCTCCATCAATACTGAAGCGACTAGCGGTGATCTCTGACACACCGTCCTTATGGCGTATCAATAACCTGACCGCACTAATAGAAAGACCTGGACACTTAAAACCTTTTAACTAGTCCTGTAATTAAGTTAGCCTGATCACAGTGGCATGAATTATTGATATGTTATTGGATTCCAATCAGCTTTGAGAAATTATTAATAATAGATTACCCATCTGGTGGAAACGGATTGTAAACCTGGACTTCCATTTGTGAACAACCTCTCAATACTTCAATATGAATCAAATCTTAAAAGAAGGAGAATAAAAACATATTTTATTTTCAATGTCAATATGTGCGTCCAATTAAACCATATAGTAATCTGTCTTCGCTCTCTTTCATCAATTTAAGTAAGCACTTTGAAATAAACACAATATTACAATCTACTGTATATGAATATATATATATAGTATATATGAATAGTGTAAACATATTTTATTCTCAGATTTGTGTATAATAAATACAATTTATTTACATTTTTATTATATTTACTTTTACAGTTTACATTTTATTTTTATATACATATATACTTAGATGTGCATTTATAGCCTAATAAATTATATATATTTTTTCAAGTTTTTTTTTATATATATATATATATATATATATATATACAGTTATATTAAGTAAATATAAAAAAATACAAATAAATATAATTTTGTAGAAACTCGTGTAAAGTTCGTGGAAACTTTCACCCATGATGTTGCTAACATTGTGCTCGATGAGATACAGTGAAATGTTTAATTCTGGTTATATGAATGTTAACATTACCCTCTCACTATAAATGAAAATGAAAGGTTTGGCTGCTCTTAGATTAAACCTTCCACTGCGTGAGTCTTGATGTCATTTATGAAATGTGTGGTGAACCAAAGAACAAAGGACAAATCTTAAAATAAGATAAGTTGACTTTAAAGAAATCATAAATAGCGTTGGAGTTGTGTCGGTCATGGCAGTCTTGTTCTAATTACATGTGGTTTGACAGGCGTTCCAGGATATTCCCCTCACAGATGGACGGACACACACACACACACACACACACACACACACACACACACACACACACACACACACACACACACACACACACACACAGCACAGCACATAAACTCACGGAGCGTGACCGCAGCTCCACTGGAGACACATGCCCTGTTAAAGCTCAAAGGACAAACACTGTTTGAATGTGGAGGTCAGAAACTACATGGGTTTATTTGTGATAATGAATGTCTGACTGTACATTTTGTACATATTTGGATTATTTTAATACTTGCATTTGCTATATATGTTGTTTTTGCGTGTTAGAATATGATGTTGCTATCTGACCACTCACTTTTCATCATCATTTGTTCCAGAAGCATTTTTTTTTTCCCATTCATTTTGTCCATATAAATTACAAAACAATTCTGCCATAAAAAGTTTTTAGCCTTGAACCAAACCAACCAGCCGAATGTGCAAAACCAGAAAACTGTAAAAAAAACTGTTTTTTTTTTTACATCAGCTATTCCTTACATCATGCATTTAAAATGACATAAATCAGAAACCATGGTGCAATATAAAACTATTGACCTCATTATTTATTATACAAATGTAAAGGATGTTATCACCCTGCTAAATGCAACTAAGGCATGAAGATATTAAGATATTTTAAACAGTAACATGATTTTCTATAAAGCAGCGTGTATTGTTTCAAAGCAGCTTTTTCAAAAGGGCTGTTCAAATGAAAGAAAATTATTGCAAAATATTTATTAAAATATATGGATCAACAAAAATAGAGTGTAAGACTCAATTATATCATGTGCAATGCTTCATGGGAGTTTCTATATATGGCAGAAATGCTATTCTAAAGTTGGTGATTGAACAATTTAAAGTTGAAATACACTGACTTGCATCTTCTGCACAAGCATATATCATCACGGTCTGGCTTGAAACATTAATATTTCATTGCTTTGTGGAGAAAATGAATGGTAATTTTACTCCAGCAGGAACCCTGTGCTGTAAAAACAGACAGAAGAATTCATCATCCAGACTGCAGGTGAAAGTGACGAGACAGAAAGTACCTGATCTGATGCAGGTTCTCATGGTGTCGAGCGTTGAAGAGCCTCAGTGGGAGGAGTTTTCACATCGGTTTGAGTGACGGGCGAAGGCCAGAGACCGAGAGGAAGGGTTTGGGAAATCTTCAGCCTAGAGCCAGTTGGCGAACAGGAGAGGAAATGCACAGAATGCCTTTTTTTTTTTGTTCTCACACCTTCGTGTTCTCTCGTCACCCGGGGCGTTGAGAAGCGCCGAACACCCCCGCTCACCTGCCCTGCCCTCCCTTGTGTGTGAGAACAAAAATAGTGGAAGGTCTCTGTCTTTCTTTCACGCTCGCTCCAAAACCACCTGAGGCGTGCTTCTTTATAAGACACTGTCAGAAATGAACTTACTCCCCGGCCTCTCTCTAACCCGCTTCTAAGATCAATATTAATGCTTTAAGCAAATGACCTCCTCATGGCCTTTCACCCCGACCGACCCTGACATATTTACAAGTATGGACAACATTAGACCTGTTCCAAAACCTATGAGCCGCCTATAGACAGTATATATGCACTTTCTAATATGAAGGCACTCACGCAAAAGTGCATTGCATATTTTATTTATTTCAATTAATAGAAATTATTTTAATCGTTCTAGTTAACAATAACAACACTGCTGTGTGTTGTAATGTGTATCTTAGCATCTACTGGAATAAATTACGGGTTGCATATTCATGATTACCAAATTGTCCACATATGAGGAGTTGCATACTTAGAAGGTAAAGCAACTGCTTATAAAATCATTTTCTTAACTAGCATCAATCAGATTTGATTCTCAAGTAAACATATCTTTTTTCAAGGATGTTTGTGGTGGAAAACAAGACAAAAATATGATTATTTGCAGTGGACGCTGTTGTCTCCTTGTCTCTCATGTTAAACCACAGCACATATACGACTATCAGCGTGTTTCCATTTTGATGAGCTCACGAAGGGAGTGTCCTTCCCTTCTGGCTTCACATGACACAGTGAATTTAATTTCCTCAATAAAGGCACCATATTTTCATATTTTGCTCCAGACATAACAATAAGTCGTTACTGTACAAGTTCAATCGAGTCCAAACCATCAAAACAACTTTTAATTGTTTGCCAGACGAAGCGGCTGGTGGACGCAGTCTGAGCGACCTCTCGACCGCAGCTCACAGTTATTAAAGCTAAAAGAGATTTGCTCTGTTTTCCAGAGTGTTTGCAGGGTTTGATGGACTCTGCAAAGAAAGCAACCAGTGTTTTTTTCCTCCTCCAAAATGAACACAGAGCAGAAAGCACGGATGTCAGACAGTGCAGTGATGATGTGGATTTAAAAGAGAAAAACAGAGGAGGTTTAAGGGTGGAGTGTTATGATCTCAGTGGAGATGTTTGTTCACCTACAACCCCTGTGCAGTTCAAGCCCTGAGATGGAGAAAGACCTCAATTCTGGGTGGTTATTGAACAAAACGTTGTTTTTTTTAAAAATAACTTTACTTTTCATAACCGCCTATATCTCATGTTTACTTTCATTTGGACTCATGCAATTAAACATCTCTCCCGGATAACAGGGAACGTTCCTAGAAATTTCCTAATGTTCTTCCAGTAATGTGTTAATGAGTTATCTGGTATTTAATAATGTTCTCAAAATGTTAGTAGAAAAAAGGGTTACACTTTATTTTAAGGTGTCATTGTCACAGTGTAATTATATATTTAAGTACTGAGAAATAATAATTAACAACATGTACTTACTATAGGGTTAGGATTTGAGGTTACTCTTTATTTTAAGGTGTCATTGTTACAGTGTAATTATATATTTAAGTACTGAGTAACATTAAGCAACTACATGTACTTACTATAGGGTTAGGGTAGGATTAGGGTTTGGTTGAGGGTTAATTGCATGCAATTATGCATAATTTACTCTTATTACTATGGTAAGTACATGTAACATAATGTAACAAGGACACTGTAAAATAAAGTGTTACCGAATTTTTTTATTTATACATAGTTCATGGAACGTTTTAGTATCATTTTTTAAATGTTACAACTTGTTTCAGAATGTTCAGAGAACTTTCAAAAGTAACATTCCCATAAAATGGAATGTTGCCTTTATATTCGCAACCAAGTGTTTTTAAAACATAACACATTTTAAACATCCAGAAATAATGTTTTTATAACTTATTGGAAACGTTAGCAAAACCTATGGCTTTAACGGAAAACTTCTTTCCTATCACCCTTCACTTTTTACAGTCTATTTGCCCTCAGAAAGCATCTCTGTTTTGCTTGTGGCTGATGTTAACTAGTTCTGCTGTTCTCCTTCTCGGATGACTATTATTATGTCCAGAAGAAAACTTGGGGGAATTTCCCCATTGTTGTGCTGTCATACACAGAACACAGGCCATATCCAAACACACAAAAGATGTTTTACGACACAAGTGACTGGGAAAATACCCACAAGAAAGAACAATCCCCAGCAAGATTTGAAGATCTGGATCGAATGAGATCTTTAATATGGCAGGCAGTTGTCTCATCTAGATAGAGATACGATAAAACAGAGAACAAATGGAGACTTGCTTCTCAGATGTTTCTCCTGAGAAAAAGACCTCAGTCCTCTCAAGAGTTTCAGAAGAGATTTCAAACTGTGCTCGGATTAACAATTTCAAAGATGGAGATCTCAATCTCATGATCTGAGCAGCTCTCCACGTTCATTTTATAGATATCTAATCTTACTATGTTGGGTCTGTAATGTTTAGAAGAAAGAACTGAGACAATGTTGATATTTAAAGGAAACATAATTGAGCTATATGGAAAAGCAATAAGTGTGTAAGAAATCTTTAAATAAATCTCGCTTTTCATCCTCAATAACTCAGAATCGTGGCTCATCATGAGAAATATCAGAGCTTTCAGTTTTGTGAAGAGCTCAGTCTGATTCAGGTTTGTCATATTCTGTTACAGTGTTTCCAACGTTTCGATGTTTGTGTCAATCACAGCACTTGTAAGTCACCTGAAACGTTCACTTCTACATGTTACTGTCAAAACTACTTACTGTCAGACAAGACCATCAGAGTTCTTCAGAAGTCTTGTTTTTCCAGTAACAATATTTAAATATCCTTAAAACAAGATCGGTTTACTTCAGATGATGAGATACTGTATAGAACTTTCAGAGACTATTTACTGAGAATACAGTAATTTAAAGGGTCAGTTCACACAGAAATAACAATTCTGACATCATTCATTCACCCTCATTGTAGGAGAGTCGGTGAGCTCCACAAAAACAAAACAATATATCACAGTGATACCGAAGTTTTTAGAGGTGTACCGTGGTAATTCCACATTTATTTTGACTTAAATCATTTTTAGATGTGGTAACACCATGTATTAGAGTGTATGTACTCACCATTTGAGTGTCATGTGGTATAGCCTTTTAATATGGCTTATAAAAAAAAACAATTAAAAAAACAATATATATATATTGTTATACAATTGTATATATTTAATTTAATTTAATTTAATTTAATTAATATATTTAATTTAATATATATGTAATTTTTATTAATTACATATATATGTAATTTTTATTAATTACATATATATGTATGTATATATATACATATATATATATGATTTATATATATAATATATAATTTTTATTAATTACTGATAATTGATTAATTACTAATTAACATTTTTATTAATTACTTAGAGCCTTATTTTATTACTATTCTATTGTTTTGGCCTATTGTATTAATATGTCTTTTTCTTTTCATTACTTGTTTTGTATATAATGCTTTGTATAAACACAATCATGCCAAAAAATTTAAAAATTAAAAAAAAAATACATTTGGAATCATGCTATTTTGTAAATTTAACTGAAAATAAGTGTTTATATCAAATACAATTTTGCTCTTTATTTAAACGGCTCTTGGTTTAGGGATATTCATTAATTTTTACAGGAAAGACCACCTGTCACACTACAGATCCAGCTTAATTGTTTCTAATGAACCACTCTACTTCCTGTTGAAAAATGAAAATCTAATAAACACAAAAGGCTAACACGAGCGTGCTAAAAGGCATCACTTCCACAAACACAAAAACAAAGACTGCCAGGATGAGGAAAAGACCAGAGGGGACGGTGAAGAAAAATATCAGAACGGTATCTGGCAAAAAAGCTCTTAAGTAAAGCAAACACGGCCCGTCTGAGCAGAACCATGTGTGGAGAGCGAGCGCTGGCTTCTGGGAGGAGAAGAAACGCTGCTAATAGAAATAATAACCGGCAGGGTCTTCCATAAAGCCTCTGGTTATGGGAGCTCCAGTCTTGTGAGAGTCTGCCAGACGGCCCATGTCACCACCCTGACACAGGGCTTGATGGGATGAACGGATCCTGGTTCTGCCAAACGCACGGCTCGGGTAAAGTTGCCATGTTGTTTTTGGCACAGGATTCCTGCATGACACGGAAAAGCTCTATCGCTCCATCAGACCACGGCTGCTTTTCTGGATCTTGCTTCAGGGCCGTTATTTTCTATAACTCTTCTCCTTCACTGCTCACCGATTCTCTCTCTCATATGTACAAAATCACTGCAGGTATTATACACGTTTACCATGGTAATCCATGACAACATGAGCAGTGGAAAATTACAAGTGATCTAGGAGATTTCTACAGCTTTTGGATGCCAGTGAAAACACGGTAAGTCAATATCCATCACAGCCTTGCTTTTATATACCTGTCATAGCTCTGCTTGTTTTTAAGGTACCATGGCTTTTTGGCAGTACCTTGGAGTATTATGGTATATGAATTTCAATACTGTGGTATAGTACCATGGTATGACCATGTCTGATTTCTGATTGCATTCTACCAACTTTTTTGGGTTGCACTTTATTTTACAGTACATGCACACACATGCACTCACAACATACTTACCTAAGAAAGTAGCCTACTGGTAATATAAGGTAACTACATGGGTTAACATTAGGTTTAGGTGTAGATTCAGGGTTAGTACATTGTTTTTACCCAGTTATTATAATTGCTATAATAAGTACATAGTATGTGCATGGGGAACAGGACTGTAAAATAAAGTGCTACCCTTTTTTTTTGTAACAACAAAGCACCAAAAAGTTGCATAGTACTACAATGTTTTTTGGACATTTACCCATTTGTACTACCATGGTATTCCTGGAATTATAAATATGAAAACATGGTATTTCAGTCCTATATATTTTAAAGTAAAAAAAAGAAGCTATTACTGCAATCATGGACCATCATAATACCATGATTTTTTAATAACCTGGTATCAGAAGATAACACTACAGTATAATCTGATACCAGGTTATTAAAAAAAAGCATGGTATTATGATGGTCCATGATTGCAGTAATAGCTTTTTGTTACGGTTAGTGTTAGGTAAGTTAGTCTAAAAAGTATTGCATTACTCAAAATCCCATTTCAACCTCGACCAGTTGAACATTACAAGGACAGACACGAAACTGCTTTTTTAATTCTTTAATAATTGCATAAATTATTCTTGAACTGACCAAAGTATTTAAAGGGAGAAGGTTAGATTATAAACATACATTTTAACATTAAATTTTGTTGTTAAATCCTCTATTGTTTTAGAATTGTCAGTTACACTTTATTTTAAGGTGTCATTGTTACAGTGTAATTATATATTTAAGTTCTGAGTAATATTAATATTAATTAACTACATCTATAGGGTTAGGGTTTGGTTGAGGGTTAGTTGCATGTAATTATGCATAATTTACTGTTATTACTATGGTAAGTACATGTAACATATGTATCAAGGACACTGTAAAATAAAGTGTTACCGAAATGTCTATACAGTATTTAATGCAATTACATCAGAAGTGACTGTAATTAATCACAGGAAAAAAATGGAGTAATCCCCTTTTTCAAGGGAAAAGTAATTAATAAATTACTTGTAATGCATTACACTGGTTATGGTTATAAATAGATCTTACATTGCAGTTCATTTGTCAAATGACTTGCATAAACCTCTAAAGCCAAATCATCCTGAACATCACGGATCCTTCATTCAAGACACATGAGGAAGGAGGTTAACTGACACGTTCTTCATAGACTGACACCAGAACAGTGATATAAAGATAAAGTCGAGTGTTTCAGAAGGTTTTGGTGTGTTTAAACTCTTCTCAATCCTTCAAGGTGTCTGTCTGAACGCTACAAGCTTCACACTCATCTGATGAATGAGGATGGACAGAAGGAGAGAGACATCAAACTTATAAATCAACCTCATCATCACAATAATCTGGCTATTAGAAAGTACCTGAACCCTCCTCCCAAATAAACGTTCCCGACGGGGAAAGAGAAAGGAAGACAACACAATGACTACAAGATAAGAGAGAAGTGTGAGAACAAAGAAGACAGACAGGCGCTTTAAAGGAACACCTGAGAATGAGAGTCATGATGCTGATGATAGGAAAAAAAAAAAGATTTTAATTTTTAAAAGATTTTCCATTGCAAAATAAATTTTCAGCTCTTTTCTATTTAATTACAGTTCATACAGCAACACCCTAAACGTCTTCTGCATTATATTCCACGTCTTCTGAGGTCATCTGATAGTTTTACGTGTGAGCAGACTGATTTTTAAATCATTATTTAATTTATATGGACTTCTTTTATGGATAAGAAGAGGGTACTTTGCTTGTAAGAATCATCAAAGAACTTTTATTTTTAAGAGCAAGTAGACTGTTTGACCAGAACAAATTTAGTTTTTTCAAACTTCATGTTTACTCAGGTCAAAGAACATGTATGGTTTGGTTTATAATGAAACCAGTGGGCAAGCAGCCTTCAGGTTAAAATGATGATGTTGTAATGGATCCGCCTCGTTCTGCTCTGCTTGTAATAAATGTTTCTCTGGGGACGGAAATAATGTCCTCAGACACTTCAGATTTGTGTTCGCTCCTAAAGCTCTCAGCTCTGTTTGCTCTCAAGGATTGTTTTAAAGTTGTAAGTAGGGAGCAGATTTGTAAACACTTCCTTAGGAAGAGATGGTGTTGCTGGTTTTACAGCCCAGAGGTAACTAAGAGGCACAGGGTACATCATGTATATTTATACAACAACAGGTTTGCTTGAGGTTACAAGCACTGAGGTTACAGCAACACGATTCCTGCGCTTCTTTCCAAATAGGGAATGCAAACACATTTAGGATAAATCTAACCAAGATCTGTTCACAGATTCATATATATATATTGTCCATTAGCACATCTCTCTCAATGCACATCATCATGTGTGGCATGTGCCATACTCTATATGTGCTCGTAATAAGGTCCATAAATGCCTTGATTTTCAAAGCCAGAGCATTGGGTCATGATGTAAGTGTTTCTAATGCTGAAGAAGTGCCGAAACACATTCATGTGGAGTTGATTAAACTTGTGCTCCTCTTTGCCCTCGACTGGGCTTGAATATGATTCAGGCTCTGAAGTTCACCTTGATCCACACACACACACACACACACACACACACACACACACACACACACACACACTGCCCCGGGGCTGTGTGATTGACAGGTTGGGGTTGTGTGGTGGGATTAAGTCGAGCCAGGGGTGTGCGGGTCAAGGGGGGGGAGGGGGGATTAGGAGCGGTGAGCTTCATTAACCCGATTGTTTACACAAGCAGATCCTAAGCAATGAGAGCTTTTCCTTCCCACAGGATTCCCCTTCAAACCCCTGCCATTGTGGCCGTCCGGGATCATCTGTGGTCCCGCACGCTGTGGTCTGGAGTATTTAATACAGGGAGCAATGCTATATCATGCAATGTCAATGTACCATTAGCTTTAATAAAGTGTGAATTCAACAGCTGGGACACATTTGTTCAGCAGTCAAACTCAGCAAGCTTAAAAATTATACTTAAAATGATTTCTTTAGGTAGTTACATTTTAATTGTGACTAATATTATGACACTTTCATAATGTTGTGTAGTATAGCATCATAAATCTATAATTTAAATTATTTTTGAATGTATAGATTTTGACATTAAGATGAAAGCCAAAATGTTGCCACATTTACCTGAACTCACCATATACCGTATTCACATACAATGATATAATATTAATAATTATTTATTTATTTAAAGGTATTTACAAGGTAACTCAAAGAATACCATATATTGCCACCTTTGTAGTGTCCAAAACTATGGTATTTCAACATGTATGGTAATTTCATGGTATTTTTATTATGTAGCTTTGAATTTTGTTTATGCTAACAAACTATCAGATTAATTCAATATTCTATGACTCTAGAATATGATGATTTGCAAGTGTTAAATATAATAGAAAACAAAAGTTGATTCATTAAGTGTGTTAAAGTTTTATTTATATCACATTCATTTATGTATAATTTTAAAGTCTTTTACCTGTGTAATTTCTGCTGTAAAAATGAGAAATGAGGATACAGGCTAGTTTGAATGACAGCAAAAACCACAAACAGATGCTTCTCTGCCAAAGATAAAGTGCTAACAAATCAAGTATGTAAAGCAAAAGTGAATAAGTGTTAAAAGGTCCTGAAAGTGTACGTTACAGGCAGGTTTATTAACCCGACCAAACATCAGAACCATCCGCAGCTCCTCAAAGACATCTCTGGCCTCTTTATATGTCAGTGAAAGGGGTAAGAAGAGATGGAGACAGCCGTAAATCCAGCCCCATCAAACCGTCTCAGACTTCAAATGCTCTGATTCAGAGCCCTAAAAACAACACTGGGAGCTATTTACCCTCCGTCATACAGAGAGAGAGACAGTGCACGTGTGTGTTTACTCTCCTGCTAAATAGGCTTTATCTGAGAGCGGGAAGCTTCCAGAGGTGCTGCTATCACCTCTCAAGTGGCTCTTTTGTTTAGGCACTGCAGGGCTGTTGTTTTCCTATAGCACTGAAGTGGAAAAGCAAATTAGTCTTCCCTCCTGGCTGAAGGAGCGGTGTGAATGGTGTGTGTCGACAGGCAGGGTGTTGGACGGCTTTGGGTGGGCTAATGGGCTGATTTGCTGTCTCTTTGGCAGGAGCTGATGCATACTGTCAGCCCTTATTGAGACATGCTCAGCTTCAAAGAGCTGCATGCCACTGATGCATGGAGGCACTAAATGTTTAATGCGTCCTCCTCCGGGTGCTTTTCGTGCTAGTGTGTGTTGCACTGTACTGGATGGTATATTTGAAATGTAGTTCGAGCAACTTTGCATGCTTAATTGTTTGTATATACATGCAATTGCATGTTTAAATGTGAGCATATGTGTTATTGCATGCTTAAATGTTTGTATATGCATGCTTAAATGTTTGTGCATGCATGCATGTGTAAATAGAGCAACGCACATCTGAAATGCATGTCTCATTTCACACTCTCACTAACAGGTTTGAAAGATAGTCAAGGATCCAGGCATATTCCCGTCCTCTCGGAATGTGGAATTCCAGACAGGAAAGAGGGAAGGTGAAAGAGAAAAAAAACAGCGCAGGGACATCTGGAGCTGATTTGTCCGGGGTGCTGCGGACACGGCCGGCCTGGCGTGTTTTGACTGGAATACCAGGGGGAAGTTGCCGTTGTTTGTTTTTGAATAAGCAAGGTCATTAATCGATGAATGTGAGGGAAGGAGCCTTGGTGCCAACTGACAGAACGTAGCAGCTCAAACTTGGGTTGAAACAAGCGGAGGGTGGAGTGCAAACAGCGGGGTATCCTTATCCCCCCCTCGGATGAAAAATAAAACCTAGTGAACGCACAGCACAGGCCGCGAGGATGATGGTCTGCTGGCAAATGCTCTTCATGCAACACTGACAACAGGCTCGCTGCCATGATAATGATGATGATGATGAAAGCAAAATTGATCTCATTTACTTTCTAAATAAAATGCAGATCATTGCAAAGAATAAAAGAAATTGTGATCTTTCAAATGAAGATGAACTTTCTCCACCTAAATTGTTTCATATATTAAGAAATAATATGCATTTTTGTGATTCTAATGGATAAATTCAAACTCCTTACTTAATATTGCTACGATTGGAAATTTATCATATTATAGAAACATTTAATTGTGTTGCAAACACTGTTTTGTGCTAATGCTGTGAAATATTTAAATAATTAATAATAATTTCAACAATAATAATAATAATTTTAACTAAATTATTTTAAAAAAGTTAACTTTCTCAACTGCTTAATAAATATAAAATATATTATTATAAATAAAAATAATTATTGTATTACAGAAACATTTCATTGTGTTGCAAATTCTGCTTTATGTGAATTATGTGAAATATATCACATAATGTAGTGATAAAAATGGTCCTTTGTTAAGATTGGTGGTTTTCGGAGTGAAATAAACTAATGTAACTAATAGTGTTGTTCGTTTGCACATGCTGTCTATGTTGTTTTAGCACCCCATTGACTAAAGGAATTATGCAAATCAGGTAACATCGCAAACACGCCCACAAAATTAGTGCTGAATGCAATTAACATGACGCCATTTCCCATCTTGCAGGCTGGATTTGAGTGGAGGATGTCGAGAAGCTGAAAGTGCACTTGACTATACTTTTGTGTGATGCTGTTCTCCATAGTTTCATTGATCAGTAGAAACAGAGCCAGACTGAATGTGCTGAGTTTTATGCATGAGGACAGTCTTTAATAATCCTCATTTACATAGAAAACATGTTTGTTTGTTGTATTCCTCATTAAGTAGCTTTAGAGAAAAGCATCTGCTAAATGAATAAATAAAAGAAATCATAATTTATTGTAATTAATGACATAAATACTCACATTGGAGCGCTTTGCACAGATGCTTTGTTTAGTTTGTCTGTGGGTGATTAGTGAAGAAAATGCATGTGCACATAAATATAGCAGATACAGTGAAGTTTTCAGTGAACTTGGACCTTTGAGTTTAAGGATTTTGAACTCACTTTAAGTTGCATCTTCATCTCATAAGATTCTTAATCATGAGTTTATAAACTTGTTTTTCCTTGTTTGGTTTAATTTTCTTGCCCCACTGACATAAACTTCACTAAATGTTCTTAGATTTCTCTGAAAAAAATAGATTTATCTTATGTCATTTAGCATTTGTCTTATTTATTTTTTACAGAAAACGCACTTTCAACAATCAAACAATCACCTTTTTGTGATGCATTAGCCAAAAACATCAGTAAAAGTAGAAAACTGAGGGATTTTGTGCTATAATAAGCCTCATTTACATAGAAAGGAGACCGTTTTTGTATGTTGTACTCCTCATTTGCAAGTAGCATTGGATACAAGCTTCTGCCTCACAAATAAATGTAAATCATTTATTGTCATTGAGGATTTAAATACATAAATACTCAGTGCAGTGCTATACTATTATCATCACAAATGCACTTTGTTTAGTTTGGGCAATTAGTGGACCAAATGCATGTTTTTGCAGTTAAATAGCAAAGTTTAGTGAGTTTGCAACTTTAAGTTTGATTAGATACAGATTTTAAACTCACTGAAAGTTGCATCGTTCTTGTTTCTGACATCACGCCGCTCTGAAAGCATGGCACAGCCGCGATGCCCCGAGAGCCTGAATATAAACCACAAACCTGAGACGACTGCCAAAGCAAATGAACTGCAAAGCCTGTTTGGAGAGAGAGATGGATGGCAAATACGCTCACCGAAATTAAGGCCATCAAACCTTTCAAAATAGTCATTTTGCACGCTGTCCAGTTCCGCAAAGCTCTTCATTGTTCCACCATGACATCTTCTCTCAGTGTAGACGTGACGGTGGGTAGAAAGCCCATACGTTGGCGTCCCTCCATCGGGGCACAGAGAGAGCTGAGGGTAATTGGTAAAGACAGATGTTTGATTTAGTGAGGTGTCGGGCTGTGCTGTGCGCTCGCTGCAGGATAACGTGTGTGTTTCTTGTGCTTGGCTGTAGTTTACGGTGACTGTGTGTTCGAGTAAACGGAGAATGTGTGCTGGCGAAGCGGACGAGAGGAAGAGGCAAAGAACATGAAGAACTAGTCCAAACAAAAAATGACACTACGATGCTTGGGCCAGTAATATTCAGGTGTCTAAAATATAAAGGTTCTTTATTGATGGTTCCATGAAGAACCTTTAACATCCATGGAACCTTTCCATTGCACAAAAGGTTCTTCATAGTGGAAGATTTTAAAAATGTTCTTCACATTAAGAAAAAAGTGGCTCTTTTAAGAACCGTTCACTGAAAAAATGTATTTGTAAATGTATGAGTATTTTGTCTCCCATGTTTTATCCTCCACGTCCAAGCACACCTTTAATTAAATGTTTAAAAGACTATTAATATCTAGTAATATTATCGATTTAACTGCACTGACACTATCGGATAAGAACTGAATTGAGCCGAATAATCTTCTAAAGCGCTGCTTTACAACTGAAATTGAATTTATTTTATAATTGATTAAAATTTACAACAATAACCCATAACATGGTTACGTTCTCAGAAACTTCTCTCAAAGTTATAAACTTCTTTCAATTACATTAATAGAATGTTAATTTAACGTCATTGATAACGTTCTTAAAATGTTCTTGGACGATCGTCTGTCATATTCAAAATGTTCAGACATTCAAAAGTAACATTTCTATTATGTTTGCAAATGTATAAAATGGAATGTTCGCATATGCACGAAAAATAAGTAATAACATTTTCATAACATATTTTTGTTTGCTTGAAACAATCTGTATTGTATAAAGCACTATATAAATAAATGTGACTTAACTGACAAGCTTGATTTGAGGCATCATTCATGTCCGTATAATAAAGTTTAATGGTAGACTAGATCAGCACTAAACCAGCAACTAAAAATATACTAGATATATACAACTAGAAAAATATATTGGAAAAGGGTCTTGGCTTGTCTTGCATGTTTGTCTGATGAATGAGGAGCTCCAGGAGCAGATCCAGCTGGAGAAGAGCGCGACTAAAGAGGATTTTTATCACACGAGGAGGACGAGAGCACAGATGAACTCACCTTCATCATCTCACGTCTGCCTGAGGATCTTTCTTCTTCATCTCGCCTGCTGTGCTCAGATCAGTGAGACCTCGGACATCAAGAGTAAAGCTTCAAGTGTCTTTCAAAAAGGTGTTTTGAAT
The DNA here is from genome assembly GCF_963993115.1 of Abramis brama. Taxonomy (NCBI): domain Eukaryota; kingdom Metazoa; phylum Chordata; class Actinopteri; order Cypriniformes; family Leuciscidae; genus Abramis; species Abramis brama. Next base: position 3,030,072 of record NC_139973.1, on the reverse strand, counting down.
TGACATGATTTTAATTTCATTAACACAGTTTAACTCTTGGTTTAGTTAAATAATTCTTTGTCAGAAAACATGATTTGTACATGCAAATTGAACATAATGAAACAAATGAGTTTATCATATGAGTATAGAGCTATAAAATGAATGTGGATGTCACACGTATTCACTTGTGTTTGTTCTTAGTTTCGTTTTCATGGACTTTTAGTTTGTATTCATTAGTCACATGTGTTCCTTTGTCTTAGTTTCCCGCCACTTTAATATCTTTCATTTTTAAGTGACCCAAATAGCATCAGTATGATTTTACATTACTCATTATTATTAATAAGTTGTACCAGCTAGCTAGAAAGGTTGCAGGTTTGCGAGCTACATAAACAATTGTTGTAGTTGCTGTAGTAGGCTACAGAGTAAAGTGAACATGACATACTGTAACATATTAGAAACTGTTCTAAATCCTAATATTAAACACTTTCAACTTAAACTATAACTACTTGATATCAGTCAGTTAATGCAAAAACAAATGAATCCTGTTGTCCACACAAATGAATTAAGTAAACTTCCATTTGACAATTTAAGTGGATTGAATGCAATGAAATTAAGTTGTGGCAAAATAATGAAGAATAGTGTTGCATTAACTCATTTAATAATAATAAAAATAATAATAATAATAATAATGCATTTTATTTAATGGCGCCTTTCATAACACCCAAGGTCACCTCACAGGCAATATACACGTCCATACATAAGACAAAACACAGGACAAACAAGCCGCATATAGATAAAGTGCAGTAAGGCTCAATAAAACATGCTATAAAAAAGTCAACAAACAATCGCTATTGCGAACATCAAGGGGAAGGGAGTTCCATAGGTTCCATTAAATTTAATTAATTGGAAAAGCAAAAAAATAAAAAAATAAATCCATGTGATGATTCACCACTCATTTTCATGTCACTTGAAACATGCATCTGCAGATCAGACTCACTCATGTACAGACATGTCTGTGATTGGTTGATGCTCCATCTCTGCAAACAACAACAGCAAAAACACTAGATCCCAATGTTATAATCAACACTTTCACACCTAGTTAACCGCCAGTCATTATCGTTGTCCTTATTATTTATTTAATTAATTGTGCAGCACAGCCTCATTGACTCAATAAAGTGTGATATTTTTCTCTCACACGTCATAGTGACAGATCACCGAGGAGGAGTGTCAGACGTGGAAAGATCTTCAGAGCTCTGGTGTGTGTGTGAGAGAGAGAGAGAGAGAGAGAGAGAGAGAGAGAGAGAGAGATGAATAATGAGGTGTGTGCTAGCACGACATTCATGATTTGCAGATCACTTCACACATACGGACCATTAAAGTTCTGAAATATGTCAGTATGTTGGACTGGCAGGACTAACCGCTGTTAGGCGTACAGTAGCCCACAAACAGCAGACAATTTATAACATTTTCTGACAACCCAGCAGTCACAGTTGGGATTATTTTATTTTATTTCATTATTTTTGTTATTTATTTTATTTTAGGCTGATTTCAGTGGTATTTTCTTCACGGGTGTATTCAGGGAGGTCCTGAAATCAAATTTTCTTCCATGTTTATTATTATTATTATTATTTTGAAATATGTCTGGGTTAACACCCGATGCAGTAATATGCTTACCTTTATTCTAAACCTCATTCGTTTATTTGATTTGATTTGATTTGATTTTGTTTAATTTTATTTTATTGTAATGCCATATGATGCAATGATTTCACATTTTAAAAGGTAATATTTTGTTTTTCAAGAGTAAATCTTGGGAGGTCCTGAAATTGAATTTGCTGCAGTCCATTTTTTTTCTCTCATTTTATTTTCTTATTTCTTTTTATTTTTCCGTTGAAATGTGTCAGAGTTAACACCCAGTGCAGTAATGTTTATTTTCTTTCTAAACCGCATTAGTTTGAATTTGATGCTGTTTCTGTGTAAGAAGACAACCTTAAATCAAAATTAAAAAATTAATAAATGTTTTTTTTTTTTTTTAATTAATGAATGACTTAACCCTCTGGGGTCTAAGGTGTTTTCCTTAGGTCCTTGAGATGTTCTGACATGCCCTGGCATTTGTGCTTTTTTTTGTTGCTTATAAACATATTAATGACAAAGGTGTAATTACACTCTATTTAGCACAAACAGGGCTACCATAAAATGTGAGCAACATGTATGTACATGTTTGTATTTTTGAGAGAATAATGTTTATGCATGGTTATTGAAAAAAAAAAATTCAAAAAAAAATTAAAGGGGTGGTATAATGCCCTTTTCACAAGATGTAAAATAAATCTCTGATTACCCCAGAGTGTGTATGTGAAGTTTTAGCTCAAAATACCCCACAGTTATTTTTATATAGCATGTTAAAGTTGTCTTTAAATGCAAATGAGCTGCTGCTCCGGGCACAGGGGGCGGGGCTTCAACAGCTTGTGTCCTTTTACCTCACACAGACATGCACTGAAAATTTCTAAAACTTTTAGCCTTTTATGTTCAAACCGGAGTCAGACAATGATGGAGAGACTCAAGAAGAAGAGACAACATGTAGAAGCAACAGGACATTTCTGAATGGTTAGTTGATGAATTGATGTTGCTTATGTGTAGTTATCTTCTAGTCATTGATTAGCATATTCTGTCTTGATGATCTATAAATCACGTTCCCGGGGGCGGGGTTTATGTAAATTTTAGGGTTAGTGATGTCACTAACCCGGGAGGAATGTGGTGTAGTCTCTACCAGCCGTTTGTTGTAATCCTTAAAAAGCGATTTCTTTAAAATAAAATATCTCCCTTTGCTTTGAACTTTGAGCGTTGGAACTTTGCAGATGTTGTTTATGCTCAAACAGCAACATTACACACTAACTAAAGTTAGAAAAGTGAAATCATATTCAACCACCCCTTTAAATTTTCTGAAATAAGGCCATAAAACACATACTAAATATGTGTCCACAAGACTTTTGACTAATGGATGTCGTCGCCTAGAGTTTTTGCTTCAAAATGATCTGAAAAACATCCTGCCTAATCATTCACATAAAACAATACATTGATTTAAATTTTCACTCTTAAAAATAGGTATCTTGCCTGCTTGGAGGAAATGTGTTTGTTTTATCTGTATGCCTCCTCTCCTCTCCTCTCCTCTCCTCTCCTCTCCTCTCCTCTCCTCTCCTCTCCTCTCCTCTCCTCTCCTCTCCTCTCCTCTCCTCTCCTGGAGTGTGTACAGGTCTGAGTGACCCGGGCTGACCCCGAGAGCTCCCTCCTCTCCTCATCTCGGGGAACAACCGCCCCCTGGCCAGCGCAGGTGAACTGCTTAAATCAGCTTTAACTGTTGACTAACCAGCCAAGATGAATGGTGTGGGAAAGTGAGAGGACGTGACATTTATAGGCTCAAAGGTCGAGCGCTTGAGAACGATAACAGAAAGCAGAAGAGGCGAAGCCTGCTGAAGAAATATAAAAACCCTGAGCGGAGCAGTAAACTGTGACATTCAGAGGCTTATATGAACTGTTGTTCACATTGTGGCTGTCTTGAAAAGATGGAATTACTCTAAATAACATTTTGTTGCTCACAGGTTGCCCTTTGATGGCTTAATTAAACTTTGTCTCAAAAATACACAAGTCATAAAACTGATCTGGAGAAATAAAAACTGATACAAATGAGTCAATAGTTAGATTATAGAGGAATTAAAATTAATGTGAAGAGCAGCTCGGATCATTTAATCTTGGATTTGATGAAAAATGTGTTCATAACTGAGATCTCTGCACTGCAAATAATTTGTATTTTTGTCTTGTTACCAGTCCAAATATATAAAAAAAATTCTTAAATCAAGATTACTAAAGTAGTAAAATGCCATAAGGTATTATGTCTTGCTTTCTGGGAAAATAAATCAAAATTAAGTGAGTTTTTGCTTAAAACAAGCAAAATTATCTGTCCATGGGGTAAGAAAAATAATCTTGTTTCTGTTTGAATATTAAGCAAAAACTCACTTAATTTTGATTAATTCCCTGGAAAACAAGACATAAAATCTTATCTAATTTTACTTATATAGTAAATGCATCTTGAAAAAAGATTTTTTAAATATTTGGACTGGAAACAAGACCAAAATACTAAGTAAGAAACGCATTTTTTGCAGTGTGACTTTTGACTGCAGACTTTAATATCTTGGCAAATCTACTGTCTCTTCTGTAAGGATTATATATAATTTGATCAGCTAAATATCATTACACCACACTACAGATTTATGTAGTTACAAATACAAAATACAAAATACAAGATACAAAACATAAAAATGTTGCTTATAAATTTTATTTTGGTAAAAAGTTTGGTTTTAAATTAATTTTACTGTTGTTTTTGGCTTGTTCATTAGTAGTGCTATAAGGCACTGTTTATCTTTTTATATTTAATTTAATTTAAGTTTTTTTTTATGCTTAAAACATTATTTTTGTACGGAATAGTGTCATAGCATATTGGGGTTGAACAGAAAGAATTTTGTATTTTCTCAGAAAATGCATTAAGTGTTTTATAAAAAGGCAGTATATACACATGCATCTTGTTATTGTACTTCTGTCTCTTTCTCTCTCTCTCAGTTCCAGACCGCCAGCTCCTGATGATCTTCCTCATGTGAGCTACTCTCAACTCTGCAAATTTATTGACAGCCTTTAAAAATATTTACCCGTACACTTCCTCTTCCCAAAGGGCGCCTGGCCCATAATCCTCCTGCCCCTTTATTAGATCATTTGTCAAACCCTAGAGCTCTTTACTTGTCTTCTCTTTCTCTCTGGCCCCTCCTTCCCATCCCTCTCCTGTCTTCTGAGAGAGTTGTTGTGTAATGGCCGTTGGTGGTTTAACTCCTTGTCTCCTTCTCCTTTTTAAAAGAAAAATGTACAGCTGATTAGCCTGTGCTGTAAAGACAGAGCCTGTCCTGAGAGGAAAGCACAGGAACATGTATGCAAGACTAGACGCTAATTTTATGAGAAACACATGGAAAGACAGAAAGATTGCTGCAAACATTATGAATATTGGAGAAAACCTGAGACTCTGTTTCAAAACTATAGTGAGTTGCCTACTAGACGACATCATAGACATGCTCTTAATGCAAAAACTTATGCTGCCTTAAATAAGTAACTTTGTTTTGGCCAAAAATAAAACAAGAAACATATATATATATATAAAAGTTTCTCAGGGGAACACAAAACTTTAGCAAACGGGTGCAAAGGCATCAAAACATATTTCCCCCCACCCCCCCGATCATATATTTTTTCCATCACCATGTCCCTTTAGCGGCCCCGTACAAAAACACTGAGTACGATTTTTTTTTTTTTTTTTTTTGCAGTGAAAATGCAAAGCTCAAGATGACACAAAGGCCAAAAACTATGGTTTTACAGACGTGCATGCATCTCAGATGGACGTGAACATGTGTTTGAGCACCTATTAGGACAGTTTACTACATTTTAAAACAGAACGACAGTTTCATTTGTTCAAGACACCATAATAAACACAGCAAAGTTGTGCATACGTGAGAGCTAAACCACACCAGATTCACAGACAAGCGTCTTCCCCAACGACTAGCGTAAAATGGCATCCATGTTCATCCATTTGGCAAACACACACATGCAGATTCCCAATGTGGAGAATTTCCCTCTCGGTCTGAGTGGTGAATGTGGAAAAGCAAAGTACTCCTCATTGATATGCAGAAGCATGCGCTCAGACAGGGAGTGTGTTATTATTGGGGTGCGCGGAGAGGAGGTCTGGCACGGCTCTGCGCATGTCTGCCAAGCTCTCAAACACACACACACACACACACACACTCGCCCCAGCCACAGGTATGTCCCGGGCCCGGTGGGTAACCTCTGCCTGGCCAAGGAGCTGTCAGAAACCCTCTCCTCTCCCATCAGCCTAACCGGAGTGGAAAAGGCCTGAGCAGCCGGTGAGGAGTTGGGGGTTGCTCAACGATGCACTTTCAGACGTATGGGTTTCCCTCTGTACTCGAGGCTTCAGGCGTTCTTTATTAACCAATTACGGATATTCCACTGCAGTGGAAACAACAACTTTATCCTGATGAGGGAAAACTGGTGCGAGCGTGCATCATCCGTATGGGTATAATATTCGCTGGAATACTCTGTGGTGGGCCTTCCCGTTTTGGTGATCCTAAACAATCTGGAAAATTTCAACCACTGGACTACGTTACCCACAATGCACCACAAAGACCCAGCAGATGGTGAAGTGATGCATTGAAAGCACGCAATCTAATTCAGACGAAGGACATTTTGACTTAGATAATAGGAGTTTGTCACGAGTTGTATTTCCTAACTTTGCAGAAGTGAGTTTTGAGGGTAACTCAGGAGACACAGGAGAAGAAAAACGAGGGTGGAGTGATGATCGACGTGTTTTAGCTATAGGTCCACAGTTTCCCCCCCAAACCTTGTCTTGAAAACTTGGACAAATGTGTGGCATTGTCTTTGTAATTGCATATTTCGTTATCGTTCTTATTGTTATGATTTTCAAGACACTACAGGCAAAATTATAGTTTTTTCATGCACTGGTCAATTTTGAGATTTTGGGATATTTTGCTTCCATATAACTTGACATATATAACATATATATAATTCAGACTAGTGGAAAGAAAACATCCAAAGTAAAAATGTAAGTGTTTATTTTATCTATTAGATATCTCTCTATAAAATCCTTTAAATCTAATACGTCAACAAAATGAAACAATCCAATGTTCATATTTCTGTTCTGGAAATGTATACAAGTGTGTGGCTCATTTGCATATTTAAACATAGCATTTCAGAATACTCGTAATACAAAACAATTGTCTTAATGTAATTTATCAACTGGGGAAGTATATATCTATTAGTTAAAATACTTGTCTTGCTTTAATGCTGTGTGGGTTTTTAAAAACCTGTTTGAGTTATTAAAAGAATGAATGATATGCAATCCGATTATTGAAAAACTCACCAGCACAAGTTACTAACATTTGTTAAAGTTACTACAGTATATGTGGTTACATGGTGGTAGATGTTATAATATGACAGTATTCAACACAACACAAACTGATAAACCTTGAATGCATTGCAAACTGCTGTAAAGTGGTTGTTAATAAAGTGACTACTAATATAATACAGTCTTTTGCTCTGATTGGTTGCTTACTGGCCAAAGTGAAGAGTCTTTGTGATATTCTAGCAAGTATTTATTGTAAGTCTGTGGGGGTTTTGTCCATTTTTAAGTCATAAACATTAGCAAGAACTACTAATTATTATAAATGATTCATAGGAAATTAAGTCAGTATTGGCCCTGTACTAATGAGCTCTTTCTGGAGCGAATTATAATGACTGTTATTTAATGACCTCCTTAAAAATCCACAAATATTTGCCGTAATAACTGACAAATTGGCTCTATCCCTCCTTTATCCAGGTGCATCCAGAGGAAATAAGGCGCAGAAAGCCTCTCGTTTTCAAAGTGTCTGCCGTGAAATGCACATGGCCCTCGATATTTTGATGGACTACTTCTTGAAACCTAATCAAGATACGCTTCCCCCTCCCTGAACGCACTATGAGGCTTATTATTTTAACCCCGAATGCGCTGCATGATGTCTATACAGTTTCTGCCGGCCAAGATTTCTTCGGTATGCTACGCTTCCTGCTAAAGCATGAAAGAAAAAAAAAAAAAATCAACATTCCTCTGGGTTTCACAATTTGGCCTGCAGAAGACCGGTCGAGTTGGGATGGGACATGGCCAGTCCAAACACTGGGATGCCTGACCAATTAGACATGCTACATGCATTTGATTCAGTGCCCTGTGAACCCTGATGTGTTCAATTAAACACGCTTCATCTCCACGCGCCCGTTCAACTTGATTACACCTCGGCTGAAGCTAAACGTCTCAATCGCTCCGAGATTCTCTTGAAACACATTTTACTTGATGTGGTTTCACATGAGGGTTTGACGTAGTCACAGCATTTTAAAATAAATATAAAACACAGTTCTGATCTTTTACTTCCATCATTTGACATATTTCTTAAACAGTGAGACAGTAGCTTGAACTTGATTTGATCTAGTTAACTTTTTTAGCACCTGCTGGTAAATTACCATTGTGCACAAAGAGCTTATTTCTCTATTGACAAGCATTTAGCCCTGTATTTTGATTATTTTATTTTTTTTTTAATTAGAATTTGCATCAATGTCTTTATATTGAAGTTTCAAAACTGACCATTTTTGATGACTTGACGACATTTTTTGACGATGTTTTTCTGCAACGAGTGATCAGTCACAACACATTTTTCTCAAAAAATCTCAAAAGAAGTCTCTTCTGCTCACCACAGCTGCAATTATTTGATAAAAAAAATACAGTAATATTGTGAAATATCTAAATATCTAAAAGAGCTGTTTTCTACGTGATTATATTTCAAAATATTATTGATTTTCTGTGATCAAAGTTGAATTTTCAGCATCGTTACTCAAGTCTTCAGTGTCACATGATCCTTCAGAAATCATTCTAATGATATTCTAATATATTTCTGATTATGATCAATGTTGAAAAGAGTTGTGCTGCTTCATATATTTGTGGAAACTATGATCCATTTTATTTTTTCAGGATTCTTTGATGAATAGAAAGTTCAAAAGAACATAATTTATTTGAAATATAAATCTTTTGTAACGTCATAACTTTTGATGCATCTTTGATGAATACAGTTTTGCTATTGTTGTTGTTGTTGTTTTGAAATACCTTTGGAATCACGTGCACAATAAAACCAGGAACATGCATAAGAAAGCGCATGAGGTCAGTTTTGATTTCATGTTGACTTCAAGCTAAACTCAATTTGAAGGGTAAATGTAGTGGCAATTAAATTCAGATAAATGGCTGTACTTCTAAGAGCGCGCTCAGACGTGAGTCTAAGGGAGTGAATTTGTTTATTACAGCTTGAGAGCGCAAGAAAACGCATATGGATCCGCACCACTGTGTTGAAAGACACTTTAAAGTATTTGAAAGAGTGTACTAACAGATTAGAGCACTCCTTGATCTAATGAAAATCCATATTGCAAAACATTTAGCCATGAGAGAGGCATACATAATCTAATAAGACACATAACGCAATTTCTGAATTACTGGTAGAGCAAATAGATAATGGAGATGAACTATATGGGCTTTATTTGATAAAGTCAAACTAAATGAAAAATTACCCATAAATATTCTCATATTCATTATTAATATATCTCATATTATAAAAAAATAAACACACATTCTCATTAACACCGACTTAACCTTATTCATGTTTTACACCATGCACTGTAATAAATTATATAGCCACAGTCGTACCTTACATACCGCTGCACAAACTAATGGTCACTCTGATGTGCACGTCAATGTTAAACCAATCAGTCGTTCCTGAAGGCACAGGAAATAGACTTTATTAGCACTCACCTCCTCTCCTAAGACAACTTTTAGCTCTCATCTACACAATTAGACTAAGTGGCCTGTCACTGACCATTTCGATTCATATTCATTGTCCACACAGCGCCAGAATTGCCATGAAAACACTGCAACATGGATGGGTCTGGTCGTACACGCATGTGACCTCAGATTAAGAGTCGGTCAAGCCATTGCTAAAAGACATCAGTTAGCTGAAGAGCCAAAACAGGGCGACTTAACATGCATTAAACACATTTGCAAGCTTGTTGCAACACCTTTTTCTTACTGTGGCAGTAGAGTGATGGTGTGAAAACACTATGGAACTCTATTATATACTCATTTTAGCATAGTAGCATACATAAAACACAATGGTACAGAGGATAAAATACAAAAAAGTAGTCTAATAGTTATGCTACTTTTTTGTTCCTCTGTTGTAGTGAATTTCAAGGTAAGCCTATACTATCAAAATACAATGATAACATCACTGACTGCAAGTAGATTTGGCCGTGTACTGTTTTTGTACCTTGGAAGTACCTTGGAGAGCCATGTAAGAACCATAACAGAAAATTTCATTACAAATAACCATAGTAGCCAGGTTGAACTTTAGTATTTTTGTTAGTGTTTTGTGCAGAATCAAGAACTGGAGCTCTGAAGAACAATATTCCAGCACACGTCGCCTACGTCTCCAATATGTCTTTTAAAGAGTGGTTCATCTGGAAATATCTGATAAACATCTTTTAAAAAGCAGTTTTACATACATTCTAAATCATAAACATCTTCAAAACATCTTCCAAATGTCTATATAACATCTGACAGGAAACATCTTTGAGACGTATTGCAGATGAGCAAACACTAAAAAATACATCTTCTAGATGAAAAAAATAGACGTCTCTGCGGTGTATGTGTGCTATCAGTGTATTAGGCCTATTCTTTAGCTCATGAGTAATTTAACTCTTTGTTTTTTATCCCAGTTGCACAAGGATATGAAACCTATTTTTATTCTATATGCCATTATCAACTGCATGACATTATATTAAAGGCAATGATCATATTTCAATTCAAACCAGTCAATTGTTTCTGAACTCAAAGATCGCTTTCGTCATTTCCTTTCCCGCCATGTGATTTGATCTCGACCCTCTAGCGCCATCAAGTGGTGTGTGTTTAGAATAACGTGTAACTGAAGTGCACTTTTTAAACCGCCCTCTAGGCGGCGGTATCTGAAAAACAAACGGAAACTCACAGCTGACGCTCCTCACTGAAGCTCCTCGGTTGTTTACAGTTACTCTTTTAGCTTCAGCCATAGAGTTCTCTCAGTAAAACCGATTAAAGCGTATTTTCAACATGGGTTGCGACGGCGGAACCATTCCCAAAAGACACGAACTAGTTAAAGGACCGAAAAAGGTTGAAAAGGTAAAAAACTTGGTTTAAACGCTTAATTATTCGTCAATAAACCTCATGATATTAGCATGTAGCTTTGTAGCACGACTTGCTTATAGCTAGTGAGTTGACTTTAAACTTTTATATTTTCTTAAGCTTCTGTAGAATTTATAACTTGCATACAAACAAACATACTATACATACATGCTGTAGTATTTTGAAATACACAATAATACTACCGTATAATTTTTGTAAGTGATGTTTATATTATGGTAACGTTATATGGCTGTCAGTATCATGACATTAGTATTGCCATAGTACAATGGCATTAAATACCTTGATTTATGAGTATGGAAACGAAACAGCACCGTCATAAATATTAAAATACTTAACTATGATGTTATTTATTTGCATTTATAAACCCTTACAAAGTTACAGATACTGAACAACATGCCAATAAATACAATGAGGTTCACAAATGTAACATTTTACACAAAAATAGATTCACACAAATAAAATATTATATTTAATGTTAAATATTGAAGTATAATATTATCTGTACCATTTTACTATGTTTCATGTCAACATAAGTTAATGCTTTTGACTAACAATGAGCAATATATTTTTACAGCATATATACACATTCGTTAATGTTACTTAATGTAAATGTTCATGTTAGTTTGTAATACAACCATTGATCTTAAAAATGCATTAGGCTAGTACATGTTGAGATTAACATGAACTAAGATTAATAAGTGCTGTATGTTAGTTCATGTGAAGTGTTACCAAATTATATAACTTTGTATAACATTTGGAATTGAATACTTGTAAACGTGATTCGTTTTTTTTTTTAGCTCACAAACTTCACAACATTAATTTAAAGAGTCTGTATTAAGGCTTTTTGTGAGTGTCGTTAACATTTGTAAATCTCATTCTGAATTATGTTGTTAGTGTCATTTTATTTAGGGCCCCTCATAAATCAGACATCTTTAATTTCTAGTAGTGTTATGGCTAATAAATCCGAACTTGTGTTTTACAGGTCGATAAAAATGCAGAACTCGCTGCCAAATGGAAATACTGTGCATTGAGTCAGGAGAAGCTGAAGCGGCCTATAGTCGCCTGTGAGCTGGGCAGGTACCGATCCATTTATCTTCACGGTTTACTTGTGTTTGTGCTTAAAGGGATACTTCTCTGATTAGCATTACGCTTTGTATCGGTAGAAACCCGGTAGTATTATGGAATGACCGTGCTTCCCTCCCTCATGTCCCTCTGAGACGAGAGATTTCTGTATTGTGTGTCTGGAAAAAAAACCCAGATGACACAAAAGTCGTCATTTAGCTCATCAGAGGCTTTTTTGTCCAGAGGCGAGAGACTCCAGCCAGTAGGAGGAGCTCGTCCCGCATGTCTTCAACCGCCCAATGGGGGTATCTCACGATAAAACGCAGTTTTTTCAGTTTCTAGTCGACTATTAGCCTAGTTGTGTCATTTCTTCCGACACTGCCTTCTGTAACCGGGAGGCGTGGCTTGGGCGTGGCCTCGTAAGGCAGCGAAGCAAGTGCATTCTGGGAGATGTTGTCTTTCATCCACATGAGCCAAAAACACATTCTCAGGGCTTTTCTCAGTCTAGAAGGCACCAACTTCTAAAATAATTTCACATTTCTACTACATAAATGACCCAATTTAAATACACATTCATCTTTCCAGCGGTGAAATATGCCTTTAAAGGGGTGGTTCAGGATTTTGGACATCGGACCTCATTTCCAAGTTAGCCTGGGTGTTATTTATCAGTAGAGACCGTTTTCAACATTTTTCATCCAGTCCTTCAAGTTGCATAGTTCGCCGGTGCTAGGCTAGCGTGAGTCAACGGTATCTGCTAGCCTGCCATTAAAAACAGTTTTACCCACTCCACAGTACACCAAAAGCAAATAAATTATAACGCCAGACTATCGATGTAAATGTCTGTTGAGAGAATAATGTCAGAAATCAAACTACCCTTTCATCGGATTGCAATAGTTATACTTTGTTCCAGAGGTGGACGAAGTACACAACTTCCTTACTTGAGTGAAAGTATAGATACTACTGGTAAAATATTACTCCGTTACAAGTAAAAGTTGTAAAGACCTATTTTTACTTAAGTAAAAGTACAGAAGTACTTGATTTTAAAAGTACTTAAGTATCAAAAGTAAAAAGTAAATATCAATGCATTGTTTTGTTGCATTGTTGTATGCAAGTAGGCTACCGTATGCCTCTGAATCTATGCCTGCATACCTAACCTCATTTGATCAATATCAAATTTATTTCTAGATCACAGTTCCAGTAGTGGGATTGAATGTGAGATTGAATAAGTGCACTCAATAACGTCCACAATGGTTTCGGACACCCAAATGGCTGTTCCCTCAAATATTGCCCTATTTAAAGTTTTTTGGCTTTTAGTATGAATATGTTAGCTTTACTGTTATCTATAAGCAAGGGTGCTCCAAAAAAGTGACAAAATTCGCATTTAGAAAACCAAACCCAACGTTGAAAATGAAAATCAGGTTTATGTCAGAATCCAATGTCAGATTGACGTTGATCTCCAACATTGGACAGACGTTGTATTGTGGTTGAAAATGAAAATCGGGTTGACGTCAGAAACCAACATCAGTCGGGTTCTGACGTCAACCCGACTTTTATTTTCAAACAATATCCAACGTCAACCTGACTTTCATTTCCAACCACAATGCAACCCCTGCAACCAAAATCATGCCCTGACTGATGTTACTTTCTACTCAAGGACCTTGACAGAATTGTAGTGGAGTAAAAAGTACGATATTTATCTTTCAAATGTAGTGAAGTCAAAGTAAAAAGTTTCCAGAAAAAATAATACTCAAGTAAAGTACAGATACTCAAAAAGTGTACTTAGGCCTAAGTACAGTACTCAAGTAAATGTACTTTGTTACTGTCCACCTCTGCTTTGTTCCCTGTATTTATTAGCACAGTCTACAGCAGCGGCGGAGGGATATTAAGTTACCTAGGCAACCGAGAGAGCCGGTCCACATGACAATCACGCAAGTGTATTTATTTTTCGGCGCAGTACTACTAACCGGAGCAAAGTAAAATTCCGCTGCTGCTGAGAAACTAGTTCCTGTAAATGTAATGTGATCATTGAGATGCAAGGGTAGTTTGATTAGTGTGGGTAAAACTGTTTTTTAATGGCAGGCTAGCAGATACCGTTGACTCGCGCTAGCCTAGCACCGGCAAACTATTGAAAACTGTCTCCACTGATAAATAACACCCAGGCTAACTTGGAAATGAGGTCCGATGTCCAAAATCCTGAACCACCCCTTTAAGTACAGCCAGTTAAAGCAGTTGTTTTTCTAGTTTAAGGTTTTTGACATCATGTGGCCTCGAAAAAAATTCACTGTGCCAGTTCGATGTTCATATGTACAAGTAATACGCAGGATGAATGCATAACAGAATTATCATCCGATGGGCATTACCACAAAATAAAACCCTTCAGGCTGATACAGACCTCTGCTTCATGTCATGATTACCTTGTTGGGATTTATTTGGACCGCTAATGACATTCTACCTTACATAACCTCTGTTATAAAGATTGGCCATCATTCTTGCATACAAACCAGCCATTGTTTAAATGTGGTATCTGATATAAGAGTAACCACAGGTCAAGCCATGGATGGATCCTCACGAAAAAGCCCCACAGTTTTCAATAGGATTTAAATTTTTATTTTGAATAAGCAACCAATAAGATTTTACCATATTTAAATCCATTCTCTGCAGAATTTCATTTGACACCTAAATCAGTGTGAAATGGAGTTTTTTTTACTCTTCATTATTTACAGGCCGTGCAGAATTATTAGGCACATTGATTTTCTGATCATATTTTATTCCCAGGAACATTTTGCCAATTCCAAACAATATTAATCTTAATAACTACTATTAATTTTGTATTTAATCATTTATAAGTGATATATAATTGTTCATGAAGGCTGGAAATGAAAAATGCCTTATTTTCAGGTGTGCAGAATTATTAGGCAAGTTTTCTTTTTCAGATAAAATAAGCCAAAAAAGAGATTTAACAAAGACTGAAAAGTCAAAAATTATTAAATCCCCATGAGAAGAATGCAGTACTAATGCAATACTAGAGATTGCAGTTAAGGCATGACCATTGGACAGTGAAATCCTCATTGGGTCAGCAGGGTCAGACAAAAACAGGTGGAGAAGAAAAGACACATGTTAACTGCAAAAGAATGAAGAATTAAGGTGAAGAATTAAGTGTGAAACCATCAGGAACCCTTTAGTCTTCAGCGCCACCATTTTCCAGAACTCCAACCTACCTGGAGTCTCCAGAAGAGCAAGGTGTCAGGGTCTCAGAGACTTGGGTTAGGCAAAGAATCCTAAAAAATTACCCCCACTTAATAAGAATCACAAGCTGAAGTGTTGTGAAATACATGAAGACTGTTTTTTTATAGGCTTTATAGACAGACAGATTGAGAGTGACTCTTGAAGGACCAGCACCACATCCTCTTCTACCACTATTTGAAGAATTCATCTTCCAGAATACGTTTTAATAAGTTTTGTGAGTTTATTTTAAGTCCATCTCCTACCCTGAAGTCCGTTTTGCAGAGATGGACTAAAAATTAACTCACAAAACTTATTAAAACGTATTCTGGAAGATGAATTCTTCAAATAGTGGTAGAAGAGGATGTGGTGCTGGTCCTTCAAGAGTCACTCTCAATCTGTCTGTCTATAAAGCCTATAAAAAAACAGTCTTCATGTATTTTATTACACTTCAGCTTGTGATTCTTATTAAGTGGGGATAATTTTTTAGGATTCTTTGCCTAACCCAAGTCTCTGAGACCCTGACACCTTGCTCTTCTGGAGACTCCAGGTAGGTTGGAGTTCTGGAAAATGGTGGCGCTGAAGACTAAAGGGTTCCTGATGGTTTCACACTTAATTCTTCACCTTAATTCTTCATTCTTTTGCAGTTAACATGTGTCTTTTCTTCTCCACCTGTTTTTGTCTGACCCTGCTGACCCAATGAGGATTTCACTGTCCAATGGTCATGCCTTAACTGCAATCTCTAGTATTGCATTAGTACTGCATTCTTCTCATGGGGATTTAATAATTTTTGACTTTTCAGTCTTTGTTAAATCTCTTTTTTGGCTTATTTTATCTGTAAAAGAAAACTTGCCTAATAATTCTGCACACCTGAAAATAAGGCATTTTTCATTTCCAGCCTTCATGAACAATTATATATCACTTATAAATGATTAAATACAAAATTAATAGTAGTTATTAAGATTAATATGGTTTGGAATTGGCAAAATGTTCCTGGAAATAAAATATGATCAGAAAATCAACGTGCCTAATAATTCTGCACACACTGTAGTATGCACTTATAATATTTCTGCCAAAACACTGTTAATATAGTGTAAAGCAATTTTAAGTAAAGTATTTTTTCTCCCTCCAGACTGTATAATAAAGATGCGATCATTGAGTACTTGCTGGATAAATCAGCGGAGAGGCCGAACACTGAGGTTGTGACGCACATTCGTGGCATCAAGGTCGGTACACAGACAAATGATCAATGACAGGCTGTGAAAATAAGCTTTTCATCGGGCGATACGCCTCCACACGTGTGTTTCAGTGTTATTATAGTATCATTGATGATGAGTTTCTTTTTTAAAAACACTTTGCATAAGCCGAATAAGGTCTCATTTGTTAACATTAGTTAACTAACATGACCTTATAAAGAGTAAGATATTTTTACAGCATTTATTAACCTTTGTTAATGTTAGTTAATAAAAAAATCATATTCATGTTAGTTCACGGTGCATTACGAATGTTAACAGATAGGCCTAACTTTTGATCTTAAAAAAATAAGATTAACATTAGCTAAGATTTATAAATGCTGTAGAAGTATTTTTCATTGTTACCGGTTTTATACATATATTTTCTATTTTAATTTTGGTCACACTTTAGATTAGGGTCCAATTCTCACTATTAACTAACTATAAACTATTACTTTTGTCTGAAAGTCATAAATTACTGCTTATTAATAGTTATTAGGGTAGTTGTTAAGTGTAGGTATTTGGTAATTACTATGTGCTTGAGGCAACACATTTTTTTGCAGATTGTGCTGTTGTGAGGGATTCTGTTCAGGGGTTGAATCATTGTGGGACTGCAGAAGTCATTAAAAGTTGCGTTTTCAGTTGAATTTGGGGAAACCACTTGAAACATTTGTTGTGTTGAGCTATTTCAATTACTTTTTTTATTTTTATTTGTTCATTACGAACAGCTGAAAGTCTGTAAATTTAGCCAATAAACCTGATTTGCAATGGGGGTTGAATAATTTCGATTGCAACTGTATATACATAGAACTAGTGCTGCACGATTAATCGTATCGCAATCGCGATGTCAAGCCTACGCGATTATATGACGCAAAATGCTGCGATTTTATAAACAAATTAGCGCTGTTAACGCAATTAACACAGCATCTGTTAATTTTTGGCATCCTTTGGCTAGTGTTACATGATCCGGCTCTTATTCATGCAAATGCTTTTAAACCATTCATGCGCGATAAGACAAAAAAGAACGCGCTGTCAGTGAATGTCCTCCTGACACACACACACACACACGACCCACAGATAGACGCGCACCAGTATCGTACAGACAGGGCGCCAGTATCAAGTTCTCTTTCGCTGTAGAACGAACACACATGTATGCCAAAATGAACGCGCTGCCTGTGAATGTCCTGACTGTGACACACAGAAAGACTCGCGCTAATATAGTGCGTGCGCACAAAACAGCATCACAGAATACAGTTCTTTTTCGAGCTTGAACGAACAATAACACACACAATTATGCCAAAATATCTTTTTGTCGAGTATCTTCATAACATAAGAGTAGTCTTATGATGCACGTGAAGAGTTGTGACTCGTGAGAGAATGAAGCGCGTGTGAGATAGAGGTCTGCACGGGCTTTAAACTGAAGCCCGAACCCGGCCCGTACCCACGATCATTTAACCCGACTCGACCCGACCCGACAATTACATTTACATGTTAAGCCCGAACCCGAGGTCCACTCTATTTCTCACAGCAAATAAATACCTTTTTTGAGAGAGAGAGCCTGTGTGTCTGTGGTCTGTGTAGCCTATGCAAACATTGCACATCGAGAAGAAAGCGAAAACATTGCACATCGAGAAGAAAGCGAAAACATTGCACATCGAGAAGAAAGCGAAAACATTGCAAAGCGAGAAGAAACCGCTCTGGATGAAATGTGAATTTTAAAACAAATTAAATGAACAACAGCAATAACTTAAATAAAAGTGCTTTAAAAAAAACATTTCGTTTATATATATATATATATATATATATTAGGGCTGTCACAATGTTAGATTTTTCACACCACGGTTATTGTGGCCAAAAGATTTCACGATATCGATATATCGCGATATCTATAGAATCTATGGGGCGGGGGGGTTAGTAGTTATCATTATTTTTACATTGTTTATATAGTTTTTCTTTTTTACCCAACAAACATAAGGATACTGATAAACACAAGGCACATGAATTTTTACTTCTTGCGTACTCAATCTATGGCAAATTTTTGTGAAGGAAGACAAGCATGTGAAGTTTATCTGGTTTTAAACTGAAGCCAAACACTGTCTGAAGGTTTCCTGAAGAACTGAAAAGCTCTTAAACCTATTGCCAATAAAGTCATGCAGATAGCAGATTTGAACAAAAAAATCAAGTGCAAATACAAATACAAAAATAAGATGAGTAAAGAAAACAGGGTTCTTAATTTTAATAATCACCCTTTATTAAATATATGAACACAGAAACCCTCTGTTAACAGTTAATATCACGTTTCCCATTCCATGACTAGTAAAATAATAGCCGCGTCGCGTCTATGACAACTCGAGGTATCGCACACCGGACGCCACTTTCTCAGTTTATGGCCAGCAATATCATTATGTTTAAGGACATTATGGAATTGAGATAATGTCTGTACTATGTTATGATTATACTGTACAATTAAATACAATAGTTGCTGAGTCTGTCATCTGAACACTTTACCTCAGAGCGTCCGTTAACTGAATGCATTGAGAATATCACCTGAAAATCCGATAACATAAGCAATTTTCATTCAAGCAGCTGATTTCTGTAAATAAATGTAAAATTAAATGTATATTGCAGCACAGGGTGAAATCATTTAGGATGATTTGAGACAAATATAATGTAAATTTAATATAAAACGATGTAAATGGCGCGGCAGGATTTTGAACAAGGTCCTGAGCCGTTGCTGGGCGCCGCCGGTGTGTGTACACCATAGACTGTAAAAGGTGTACACTCATACAGAATGTGTTCTAATTTTAAATACGTGGCGCTGCGCTTCTCGTCCGGTGTGCGACCATCTTTAATGTGCTGTTTTCTTTGATGAAGTCGAAGAACTCTTTTCTTATTACTGGCGAGCTTACTTTTTTCGGTTGTGGACAGAGTGTTTCACTCTAGCTACGCGAGCGCGGACGAGCGCTGCGTCGTCTTCTTATTTGACAGGTGTTCGCGGGTGCAATACTGCCACTTGAGAGGTCAACCAGGTAATGGCGCTGTAGTATTTACGTGTCATGTTATCATAAGAGTCCTATTCATTGTAAACATTGTGGTTATTATCGCCAATACCGGTATATTGTCACACTCTAAATTAACACGATGTCGATATTTCATGCTTTGAATATCACGATTATCGTCAACACCGGTATATTGCGACACCCCTAATATATATATATATATATATATATATATATATATATATATATATATATATATATATATATATATATATATATATATATATATATATATATATACACAAACGAAATGTTTTTTTTAAGCACTTTTATTTAAAATATTATTTTAAAATATTAGCGAGAAGAAACCGCTATGCACACATTGCACATCATGCGCACGCAACTTTCTCTCTCTCGCGTGCCGGTCACCACAACACAGCAAGCAGGCAAAGCACACGCCACGCAAACTATATATAGCCTATATAGTTTTTCTTAGTTACAAACCCGAACCCGACCCGAACCCGCACATTTTTCTGGACCCGTCGGGCTCGGGTCGGGTAGCAGACCTCTAGTGTGAGATCCGCGTCTCTGACAGCAGCGGCTGGCCTTAAAGGGACAGTACACAGTAGCCACTAATTATATCTGTCGCTAAAGTTAATCAAAGAACAAAGGGAACAGAGAAAAACACTCACTGCTCTTGACTAAAGAACTTTTTTCTTTAGGCAGATTATCACTAATCTGTGTGTGCATTTATTTTCCTTGAGAACCAAGCAAGTTGACTCATGAAACCATTTGTTTATATCGCATATCGCAATCGCAATATTGACCTCTATTATTGCAATATGACATTTTCCCCAAATCGTGCAGCCCTACATAGAACCCTCATTAGCAGCCCATTGAAACAACGCTAATTCTAGAGGATTATATATATATGGTTTCTACAAGCGAAAACTGCGGATGTTATTACGTCATTGATAGCCGACAATGACATTATTTAAAACTGGAATTTCTCTGGATTTACAAATCCTTGGGAACTTTTGGGATAATTTAAATACACAACTGCATGAAATATATCACACTGTGAAAGTGAAAGAATATTTTATTACAAAAATCCTACATATTGTACCTTTAAAGTCGATTAGTCTGTTCAACCCCTATTGCATACAACATTTCTTCCACATGCTGGAAACTAGAGTTTGCTAGAGCACATAGTTATACACTTTCAGAGACAGAATTCAGAACAAAAAACTCAAAAGCGCCTTTTGTTGGTCAGGCAACATACAATAATGTTTATAATTTTCAGCAGTGTTTTATGTAATTTCAAAGGTTTTGTTGCAAAATTACACCAAAATTGTTCATTTACACCACTGCACGTGCAGGGTATGGGGAGCTTTTTAAAGGGGTGGTTGATTATGATTTGACTTTTCTAACTTTAGTTAGTGTGTAATGTTGCTGTTTGAGCATAAACAACATCTGCAAAGTTACAACACTCAAAGTTCAAAGCAAAGGAAGATATTTGCTTTTAAAGAAATTGTTTTTTAAGGACTACAACAATCGGCTGGTAGAGACTACACGACATTCCTCCAGGGTTAGTGACATCACCAACCCTACAATTTACATAAACCCCGCCCCCGGGAACGCGATTTATAGATTATCAAGACAGAATATGCTAATCAATGACTAGAAGATAGTTAACTCCACATCAGCTGCATAAATTCTTCAACTAACCATTCAGAAATGTCCTGTTGCTTCTACATGTTGTCACTTCTTCTAGAGTCTCTCCATCATTGTCTGACTCCGGGTTGAACATAAAAGGCTAAAAGTTTTGAAATTTTCAGTGCATGTCTGTGTGAGGTAAAAGGACACATGCTCTTGAAGCTCCGCCCTCTGTGCCGGGAGCAGCAGCTCATTTGCATTTAAAGGGACAGACACAAGAATGTTTTTTGCTCACCCTCAAAAAGTGACAATTTTAACATGCTATATAAAAATATCTGTGGGGTATTTATGAGCTAAAACTTCACATACACACTCTGGGGACATCAAAGACTTATTTTACATCTTGTGAAAAGGGCATTATACCACCCCTTTAATATACAGTAGGTAGGGCAAAATTAGGTGGAAATCCCCTATCAGAGATTCACAGGTTAACTATAATAATCCTGGTGTGTTTCACAGGACGTGAAGGAGCTGAATCTCACTGATAACTCTGCGTGGGAGGGCGAGAGGAGGAACATTAAAGGGGACTGTTATGAAGACATGAACCTCGCCATGTTCATCTGTCCTGTGGTGGGACTGGAAATGAATGGAAAACACAAGTAAGACCACATCCGTTCAGCTCAGTGGCTGCTGTCGACTTCAACCCAAATGCAACTGAATCTTCTTTTGATAGCAGCGATCATAATTCAGGGTTTCGACATTATGATTCGACATTCGCTTGTTCCGAGTAAAGGCGTTAAAGGGTTAGTTCACCCAAAAATGAAAATTCTGTCAGTAATTACTCACCCTCATGTTGTTCCAACCGCGTAAGACCTTCGTTCATCTTCGGAACACAAATTAAGATATTTTTGATGAAATCTGAGAGCTGATCACTTCTCCATAGGCTGCTAGGTGACCGAAACTTGCTGGCCCAGAAAAGTTATTAAAGAGATCGTTAATATAGTCCAAGTGACTACAGTGGCTCAATCTTAAGTATATCAAGCGACGAAAATACTTTTTGTGCGCACAAACAAACAAAAATAACGACTTTATTCCACTATTCATTTCCTTCTCTCTGGGCCTCTAGTTGGTTCACGTAGTGTTTTTGCGCTGCGCGTCTGTGTTACACGTCACCACGTAGGCTCACTATTGGCCGACGCTGGTCATGTGTGTGATGCGTGATGACGTGTAACACAGACGCGCTGCGCAAAAACACTACTAGGCCCAGAGAGAAGGAAATGAATAGTGGAATAAAGTCGTTATTTTTGTTTGTTTGTGCGCACAAAAAGTATTCTCGTCGCTTGATATACTTAAGATTAAGCCACTGTAGTCACTTGGACTATATTAACGATCTCTTTAATAACTTTTCTGGGCCAGCAAGTTTCGGTCACCTAGCAGCCTATGGACAAGTGATCCAGCACTCAGATTTCATCAAAAATATCTTAATTTATGTTCCGAAGATGAACGAAGGTCTTACGCGGTTGGAACAACATGAGGGTGAGTAATTACTGACAGAATTTTCATTTTTGGGTGAACTAACCCTTTAATGTCGAACCCTGTATAATGTATACTATGCATGTATGATCACCGCCTGTCTTTTTTAAAACAATCAATACTGAAAATACTTGCTTTTAACGGGCAATACCAATTGGCTGATACATCGGTGCATTCCTATTAAATATTATTAAATGTTATTGCATAAATAGAAAATACACTAAAACTTTACAATAAGTTAAATTGATTAACATTAGTTAATGCATTAGGTATCATGAAATAACACAGAACAATTTTTACAGCATTTATTAATCTTAAATAATATTAGTTTATAAATATACCAGTGTCCATTGTTAATTCATGTTCATTCATAGTGCATTAACCAGTGTTAATTTACACAACTGTTAAAAATGTATTGTTATATGTTATGTAGAAGGTTATTACATAAATGCAGTAGAAGTATTGTTAATTGTTGGATCATGATACCTGACATATTAACTAATGTTAACAAATTTAACCTTATTGTAAAGTGTTACTGAAAATATCAAAGCGAATGTCATCTAAAACTAATGCGAATAAGAACGAATGCTTTATATTAATTAGTTTATTAGTTAACATTTAATTAACATGAACTGTGAACAACAGCATTTATTAATAGTTGATGTTCATTTCAGCATTTGCTAACTCATTATTAAAATCAAAAGTTGTATCTGTTTACATAAGTCAATGCACTGTGAGCTAACATGAACAAAAAATAATAAATGCTGTAAAAAAAAATAGATTTCTCATTGTTAGATAATGTTAGCTAATGCATTAACTGATGTTAAAATATCATTTTATTGGTATAATGACAATATTGGTATAATGACCCTGTTTCTAGCTATATGTGATTTAATATTAATGTGATTAATATTTAATAACTAATGTGATTTATACTGTTACTGTGATATTACCGTTAGGCTACTTACACCATTATAGAAGATTTTGGTCTTACTTTCGGCACCATTTTGTGCTGTTTCTTAAAAACAAAGATTACCCGGTTTGATATTTTTCTTGGTATTGATATATCTAATAACATTCATACATTCTAAAGTGCAACACAGTAAAATTGTTAAGGAACAAGTATCCTTGTGGTTATTACAAAAAAACATGGACATACAAAAAAAAAACAACTATAGATGATGGTTTAAATTTGAAGCAACTGTTTTCATTTTCTTGTTTTGACGTTTTCCTGTTTCCTTGAGATGGCTGTTATGGTTTCATCGCAGTGTGTTTCTTTCTTTGAGGTTTTTCTACCTGCAAACCTGTGGGTGTGTTTTCTCAGAACGAGCTGTCAAAGAAGTCAAGACAGAGATTTGCCACAAGGTTAGTGAAAAGCAATGCTATCATTTTCTTAAGTCTTTCGTGGTCCGTTTTAACTTTCGTCTGACAAATGCTCACAATGACAAATACAGAAAAGTAAGTCTAGAATAGTCTTCTTAGCCTTCCTAAAATTATGGTCATACTTTAGATTAGGGTCCAATTTTCACTATTAACTATGACTTTTGCCTCAATAAACTCATAATTACTGCTCATTAATAGTTAGTTAGGTAGTTGTTAGGGCTGTAACGATACACCAAACCCATGATTCGGTTCGTATGACGATTTTCACGATTTAGTAAAATGATCCTGAAAATTCAGCTTTGCATCACAGAAATAAATGATAATTTAAAGTATAATAAATTGAAAACCAATTATTTTAAATTGTAATAATATATCACAATATAAAAAAAATGTTCTGTATTTTTGATCAAATAAATGCAGGCTTGATGAGCAGAAGAAAATGTATAATTTGTCAAGTCATGGATGTTTGCTTCACAAATCTGACTTTTTCGTTTAATTTAATCTATGGTTTGTTAGATCTAGAATTCTGAAGTGAACTAAAGTAGTGCTGTGATATTACATTTATTTGAATGAATTCAAATGAATTAACAAGAGAGAAAGATATACATTAATAGTGAAGATGTGAGTTTAATTACAAAAACAGCAAAGTTATATCACCACGTCGCTGAGAAAGATAATGTAGCTTTTAGTAGCAAAGCTGTTTTATTCACAAAAATCATGGGGTAGAGGTTGAAAACCTGTTTCTATGCTCCTGAGTGTTTCTGTGTGTGTGCAATTTTTTGCCTATATATTTGGAATATGGCTCAGAGCGGATGCTAACAAATCTGACAGATCTCTGATCTGCGTCGGATGTGAGTAAAAAAATCTGATTTTTTGTGCCAGTGTAAATGCAGCCTTAGACAATAAATGACCAGTGACATATCATTCATTTCTTTACTTATGGAAATTGTGCTTATTTTTTTCAGAGCTGATGGTTTTACAGTAGATTTGAAATGTCTTGCCATTCAGTTTTTCAAAACGATTTTTCTTGGTCAAAGTCAAACATGTTCTTTTGTGTATCTGTAGAGTTTTCCATAGAGGCATTGGCTATTTGTTTACTCTTAAATGCAGCCTTTGTGAACATAAGAGGTTGTTATTATTATTATTATTATTATCAATTTTGAAAAACAGCTGCTCCACTTAATAATTTTGAGTAAACTGTTTTAACCGTGTAAACCGTTTTTGGTTACTCTTTATTTTAAGGTGTCATTGTTACAGTGTAATTATAGATTTAAGTACTGAGTAATATTAAGCAACTACATGTACTTACTATAGGGTTAGGGTAGGATTAGGATTAGGATCTGGTTGAGGGTTAATTGCATGTAATTGTACATAAATTACTGTTACTACTATGGTAAGTACATGTAACATATGTAATAAGGATACTGTGTAAAATAAAGTGTTACCCCGGTTTTTTTTTTTTTTCAGGATTTGTTGTTAAATAGACCCTAAACCCCAGTTTTTGTGTGTGCATGATTTAAGATTAATTTTATTCCTAATTTGAAATGTATGTAAATATAACATTTAATTTACCAACAAAGATATTTTTTTGTATTTCTGTCTGGGAGTGATTCATAGGGGAATTACTGTATTTTTAATATAGCATGCACTCAGTTGCTTTATGGCGTAAATATGTTAGTTTTATAACTGTGCGACACTTTCATCCACTCATCCAGTACCAGCTGTGGAAATGGATAATGATTTATTATCATAGGTGAAGATAAACTCTGTAGTTAATATGTCAGCAGCTCTGGCTATGTGCTGCTTTGTGCAGGTGATTTGTCATCTCGTAATGTGTGCACTTTCTATTGTGTGTGTGTGTTTGCATGTTTGCGGTCGGGATTGGACGGAGTTGGACCGTGGCTAATGAGTGCGACTTGTCTTTCGTTCTCAGTAGTGAATCATTAACCTCACAGTCCCCTGCCTCAGTCTAATTGTTTTCAGGCTCAGCTATCTGACGTTTCTCTGTGGCATTTGTCTCAATTAATCCAAGCATAATGGCGGAAATGGGGGGGGGGGAACTGCATCCTGAAGTCCATCTCTTCTCCAAGCCTGCAGACTGGCGTGCCTGTTGTGCTGTGCTTGGACAAACATTCACCAACATTTGAATATAGAATATCAACCCCTAATGGTTATCCATTTCCAAGCAAATATTTAACTATTCTTGGTGCTGTTAATCATAACCTGTGGTTATGTATTGTGTTACACGCATCTAGCTTGTGAGTTGACATTTTTCATTCTGTGTTTAGCATCTGACCAGAAATCACCCTGTGAAGTATGAATATTTAGTAAAGTATCAGCTAGGGCTGCTTTTGGTAAATATGAACAAAGAAGCCTGTGAAAATAGATTTGCAGTGTTAATCCTTTTGATCTTTTATTTAAAAAATCAAACCTTTCATTGAAGTAAAACAATTGAAAAAAGTAAAATCTCATTATGAAACATTCTCTAATTGGCCACAATTAATGACACCCTTTTATTCAATACTTTTTGCAACCTCCTTTTGCTAAGATAACAGATGAGAGGCCATTCCTCCGTATATAATCTCTCCAGATCCTTCAAATTCCCAAGTCCTTGTTGATCTACTTTCCTCTTCAGTTTGCTAGGGTTCAGGTCAGGGGATTGGGATAGCCATGGCAGAACCTTACATTTTTTTAGTTAAGGTTGATCAATTGACCAATTTATTAATTTTGAGGTTTGTTTTGGATCATCGTCCCAATGGAAGATCCAACCATGGCCCATTATTTCTGTTTCTATTTCAATCCATGATGTCCAGGATCTCTGGCAGAAAAATTGTTCCACAATTTCACCAATTTCTACTATGTATATCCAGCGTTATATTTAACCGTGGGAATGCGGTACTTTTTTACTCTTTGCCGAGCATTAAGACAATAGACACACTTCTTTTCCAGGCAGATTTGTAACATTTCCTGTTGATTGGAACTTCTTAATTATTTCCCCTGATGAATTTTCAATGCTTTAGCTATTTTTTTTTTTTTGGTAACACTAGTCAACTTTAGACATTCTACTAACTATAAGTAACTTTGCAGCTACATGTCAACTAACTCTCATTAGAGTATTAGTAGACTGTCTGCTTAATATTTGCTAACACTTTATCTTGTTGGTACCCCAACAGACATTCTATTGACTATAAGTAACTTGGAAACTACACGTCAACTTATTCTACTAACCCAAACCCTACCACAACCACAACCATAACCTAACAGTCTACTAATACTCTAATGAGAGTTAGTTGACATGTAGTTGAAAAGTTACTTCTAGTTAGTAGAATGTCTAAAGTGGACTATCGAAATTAAGTGTAACGATTTTCTTACAGCCATTATTTTGTCTATTTTGTGAAGCTCAACAATCTTTTTTCTGTGGTTTTACTTATTGTGATGATTGAGATAATTTGGCCTTTGTGTTTCCTTGTATACTTCTGTGAAACAGTAAGTCATGGCTAGATAATTTCATGTTCCTAGTCACCCTGATGTGCTAAAAAGTGTAGTTATGAAGAGGAAATAATGTGCCAATAATTGTGGTCAACGTGTATTAGAGAAAAACAAACAATACAGATTTTTGACAAATGTCTGACAGTGGTCGTGATGTCAATTTTAATGGCAGTATTGTGTTCCTCTGCATCGCCTAGTTTAAGTAATTTGCATTGGCTCCATGTTGTAACAGAGAATTTTCTGTCCAAGTTACTAAAGAGGCACATTTATTAAGACCACAGTGGAGATGAAAGTGCTTGATGTATACTGAAAGACAGCGCTAAAAGTATGTGGACAGTGTTGAAATAATAATTTCACAATATTTACTTCTTTAGAGATGTGTCAATTTCAAAGGAATTGTATGCCTTTATTCCGCTACAGTTTATCAAATTGAGAAACAGTGTTATATTATATGTTATATATTATATTATATATATTATACAGCAGTTAATAAATTAAATAAATTACTAACTTTACACCACAATACTCAACACTCACATAACAATCAGTGTGTTTACAACATTTAAACACCATGAGCTGCACTGCCACGTGACGTGACTATTGTCATGACACATTTACACTCTAAAGCAAAAAATGTTTCTGTTAATCCTTAATTTCTACCTTGCACAATGTGGTGATGGTAGTTTGACCTCAAGGGGAACTGACGTTTGCTGTTTTTTGAGGTTTGTGAGCATGCAGAAGTTGAAAAGCCTGTAAACAGTATGAAATTCTCTTTCTTTGTGACTTGTCTCTGTCATTTCTGTGATTCTTGGTCAGACACAGTCCTCAGGTGTTAAAGTGAGATTGCTGTTGCTGACTTCCACCTCTGTGGTGAGACGCCATGATGGCTGAATGGGAACAGAAGCTTGCTGGAGAACTTTATGCCTGTGCCACAGTTCCAGACAATCCACGGCCTCTGGGAAGCTTGCGGTCTCAAATTTATTAGCAAACATACTATCTCTTTCGATAATCCATGGTAAATCGCCAGTCCCGAAAATGCAGATATCTCTGATGTATTGTCCTGTAGAAATAAACGTTTTTTTATTTTTATATCCATTCACACGAAATTGCAACCCTATGTCTACCTCAGGAAAATAAAGTCTGTTATTCGGAAGTTGGGTTTATTCGTTACACTTTATTTTACGGTGTCCTTGTTACATGTACTTACCATATTAATAACAGTAAATTATGCATAATTACATGCAACTAACCTTCAACCAAATCCTAATCCTATGTAGTTGCTTAATATTACTCAGTACTTAAATATATGATTACACTGTAACACTGACACCTTAAAATAAAGGGTTACACTTTATTTTAAGGTGTCATTGTTACAGTGTAATTATACATTTAAGTACTGAGTAATATTAATTAACATGTACTTATAGGTATAGGGAAGGATTAGGATTTGGTTGAGGGTTAGTTGCAGGTAATTATGCATAATTTACTGTTCTTACTATGGTAAGTACATGTAACATATGTATCAAGGACACTGAAAAAAAAAAAAAAAGTGTTACCAAATAAAGTGTAACCGGAAGATGTAATGTTATAATGCCTGTGCAAAGGACTCAATAAATATGGGTGGGAGAAAATTATTCTCCAATGCATCATCATCTACATAAACTTAATTAAGTGGTTAAATGCACTTGCATCACTAAATGCTTTTATGATGCAAAATTAATGTATATAAAGTTTTTACTTATGTGTTAAGGACAGGACAAAACATCTGGGGCCAGATTTACTAAACGGTGCAAATTAGCGTGAGATCGAAATCTCATAAACATGTTGCAGTGGAAAGTTCTGCGGTGGATCTATTGATGATGCACAAATTAAAGATCACAGATGCAGCTGCTAATTTCCATTACAACCAACGCAGTCTACCAAGAGCAGCGCAAATTAACTTTAAAAAGAGTAGAGGCGATGATAATAGTTGCAGGTAATCTACTAACAACATGCACCGCACATTAAAAATAACGTGGATTGGCAAACGATATGTTCGGATAACATCTTCCTCTGGCATTCAATGTAAATGAACACGAGTGGAGAAAAGTCTCTCACACGCTCTTGTTCTCTTGTGGTTTCTCCTCCTATAGCAGCATGTCAAGTGCAAAATATTTTAAGACATGCTTTTTGTGGTGTTAAATAATGCCACAAATACCAGCAAATTGACTATTGCAAATCACGTTGCATGATTTATTTAAATGCTCTCTGCCCATTAATTTGCCGTATGAAAGGGAAACTACTACAAATGCATATGCAATAAGTTCAGTTGCAAAAATACCTGTCCACACCTTTTCATTAATTTTCTCACTGCATTTCTCTATTAAATCCTGATTGTAGTTTTTTAACGCCAAAGGAGGGTTTGTGCTGGCGCAAGCTGATAGTAAATCTGGAATCCGAATCGGATTGGATCGTGAGGTGCCTAAAGATTCCCACCATTTGATATAAATCCAATGTTTTAGTCAAGAAGTGTTTGCACCTTTACATCCCTGGTGTGATCTTCCTTCTTGGTCCCTCCATTTGATTGCACGAATGTTACCTTCCCATCCGCCGTCTACACGGCTGCCAGGTGCTTCTAAAACAAACAAACAAAACCAAACATGGAAGATGAGTTTTATGATTTGGAGATTATATGCTTCTGAACAGTTTTCAGTATTACTTCTCGTATCTTGCTTGATTTACAATCACTTGCTGGAACTAACATGCAGTCAACAGTGCTTCTAAAAACCACCCAGTCTTATGATTATTGACCATACTGACACTATCACATGAGAGCAACACTTAAACTAAATTGAGCTGCATGATGGCACTATTGTTTGTTTTTTTTAGAGCTACTTTATGGCTGAATTAAATTTGTTTCATAACTGATAAATTTCTCAGCATTGACTGTTATTGAACTGAATTGAATCAACGCTGAACTGCTTGAGCTGAATAATAGACACCATTATCTTTTTAGAGCTGCTTTACAACAGAATTGGTCTCATTTGATCAAGTTTGCATCATTGGTTGTTTATTGCTGTGAAGCTGCTTTGAAACGATTGACTTGACCTAATTATTGCATTTCGGCTTACCCTTCATGTGGTTTAGCGTCACCCAGTAATGCTCATCTGGGCTGAAGGTGTCTCTAGACCACTCCAGCAAGTCTTTGGCCACTGGGTCGCTGAGGACAAACTCCACAAACGGTCTCGTCAAAGAGTAATAAGCGGTCCCGAAGTAAATGGTCAGATTGTGTGGAGGTGGTCCCTTCTTTGGAGCTTTGGCCCTTGGTGCCACATGGTTGCCCTTCACCTCAACATACGGAAACTCTGTCCTGTGCTTCATACTGGGTGGCTGCTTGACTCCCGGCGTCATGTTCCTGTCTTTCCATTCAGATCCTTGGATATACCGGATTAACTCCAGGTTGCTCTTTATGGGGAAGTCCTGGCCGCACAAATTTATAGCTCTTCTCCATTTTATGGGAGACTTCACCAGGTCTTTCATGCAGTTGATGTCAGCCTGCAGACGGGAAAAGCCAGCATAGGTCACCTTTTCGCTGACGGACGCCAGGAAGACGTTCGGGAAGCACCCAGATAGGCTTCTGACGCTTGTCTTGTATTCCTCCGGCGCTTTATCATCGATGTGAATGCAGTAGACGTTCTGCGGCGCGTAGATGGCTCTCAGTAGCCGCACAAACGTTTCCAGCTCTTTGTGTATGGTGATGATGAAAGCCAAAGGAAAGTCTTCCTCTTCTTTGCTCAGCGGTGCCATAATAAAGTGTAGCTCTGACTGCAGTCGAGTGCAGTCTGGGTCTGGTTTAGGCTCATAGCTGATTCTCTTACAGTCTTTTCGCTGCCATTGAAACCCAGGAGTTGCAGGTGGAAGAATGTCACAGGGCTTGGAGGCTGGCAGAGATTGGCTGTCATTTGTAGGAACAGGTGCATTGGATATATTGGCTTTCAGGTAGATGGCAGAACATATTAGGACACAGATTCCAAGGCAGAAGAGAAAACTGCACTTGGTGTTCTCAAGCTGGACCATAATAGTCCAACATCTGAAAAGCAGCTATAGACCTCCTAAAACAGAACAGAAGAGCAAAATAATCAGAGAAGCAATTATCTCAACAAGGGGGAGTATTAAAACATTAATTGCAATCTATATAATTCCCTTTCCACATAGAAAAGTAGTTCTAACTCTAAGGTTTAAACATCTAAACATGCAAAAAACTAATAAAATCATCTAATTAAGGCTTCAGACAAGACATAAAGGTGGATATTAAACTCCCAAGCAGCTTTAGAGTAGGTGCGTGTTTGGGCTCTCCTCTAAGCTGTTTTGTGAATTCATGGGCAGAAGTAATCATATCATTAAGTACATGAAGAAACATCTGCAGTATTTTTGAACAGGGTGTCTTCATTCCTCAGGAGCATTTTTATCTCTCATAATGACGCATAGTGATAAAATATCTCAGTGAGAGGACGAATCTCTTCTCCCCCTGGATATAACTCTCTTGTGTCACTCTTTTCTAAGCACAGAAACCCTCGGGGGCTCGTTTTAATAGCGCTCCAGAGAGCTGCGTTCACCACGAGGTCTGGTAAAGGTCCCAGTTGCTGGATACAAAGGAGCTGTGGATATCAGTTTTGTCTTGGTAATGTAAGTTGTTTAATGAACCCGCTGGGGGCTTGTATAGCATGCTGACATGGTCCATTGGCACATTAAAGAATGAAAAGCACACACTGTTCTATCAGCATCATGTAGTGTTTAGAAGTTTAAGATATGGCTTTGACTGTCAAAATCAGTTCTAGTTTAAAGCCATCCAGCAGATTGAAAAAATGGTGTAGTGGGATTTTAGTGGAAACTTATTTTCGATGATAGCACTGTATGACACAACATTTCTTTAGAAGGTGTGACTGTGAGTTTCACTTAAGATGTATAATGTACACTACAGGTCAAAGGTTTGGAATAAATACGATTTTTTTTTATACAAGTATTTTGTGCTCACCATAGCTGCATTTATTTGATTAAAAAATACAGTAATATATGTGAAATAATATTATAATTTAAAACAACTGTTTTCTATTTTAGTAAAATGTAATTTATTCCTGTGCTGCAAAGTTGCATTTTCAGCATCATTACTCCAGTCTTCAGTGTCACATGATCCTTCAGAAATCATCGTAATATACTGATATCTTTTGACCGATAGTGTACGTCACAATATAGTAAGGGTGTTTTGTTTGCGATGAACAAAATAACAAATCAAAGATTGGAGATGAAGGGAGGAGGGATGAAGCGACAGACCTTTGTGATCACACTGAAATCATTTCAAACTATTTTATCAATACATTTTATAATTGAAGGATTAACTAATTGTTCTGCACAGAACGCTTATTAAAACTTGCTGCTTCTCATTGTGTAGAGTGTTTTAAATCAGCAAAAACCTCAGAATTGCAGGAAGGATGCTCTGTGGGTTTGGCTAATGTTGGCACATTTTTTTTTTTGAGAGTTTAAACCACTAGTTGATGCTTGTTTGTTTTTTGAAACACATTTGCACAGATGAACTGATTAATGAATTATTAAAAAAAAAAAATCTCATATCGCGTCTTTTTCGCGCTCAAGTTCATTCAAATGTAGGCGCGCGCGCTCATTTTTTTCTGGGCGCAGCGACATGAAAAAAGACATGAAGGATGCGGGTGCACCCAAACACTACGGGTGTTTTTTTCTCCTCCGTAAATAAATCTTGTAACAGAGCTACAGCAAGCGTTTTTCGGCGCTGGAAATCCATAGCCACTAAAACTTTTTTGTCATTGTGGAGAGCGCAGTGCATAGTTGCATAGCAACGACAGACGCCACGGGAAAATCTGACCGAATTTTACTATTAATAATAAAAGTGACCGAATTTTACTTTTAATAATAAAAGATAAGCTAAAGTGTATTGTAAATGTCAGTAAATCAATTTTTATAAAAAGAATAAGTCAAAAAAGAGAAATTAAAGTCTGAAATATGTGAGGTTTATCTTTTTATAGAAACCTTTTTTGTCAACTTTATTTGAACTTGTACATGTTAGTATATAACATGTTGCAAGACACTTTTAAAATCTGGCTATCATTTTTAATCGTATTATTTTAATGTTTATGTTAGTGCGTATTGATGCTAATTTTATTTGTTATTTGCTGTTTTTCGACATAAAACTTGGTGAATTGATTTCATTGTGTATTATTAGTACTTTTTGAACAGGATTCTGTGATAACAGTGATAATTTTTGGCACTATAATAATTCAATGAAATGTTCATGCCATTTCATCTCTAGTTATGATCAACTAAAATCAACTAATTATGTGTTTTTTACAGTAAGCCTATAATATGCAAAGTACAATTTTCTATAAAAAAAATATCTGATTCTGTTCTTTTCTCTGACATGCGTTGTTGGGTCTGGAAGGTTACTAATGTGATTTCTTTATCTGTAAATTAAGTTAAAGCTTTTTCAATTGCTGAATTCATTGAAATAAAATGAATTCTTTGATTTGAATATTTTTTGGCAATGCCTTGTGTAGGTCTTAAATTTCAATCTTTATCGTCTTAAAATGTCTTAAAAAGGTCTTAAATTTGAAACTGAAACCTGCAGGAACCCTGTTATAGTTTCAAAAGTAAGCCCTTTTATATCTCGGAATGATTAATTAAGGCAATGTTTAGATGAAACATGAGCTTGAACTATAAACTCGTACCTAATCTACAGCAAAATGTACTTAGTACTGTATGTATGTTTCAGGCACTTTGAATTAGAGTTGGTACGATACTGGAATTTCCTAATTCGATACAATACCTTGAAAATGACTGATATTTGTTACCATTTTCAATACCAGTGGAAAAACTGTCATATATACCGACATGCAGATCTCTAAATTTTTTGATAATTTGGGTAATTTTGTTCTAATAGCTTACACACCACACAGGGAAGCTTTATTTGAATCGTTGAATTACATTTACCAAAAAAGACAAGTAAGCAGTCAGTAATAAAATTAGAACAAATAAACAAATAGCAAATGATAGAGCAAATAAATACAATAGAATAAAGAGACAAGATAAGTAAACATGGCTTTAAGTTTTTTCAGGTGGGTCTGACCGTATCGTATATTCAGAAATATATAAGAAATATTAAGAAAGACTACAGA
This sequence comes from Abramis brama, assembly GCF_963993115.1. NCBI lineage: Eukaryota > Metazoa > Chordata > Actinopteri > Cypriniformes > Leuciscidae > Abramis > Abramis brama. Next base: position 2,995,469 of record NC_139973.1, on the reverse strand, counting down.
AATGAAAGGAATCAAATGGTTTAGTAGGAAGTTACACAACATTCAATTTATTTTTCCAACTATTTACGTTCCAAAACTGACTGTATTTACCTGAATGCCCAGCAAGACAGGCATTTTTGATGTGTTTGACCATTTAAACACAATACGCCACGAAAAAGAAGTACATTTTTTTCTCACAGTACCACTTATATAGATCAGTGTTGCGCGCACGAAACTTGCGTGAATGACTAAATTGATGTGCAATACAAGCACTATTAAAACGCAGCGAGTGAAACGAATGAGAGACGATGTGAGAGGAGGCTGGTGTGTGTCGAATTGTCACCGGAGAGAAGTGAGAGCGAGAATGCACAGCTGGTATCAGTCTATCGAAACTACAGAAAAGGAGTATTGGAACTGTTTCAGATATACATATCAGAATATTTATATTGACAACACTACTTTGAAAAGAAAAACATGTGCTGTGCTAGATTTTTATTGGTAATGCAATCTCTGCTTTGTATTTATTTATTTTTCTAACTGTCTGAGTAGTTGTTAGATATCAAACAGACTTGTAAAGCACCTGCTAAATTTACCAAATTAAATGTACAATCAAAGATCAGCAGACAACAACATGCTGATGGAAAGACATTATGCTTCAACAGGTTTTCGGCTTGTTGTTTTACTAATAGTGTATAACCAGCCTTTAAATGCAGATTAATATTTTTATGTATTTTTATATATCAAATTAAATGCCAGATTTTTATTTATTTATTTGTAGTTACAAGGAAAACAAAACCTCTACACAGTCTCTATTCTACACGTTTTGATTTTCTGAAACATAAGCAAGTGTTTTTAGACACAGCCCGATAAATCCATGATTCAGTGACCCTACCTTTTAGCTCAAGCCGTATCCACTCCTGTTAATGGGAAATGTGATTAAGCATTCACAGATGTGCTCGGGGACGCCGACTTCCGCATTACCTCTATCTAAACTGCTCCACCTTGACTAGAAATCCACATCTAAGCAGCTACTGTCAGTGCATCTGCCTTTCTGAGAGGAAATGGCTTCGGGTGTGAGCCGCTGTTGTTATGATGTCGACACTGTCCTCCCACGACTGTGTGTTTTGGCTGCTCGGTAACACTCCCCGTGAGAGGAGAGGAGGAGCGTAAGGAGGTGAAAAATGGTTGGTCCAGCTCAAGCCGTTATTTGCACCTCTTTTGGTCTTTAACACTCCCACGTTTCTTGTCTCAGAAGATTGTAACGGTAAAGGCAGTTTAATATTAACAATGTCTAACCCGTTCTGTAACCTGTTCTGTTGAGCAGAACTGGTTTATCCACATCCAACTTTACGTGGTTTCAGGCTTGCCAAGTTGCCTAGTGAACGGCTTTGGGGGATTAGTTGCTAATTGGTTTGATTCATGCATAAAATCATTTATTTAACCTTTATTTAACCAGGAAAGAACCTCACTGAGATTAAAATGTCTTTTACAGGAGTGTCCTGGCCAAGACAGGCGGCCTGGTTATCTAAATACACATATAACAATAAAACAGTACAACACTCAAAAAGATATCATTGAAAGTACAATCTTTGATCTTTGAATGTGAACATGGACTGTAAAGCTTTAAAAAAAAAAAAAAAGAAAAAAAGCCCTGTAAAAATATCCCATACAACTACTTCAGCTGTCCCTATGAATTAGCTTTGTGTAAATAAAAGACCAAAATGTACATTATCGCAAAACAATTTGGAATAATGTGCATTGACTAAATTGACTACGATATGATCAGGAAAAAGGTGAAGTCAACATGAAACTGAAATGGACACCATTTAAAGCATTAGCCAGTTTAGTTTTAAAGCATCACCCAGATTTAGTATTTGTTTTGCAGATTTGTTTCTCTCTCCATTTTTACCTTCATACTTTTCATCTCCGTTTGCTCTCTCCGCCTCCTGGACTCTTTATCAGGCACTTGATTTCCAGATAAATATGATTCCAGAAGCATTACCACCTCGTTTTTTTCCCCACCTGAGCACAGAGAGAGAAAAGATGTGACCTGTTGTGAGCCCAAGAGCCGACAGCCAGTGTTTGCTGGTCAGCGAGAGAGATTAGCGCTTTTGTGTTTGCCAGAACTGCTTGTGTGCAAGACAATGGCTGCTGCTGAATTCCTCACATTATTCATGAGTGTGTGTGTGTGTGTGTTTGGCTTTCAGTTAACTTAGTCATTGGTGAAACATTTTTTCTGTTTTTCAGGCATAGCATGTATACCTGCTTTGTACGACAAACGGGGGGGGATACTCTGCGTTCGGGCCAATTACCAAGATCAGAGCCCTCTCCCCGGACAGCACGCCAAATACGTTTACCAATTTAATCTATCCGACTTATTTGTAAGTGTGAACTCGTGAACTGTGTGTTGGAGGATCAGCTCTCTTCCACTGTAATAAAGTTAAATGCCTTGCCAAAAGAGTTTACTTCTCTTTTGGCAAGGCATTTCATTTTATTACAGTGGAAGAGAGCGGAGGATCAGGCTCTATTTAAGTTCTATGCCCTGAGCCCTAGTGCCAAAAACAGCTGTTAAGAAGTCAGGATTAATAGGAATTACATGGATATTATTATAGGACAAAACATGTGAGCTTTTGTGGCGGGTGAATGCGAACACCTATGCAGAACTAACGTTGGGATAAATCTTAGCTAGTTTTGAGTTTGTCTTTGGAGTATCTTGAATTAGATTAGACTGTGTCTTGCACAATTTGAATTTGCTCAGCGAGTTTACTCTGGTGTTGAGTAGTGATGCTCATTAACTATGCCCTTGTAGCCGAGCTGCACCAATCACATCGGGTTATCTGATATAGGCGGGCCAGAGGCGAGCTAAACAGATGACGACAGCGCAGTCATTAGCAAACATTGCAAGATGGCTATGGATGAACACCAGTTGTTTGAAACGGCTTTGGCTGCTACAATGAACGAGTTAGACTTGGCTTTTTATCTAAAAGAGGAACCTAAGACGGCCCTCGAATCGTTCCTTTGCAAGAAGGGCGTTTTTGCTGTTTTGCCGACCGGATACGGCAAGAGTCTAATCTACCAGTTAGCTCCGCTGGTAGCGAAGCGTATGAGGCTCTGGATACGTCTCCCTGTGTATTGTTGTGATTGGTCGTAGTGTTATCCCATTGCGTGCAGTGAGATTTTCAAATGCATGCTTGGTGCCGCCCCTCGAGTTGGGCGAGTTTCATTTACTCAGTGCCAGACCATTAATCTTTCGGATTTGGGTCTGGATTTCCAGGCTAGCATTCTCCCATTCTCTCTCTGTAAAGTCTATGCCCAAATCACTCTGCCAGGCCCTTCGAATACCATCTAAATTTGGTGGATCTATAGAGGATATAATAGAGTATGTACATGAAATAAGCCTCTTGCTGTTTGGTTTTAAATCAAGCAACGTTTCAGTGGGCGAGGAAGGGAGTAGCCCTGGAACTACTGGATTTTGAGATCTTATATATGTATGTGTTTCCTATCAAAGGGAGTGAAGTGCAAACTAATTATCGAAGACCAAATTTATTACATGTTTGTTCTCCTTGCACCCACAGTGGAGTATTTTGTGGGTCTAGGTCAGTCACCCAGTATATCATTTTCTGAATAGTACTTGCACAATAAGTGTATTGTGGGCAACAATACACCCCCCCCCCCCCCCCAACACAAAGATATTTTGATCTTTGTTAAAAGGCCTTTCTGATACAAGAGGTTTTATTCTCCCACAGAAATAAATGAAATTAAATTGTTTAATTTAGTAAAGAAACTCTTTCTTATAAAAGTAGGAATATTTGAAAAATAAGTACAGTAAACATGGCAAAACTGACATTTTAACTAGATTAACACGGTAAAGACAACGGTAAACTGGACCGCTTCATTAAATCATATTTACAATGACCTAAGAGCGGGCAAAAGTTAGCTTTGAACAAATCAGTAAATTATCGTGTGACTTGTATCGTGTGACCAGGTACTATCGTGTGATCGTGTGACCAGGTACTATCGTGTGATCGTGTGACCAGGTACTTAAAACCCTCATGTACCACTCTAAACGGGATCGAGGAATAATCTATGCGGAGAGACGGACTGGGAATAAATCACTTTTATCCATGTTGAGCTTATAGCTTGAGAATTCCAAGCTCCTCTAAAATTGAGATAATATGGGCTACTGATGAATCTGCATTAGAGACATATAGCAAAATATAATTTGTATATAATGAAATTTAATGCTCAATCCCATTCAGAGTAAAGGTACCAAACTGACAAAGTGCTACGGCCAAGGGTTTAATCGAAATTGCAAATAACAAAGGGGAGAAACACCTGTCTGGTGACTCTCTGCAAAGGGAAATACTCAGAATATGTATTATTTGTGCTCACAGAAGCTACTGGGGAAGAATTTAACAACCTAATTTAAGAAATGAAGTCTTCTGAAAAGCCAAACTGTTTAAGAGTGTTAGAGGTATTTCCTCTCTACTCTGTCAAACGCCTTTCTAGCATGGAGAGAGATTATAACTTTGTTTATCTGGCTGAGAATTTGTTTATATAACATTATAAAGACGATGTAAATGATTCACAGCGTTGCGACTATGAATAAATGCCATTTGATCACTTTAACATATTAGCCAAAGTCCTTGCAATGAGTTTAGAGCCTGTTCTTCCAACTATGATTTAAAGTTGACATTCAAAATTGAAAGTGAAAATGACCTGTTAGACTGACAAAGGGTAGGATCTTTTTTATCTTTTCGAAGAAAAGAAAGTGAAGTGTGTGTGAGTGTTGGAGGAAAGCATCCACTAGCGGAGGATTCATTATAAACTGCCACAAGAAGAGGACCCTGTAAAATTGAGAATTTGTCTTTTAACAACCTTTTTTCTTCATATTAGGTATATAGAAAGTTATATTCAGTTTGAAGACGCAGTCTCTCTTTATATAAGTCAGGTCTGGTATATGGCTTACTGCTGTGCTGCTAATTGCATCTGAAGTATCTTTGAGCTTCATGGTTATTTGTTATTTAGAATAAGAAAAGAAAGATATTAATTTGTCATGTAAATATGCTTTCAATGCTTCCCATAATATAGACCTTGAAACAACATCAGGCAAATCGTTAATTTGTAGGTAAAACTCTCTCTCTTTATTTAGATAAGTAACAAATTCTCCATCTGCCAAAAGCAGGGGATTCAGCCTCCAGGGCTTAAAGGAGGAGTACAGGGGAAAACAGGGGGCATGATAAGTGCATTGATGCAGATTAACATAAACTAAAAACTTACAGGACCAAATGCCCAGTTGCTTTTTCAAATGCACATTATAAGCGACTCTATAAGATTGAACAGCATTTACTACTGATCACAGAGCCGTGCTTCACTGACAAGCTGCACATAAGAAATAATCGCACTTAGCCAAATCAGTTTAAGTGCGATTTCGGGATAATTGCGATTAATCTTGCAGCCCTACCACCATTTAAACGGAAGTTCAGTCGCTGTTCTTGACTGAATAACTGTATGTTTTATTTATAGTGTGGAGTTTTATTTTACATTTGAATACAGTTTCTGTACCTGAATACCTGAAAATCTTAAAACACTGTTTATTTCAATCGTATTTTTGTTCAGTTGTATTAATTTGTGAGATTGCTAATATGTTTATTTGTTCTTTTTTAATTACTGAGTGTTTGTGTCTTTAATAATGCTCAAAATTTTCTATTAGTTGCGCTAGTTATTTTGTCTATGGTATTTTTAAACATATTCAGCTACAATGAAATGTTTTGCAATAAGACTTAGATTTAATGTGAATGATATCTAATTATTATTATTATTATTATTATTATTATTATTTTATATTTTGTTTCCTAATTGGAATCGAAATTAGGAATCGCTAAGAATCGAAATCGATTAAGCAGAATCGCAATCAGAATTGTTAATATTCAAACGATACCCAGCCTTATTTGTGACACAGTATTATTATTATTATTATTATTATTACATTTTGGTGACTTCAGAATTCATATACTTCCATTATATAATATTTTGATGACTTGTGCTACTAGTGTGGAAAATAATTAAGTCTTAGTAGATTTGTCCAAAAGATTGACTAGATGTGTGTATTTTCACCAAAGTACAAGATCATCTTATCACCTTCAGGAGAGGTTTGTTTTACGGTAGATATCAATGTTTGTGTGCCAGTAACTTTTGCAAATAAGACATATACCGGTAGGTTACGTCATCTTCCAGTGAAGCTGTGTTATCTATTGCTTAGATCTTAAGCCAGGTTTGATTGCTCAATAATTTCTACTGTTTTAAAATGCAATGCAAATCCCTTGAAATGCCACTGATTTTTCTTCTGTCCAAGACAGTGCCATGAATATATTTCCATGTGTAAACAGCATAACTTTGAATGAATCATACGCCTCATTTAGTCTCGTACAACATTTCAGCAAAGTTTGAGCCCAGTGGTAAAGGTTGCTCATGCCTCAAGTCAATAATTATGTCATGATTTGTACAATTTTTCTACAGTTCGCTAATAACTAACTAGTCAAACCTTAAAACGCAAGCACTTTAGTTGTATCAGAGAACACAGTGATCTCAGTGGTTGATTGAAACATGGTAAATCATGGTATTTTATTTTGTTTTTATTATTATAATTTTTTTGTGTGTGCGTCATTTATTTAAATAATAAAAAATTTCATTCATTTACATTTTCATGTTCTTGTTGTGTTTTTTTTTTTTTTTTATAGTGTGGAGATCCTTTCCAAGAAGATGACCTTGTGGTTCTGAATGGGACTAAAGAGGAAGTGGAGAAGCTGCAGAAGGCCATGGAGGAGCGCCGATCAAAGGCTAAAACTGCTAAAGTAAACTGATGCCCTGATGGTGTAGAATTACTGTGGTGTTTTGGATGTGCTTGATGGGAAATGAGATTTAAAAACCACCATTAATGCAAACCCATATCCGTAATCTAATTCACTGAGAGGAGAGGAAATGAAAATGCTAAACCGACTGAACGAGCATAAAACATTCACTTCATTTTTAAAAGCACTGTTTATGTGTTAAAAAACTATTCTTATTTGTTCTTACTTTGCAGAAATCAAAGAAGAGCAAAGATACTAAAGTCTCCAAGAAGCAGGATTCAGCAGGTACAGTAACACATACGGTTTGCGTTATAAATCACATTAAAGTTCTGACTTTCTGATCAGTATTTCTTGTACAAATGAATCCTTATCAGTGACGTCATTCATCCTTAGCCAAATTAAAGGTAAAGTTCACTCAAATGAAAATTTGTTATAATTTACTCACCCGTTTCTCATTCCATGCTTTGATTATTTGTCAGTGAATAGAAGAAAGACATTAATACATGTTCCACCTGAGAGTTCGAACCTCTTTTGTCATGAGACTTGCAAGATTCGATTCCACTGAATGTCTGTGATGTAATATATTGAGCAATACAATTCTAAAGAAGCCTTTTTTTAATACATGCATGAATGAATTTTAGAGCTCAGGCGGAGAGGAAGATTTTCAGCGGATAACTTTTATCTGTTCCTCACACAAAACTTATCATTTGGCTTCAGAAGACTTTGTGTACAATATACAAAAATCCACTTTAGTTCTGCCTAAAATCTCAGTTTTGTTGTTAGAGCTGTTAAGTTTCCTAAGAATGTTTAGTTATGCATTACAGAGATAATTCCAGTGGGTGAATTTCTCTCTTTAAACAGCCTCTTTCCCTTGTGGGAAAGTTGTATTGGGTTTACCGGCTTTACCGGCATTGTATCATCAAGACAGCTGTGTTGAAAGATTGAAAGTAATTCAGACAAGCTTAGTCTCATGTTAACACATACTCTACTGTTCAAAAATTTGGGTGCAGTAAGGTTTTTTTCTTTTGAAAGAAATTAATATTTTTTACTCATCAAGGATGCATTAAATTGATCAAAAGTGACAGTAAAGGCGTTTATAATGTTACAAAAGATTTCCATTTCAAATGCTGCTCCTTTGATCAAAGAAAACAAATGATCATGGTTTCAAAAATGAAAAAAAAAAAAAAAAATGTTCATGGTTTCCACAAAAATATGAAGCAGCACAACGGTTCTCAACACTGATGATAAGAAATGTTTCTTGAGCATCAGTTCTGCATATTAGAATGATTTCTGAAGGATCATGTGACACTGATGCTGAAAATTCAGCTTTGATCACAGGAATAAATTGTATTTTATAATACATTCTAGGGGTGTAACGATACCCTCATGTCACGATTCGATACATATCACAATACTGAACTCACAAAACGATATTATTGCGATACTCCAAGACATATGATAAAAGTTTAACAAAAAATTTACTGTTTATTAAACTGATACATTTGATATTACATTGTGTGTATAAATGAATATTCTTGGACTTGGTGCTGAAACCCAAAGCACAGGACAATAGAGACACCAGAATAAAAATATTCATGATTCTGAAGCTGAAAATAGTTATTTTAGACGAATATGTTTCTCTGTCACTGACTAGATACATTTAAAATAATGTAGGCTGCTTTTTTACACAGATATTCCCCTGTTGCATTATTATACATTATATTCAACATTATATATAATATTTGAATGTAGTACTGACACTAAAACTCTGAAAACTTTAATTTTTTCTCACATAGTAATTTTTATTTTGGGTGAACTATTCACAATACATATTGTCAATATTCACGATATATATTGTTGCATTTTTGTATTGCGATATATTGTGATGCAATATATTGTGACACGATATATTGTTACACCCCTAATACATTCCCATAGAAAACGGTTATTCTAAGTTGTGATAATTCACAATGTTCATTTTTTTTTCTTTTTTTATCAATGAAAAGTAGCCTTTTGTGAGCAGAAGAGAGAGACCCTAAACCTTTGAATGGTAGTGTATAATGGCAAAGTAAACGTCTATGACGTAAACGTCTGGCCTCTCGATCTTGCACGGAGAAAGCGCAGGAGGAAACGAGGGAAACGGGCTGGGATATCCATCCGATGGAAAGCACACCTGCGAGCCGGCTGTGGTCATGCTGTCCGCTGCTCGATGGATCTCCCCCCGCGCTGGCTCCGCCTCGTTCACCCTGCAAGTGATTCGTCTGGTGGTCAAAGATTCGACTCTGTCAACATCCGCGTTCCTCATGCGCGTCAAGGAGGGGTGATTCATTCGAATCTTCGCCCATTGAACAGAGCTCACACACTCAACGTCATCATCTCACCAAAAATGGCTTTGATTAATGCTCGGTCCTTGGTGAATAAGACGTTCTTACTGAACGATTTCTTCTCCTCGTATGAGCTGGACTTCATGTTTATCACGGAATCTTGGACACAGGTGGGAGATTTAAGCCCTTTTACTGAACTGGTTCCAAATGACTGCTCGTTTTTTAACTCGCCTCGTCAAAATGGACGGGGGGGTGACTTGGTGACTGTCTTAAAACAATCTTTTCTCGCTCAGTGTAAAATGATTTCTGCAAAGGTCTTCTCCAGTTTTGAAGTGCAGTTATTAAGGCTTGAGTGGAATGGCCCTATTCTGCTAGCAGTCTTGTACCGCCCCCCACAGTTTGCAAAGGATTTTATTCTTGAATTTACAGAACTAATGGGGGACATTACTACGAACTTCGATCGCTTTTTAATTGTAGGTGATTTTAATATTCATGTGTGCTGCCCTTCTAATACCCTCTCGAAGGAATTTTTATATCTTATTGAGTCCTTCAACTTAAAACAGTGGATAACTTTTCCCACCCACATCCACGGCCATACCCTGGACTTAGTGCTTACTCATGGCTTCCCCGTTTCTGAAATTGCAATATCGGATACACTGATATCTGACCATAACCCTATCACATTTAATATATCTCTCTCCGATTTGCTCTATGCACCGGCAAATGCAGAAACTCTTGCTCGGCACTTTCCACCTCAGTTTCATGTGAATTTTAATGTACTTTTTAATGAACTGAGTTCACAAATGGCGCTGGATTCTTTTTTTCCTGATCTTAATGTTGACCAACATCTGGATCTACTTAAGGACGTATGGCTGGAGGTATTAAACAAAATTGCTCCTCTGAAAGTTTTTAAACAAAATCAAAGAACTAGAACAGATCCGTGGCAAACTCCAGAGACCCGCACATTAAGACAAGCATGTAGAAAAGCGGAGCGGAAATGGAAAAAGGACAGACTTCAGTCGTCATCTAAATCAGTGAAGGATTGCCTACTGGCCTATCAGTCAGCTGCAAAAGCCGCAAAAGCTGCTTATTTCTCGAACATGATTTCTAACAACCATCATAGACCTAAGATTCTGTTCTCCGTCATACATGCTGCCTTAAATCCACCTGTTTATACTTTTCCAAACCCCTCAAACGCACTATGTGAAAGCTTCTTGAGCTTCTTCATTGACAAAATTGCTAAATTAAGGCCTCAGATAACAGTTCCTTATGATGATCACTATGATCTGAGCATGCCGGAAACATCATGGGGCACTTTTAAACCAATTACTTTTCAATTGCTTACGGAAACCATTGCCAAAATCAAACCCTCCTTTTGCCCTTCTGACGATATACATTCTCGCTTTTTTAAAATGCTTACAGAGTCTATTGGCCCTGGCTTATTATCTCTCATAAACAAATGTTTATCCACTGCTTCGGTTCCTTCATGCCTAAAAATGGCTTTTGTCTCTCCGATACTCAAGAAGTCTTCCTTAGACACTTCAGTTCTAAATAATTATCGACCTATCTCTGTACTTCCTTTTATCTCAAAGATTCTGGAAAAGACTGTACTGTATCAACTTCAGTCGTTCCTAAATACGTCAAAAACGGTAGAAATTTTCCAGTCTGGTTTTAAGTCTTTTCACAGCACCGAATCTGCTATGCTGAGAGTGTTAAATGACATTTTAGTCGCAACAGATACAGGAAACCCTGTGGTTTTAGTATTATTAGACTTAACAGCAGCCTTCGATACAGTCAATCACTCACTGCTCCTATCTAGATTAAAACATTTGGGACTGAAAGGTTCAGTCTTAGAATGGTTTAATTCCTATTTAACCGACAGATATTTTGCAGTCAAGATTGGCAGTTGCACCTCTTCTGCTGCCCTCCTTGAAACTGGTCTGCCTCAGGGTTCTATTTTATCTCCCACGCTTTTTTCTTTATATCTGCTTCCTCTGGGCGCGATTTTAAGAAGACACGGTGTCTCCTTTCATTTTTACGCGGACGACACCCAGATCTATTTGCCGATTAAAAGAAACGATCCCTCTGCACTTAAATCTTTAATGAACTGTCTTGATGAGGTAAAGCTCTGGCTTGCAAATAACTTCTTGACATTAAACGACTCAAAGACGGAAGTTATAGTTTTTGGCCCATCTGACAAATTTGAGTTTGACAGCAGCATTTTGGGCAATTTGTCGGTTTTTAATACAAGCTGCGTACGAAATCTGGGAGTTTTCCTTGATAGTCGCTTAACCTTAGAGAAACAGGTGTCCTCTGTTGTTGCGTCTGGCTTTTATCAACTCCGCCTTCTTGCCAAAATCAAACATTTTATTCCTGAAAAATCCTTTGAGACAGCCATCCATGCGTTCATAACTTCACGCTTGGATTATTGTAACTCCCTTTATTGCGGCATTTCAAAAGCCCAGCTCACACGCCTTCAACTTGTTCAAAATGCTGCGGCCAAATTTCTTACGAAAACACGTAAATTTGATCATGTCACACCCATCCTGCGAGCTCTACATTGGCTACCTGTCCAATATAGGATTGATTACAAAATTCTCCTACTCGTGTTCAAATGCCTGCACCATCTCGCTCCAAGTTATCTATCAGAACTCATACACTTATACAGCCCGTCTCGTGTCTTAAGATCCAGCAATCTTAATATACTTGCTGTTCCTTCCACAAGGTTGAAGCGTAGAGGAGATAGAGCCTTTTCAGTAGTGGGACCCAGATTATGGAACAACCTGCCAATACAAATTAGAACAGCTCATTCGCTACCAGTTTTTAAATCCCTACTGAAAACTCATCTATTCTCCTTAGCTTTTAATACCATCTAAGTGTCCTCTCTTCTGTAGCCTATACATTTTAATTTGATGTTGAATATATGTCTATAATTCAATTGTCTAATACTATACATGTAACCTCTCAGCTGTTGTGTATTTTACCCGTATGCTATGTTCTATTTAATGATTGTACAGCACTTTGGTCAGTCCTGTGACTGTTGAAATGCGCTTTATAAATAAACAAACTAAACTAAACTAAACTAAACTATGACCAGATGAGCGTTCTCACTGTAAGGACATGATCTGAAAACAAATCCGCCCCTGTTCTATTGAACAAAGTTAGACTTTAATTAACTCTGCAAGTTAAAGCTCAAAGTAACCACTTCACAAATGCATAACTGGACCGAAGTAAAGCTTGTGATGAATTTCTGCTTTTGTGTCAGTCACACTGAATTCTGAAGAAGGGGTTTTAATACAGCTCGAGTGTTATGCAGGGTTGCCAGGTGCCAGCAAGGTTTTCCAGCCCAAAACCTCGTCAAAAACCGCGAGAATGCACAAAAAACCGCCCAATTTTTTTGTGGCTTGTTTTTCGTTTAAACACATTGAAATCACTAACAAGCTTTAAAATTACCCATTTTTTGACTTAGCCTATCTGATTTTAGAAACAATATTCAATCAAATGAACGCAAAAGTAGGCTGTACCTCAGTCAGACTATTCTATTATGTTACGGAAAATAATGTGATCAACTTAGGCTATCAATGAGTCTGTTTATTGTCAATAAAAGTCGCTTGGAAGCATTCAGTAACATAAAAACATTGAGTGGATATATGGACATAAAAAATAACCCACTTTAACATTTCAATTATTTCAAATGGCAACATGAAACATGCATATAATAAAAATCGATTCACCTAACGTTAGGTAGGCTATATCGCAATTTTTTTTTTAACGATTTTAAAATCTTTATTTTTATTTTTATTACAGAATATTACAGATATTAATTCAAATTAAATTGCTTTATTTTTGCCCTTGCTTATAGATGAGGTTGACAGAAGTTAGCCACTTTCGTTTCAAAAACGTTTCAGGATGAAATGTGTCGTTATAGAGCTGCACAATTCATCTTTAAAGACTGTGATCTCGATTCAAACACCCACGCGATCTTATTCCATTTCGCCTGTCTATTAAACCTTTGACAAAATCATATCGCAACATTCAAATCAGTGTTGGCACTGCCGCTGACCCAGAGAGAGTTGTCATGAAACCGCAATGTCAGTCAGCGAGCTAAGTAACTTTGAAAACCCCGCGGCGCGATCTAGTGTGTTGTTGTTTGAGGGGCGGGCGCGTGCATCACTGAAGGTAGTGGGAAGGAGTGTCTCTTGTGAGGTTAGGGGGCACGTAGTGTGGGTGTGTGTGTGTGTGTGAGTGAGTGAGTGAGAGAGACTGCTGCCTGCTGAACACTGGGTCGCAGGAAGAAGGATCTGATGTGCCGGTGTTTCGGAAATAAAAACCCGCCGAACTGATCCGAAACCAGCCCAATTTTTATCCACCCGCCCAAACCCATTTTTGCCCGCAAAATAGATAGCAAAACCGCCCAATCTGGCAACCCTGGTGTTATGGGCAATATCTGTGACATGCTGTTGAAAATAATTTACATTTGTGCAAACACAAATGCACATACAATGAACGTCAAGGCTTGTCAATAATTGACAAGGCGCTGAGTTAAGAACATGGTTTCCAAAGTATAGCCACAAAACCTAAGCATTTTATGTATTAAAATAGGATTAGTGTGAGGAAATTGCTTGTTGATCTTGTCTGTGAACACGGTAGCTTTTGCACAAAACCAACAAGCCAAGGATACCAGAAGGGTCTTTATAGATACAAATTCAACACTGCTTTAACAACATAAGATAAAATAAAATAAAAATTTAAAAAAAGCCCCATAGACCTCTAATTTAAGTGCATTTTTACTAAACTGAGGGGCAAGTCTGTGGTGGTTGACGGTATGCCACAGATTCTGTGGAAAGTACTTTTATTGAACCCATGGCATTCCTGTATAACTACAAGTAAATACGTGAGGCTTGAATAAAGGTTAAAAGTTATCAATGTAGGACAAATGTCAATATTAACAGAATTTTATTTTATCCACCCTTTTAGTTTTACTTCAGCATAACTCAGGCTAAAGTAAAGTGTACATGTGATTGATTATCCATATCCATACCCCCCCCCCCCCCCCCCCATTCCCCCCACACACACACCCTGGCAATGGATAAACGAGTTGAAAAAAGAAGCTGAGAAGCTTCTTCACTGTTCAAAGGTTCTTAACAGAGCATTTGTTCAAAGTACAATGCCATGTTTCATACTATTTGAGTGCACATTGACTAATAAAGGTTACATGGTATGATACAGTTTGACAAAAAGCTCTTATTTTATTTAAGCTGAGATCCTACTGTTGTGTCTTGGAGATATATATATAAAGTATGTTTTCTGTGTTGGGATGCATAACTGTATGAGGGTAGAAGATGCATAATATACAGTGCTATGCATAAGTTAATACACCCATGCTAAAGTTGACTAAAAAGAGGAATAAAAAATCATATTTTGGAAATTGAACTTAATGCCTTAATTTAAAAAATTAGGAAAAATCCAACCTTTAAGGACACCAATTTTCTTTGTGAATGAATAATGTATCGTAAATAAATAAATGTTCTTCCTTAAAATACATGGTGCATAAGTGAGTACACCCCTATGTTAAATTCCCATAGAGGCAGGCAGATTTTTATTTTTAAGTATTTTTAAAAAAAAAAATTTAGGATACTATGCATCCTGATAAAGTTCCCTTGGCCTTTGGAATTAAAATAGCCCCACATCATCACATAGCCTTCACCATACCTAGAGATTGGCATGATTTTATTTCAGTTAGCCTAATAGCTAGTTTGATTTGCATTGAGAGATGATCTTATGGAAAGTACCCCATGCCAATCTCTAGGTATGGTGAAGGCTATGTGATGATGTGGGGCTATTTTAATTCCAAAGGCCAAGGGAACTTTATCAGGATGCATAGTATCCTAAAAAAATATATAAAAAAATACTTAAAAATAAAAATCTGCCTGCCTCTATGGGAATTTAACATAGGGGTGTACACACTTATGCACCATGTATTTTAAGGAAGAACATTTATTTATTTACGATACATTATTCATTCACAAAGAAAATTGGTGTCCTTAAAGGTTGGATTTTTCCTAATTTTTTAAATTAAGGCATTAAGTTCAGTTTCCAAAATATGATTTTTTATTCCTCTTTTTAGTCAACTTTAGCATGGGTGTATTCACTTATGCATTGCACTGTATCTGTGAGCTTTTCTAACATCAGGATGTTAGATTAAAACATGAACATGTATGCATTTTTATTTTTAAATAGACATGCAGTGTGGCTAGATAAACTTTAAACATTTAATATTAGCTTTAACAAAATGCTGTATTGAATAATTTGTGAATGAGACTTCACGCAAGTATCCATAAGCATCAACTCAACCTTATTATCATGCATATTCTCAGAAAACAATGTTTTTTGCTGTTTAAACGTCCCCTATAATGATTAAACTACTTATGTTTAGTACTTTACTAAACTAGTGAAACTACTTAATATTTAATTGTGTTTTTTTTTCTTCTTTTCTCTTCTAATGGCAGAAAGCTGTGATTTACCCAAAGACACATCAGAGACTAAATCTACATCACTGAATGGAGACGACGGCAGTGAATCAGGTATCCCAGCATGCCAGGGGACAGAAGGGCTGTGGCTAGATTTACATTTTAGATTTTATGTAAATGGTTAAGGAAGCACAATTATGTAAGCGTTGGTTTCTGAAATGAGGAATGAGGAATGAGGTGACTGTATCTGTATGGGAGGGGCCGAATTAATGCATGTAGATGTGATGCATTTCATCATCGTTTAGGAGGAAGATCACACAACGTACTCTGGTCATGTGAAACATTTATCATTGCATACTGGTTCACATATTATTTATAAATAGTAGGGAGTATGTACAATGTGTTATAGTACTGTAATCACTATCATATTTTATTTTTGTTATATCCATCATGACAGCAGAGGAAGAGAACTTCAAGCTTTTTAATAAATCTGTTCACATTTTCATTTAACTTAATTGATCTTTAGCTGGAGTAAACACCATTCAAAAGTTTGGGGCAGTGAGATTTTTAAATGTTTTTGAAAGAAGTCAATTATGCTCACCAAGGCTGCATTTATTTGATAAAAAATTACAGTAAAAAAACAGTAATATTGTGAAATATTATTACAATTTAAAATATATCTGTTTCTGTGTGAATATATTGTTAAAATGTAATTTATTCCTGTGATCAAAGCTGAATTTTCATCTTCAGTGTCACATGATCCTTCAGAAATCAAACATTTCTGATTATTATCAGATGACTTTGTGAAAACTGTGATTCATTTTTTTTCAGGAAACTTTGATGAATAGATTGTTCAAAAGAACAGCATTTATTTGATATAGAAACTTTTATAACATTCTAAATGTCTCTTAGTGTCACTTTCGATCAAGTGAATGCATCTTTGCTGAATAAAAGTAATTTCTTTCTAAAATAAATCTTGACCCCAATTTTTTTTAAATATTTGCATTTGGCATACGCTTTTATCCAAAGCGACTTATATGCATCTATTTAAGTACATATTTGGTGTATTAAATGCATGCATATGGAAGCATAGGTCCTCTATGAGGTCCTATATGAAATGCTTATATATGCATTAAGAATATAATCAAAAACAAGACAAAACATCTTACTTGCCATCCTTTCCTCAAACTCTGGAGTTCTCATGTGAATCTGTGGAAGCCACATGGGAATTTACTAGCAAATTATTTACCCCACTATGCAAATTATGTGGTGAATTCATCTAGGGACAAGTCAGGCGTCTGGATTATCTTGTCCTCAAAAAAAAAAAAAAAGGAGAGAGAGAGAGAGAGCAGCCTGTATGTGCACAGAGAGAACAAAACGAATTTAAGAAAAGATTATAATCATGCCACTTATGTCAGAATTTTTATGTTTTTATGACAGCATTAAACACAGAGGTCAGTCATGCAGAGTTATGGATAAAGGTCCATGATAGTTAGTGGTTTGCATGTAACATCTCATCCTGACGTTTATGAATGCTTAAAAAAGGATGTGTGTGTTTTTCCCGCTCAGCTCCGGGACCGTCCACATCCAGTGAGAGCTCGAAGACGTTAAAGGCGCCCGTGGGGCTCGTCGTCGGCAGCAAAAGATCAATCCAAGCCATGAGTGATAAATCTGAGACCTACAAGTCTCTCTTCACGTCCCACAGCTCTGCCAAACGCACCAAAGACCAGATCTCCAACTGGGTCACACACACCCCGTACCACTTCTGAGTGCGCTCTTCCTAGTGGAGCTCGCCCTCTAGTGGTCAGACACTTCACACCACACTGTCTGCTGGATTAATGCATTGTTTTAGCTTATTTCTTTTTCACCATCAGTAACATTGCATTTTGTATTTACCTTGATTCGATCATCTTAATTTTGTTGCATGATTAAGTGTTTGTTTAGTATACCTGTCTTTGCCATCATCATTATTTTACTGGATTGTGCTTTGCAGCAATATCTTATTTTAAACCACTTACATATTGCAGTAAAACAAGTTTATAGGCAGATATCTTTGTATGTTTTCCATCCTCAGGAACACGAGTGTGTGTTCCTGAAAGAGCTGTTGTTGTATCTAAAGAGTGTTTCTTGTTATGGTATAACTGAAATAACCCACTAGTTACAGTAGTTCTGCATTGTACTTTTAAAGATGCGTTATTTGTGGATACAATAAAGGTCAAATCTGGGAAAATCATGCACCATTTCTTTGTATTTGTTAGTTATGGCACTCAAATTCTGCTTTTGACCACAGGGTGGCAGTAGATGTCTATGAATAAGCGCTTTCCCAGTCAATCCCTGTTAGATGAGTTGTATCTGACTCTTGACTCTGCAGTTTCTTTATGTCCATCTGACAGGAGAATTAATCAAATCTAGAATCCTCATTTATTTTCAGGTATGTTTCTTAATTCCTGTGTGTGTGTGTGTGTGGCCTGGTAAACTCTACATTATTGGGACAAAATGTCCCCACAAAGATGGCAATATCCAAAATCCTTGTCCTTGTGAAGACATTTTTAAACAAATCGGCTTATAAATCAGACTAAGTCATGTTTTTATTATTTATTTATTTTATGTAAAACTGCAAAATGGTAAAACAGGTTTTAATGGTAGGGTTATTTTAGTGGGAAAGAATGTACAGTTTGTACAGTATAAAAATCATTGTCTATGGAAAGTCCCCATAAAATATGAAAACACAACGTGTGTGTTTGTGTGTGTGTGTGTGTGTGTGTGTCAGCAATTAAAGCAATGTGCGTGAGAAAGCTTGAGAAATACATACCTAGAATGTCAGTCAAACTTTAAAGTGCCTTGTATTAATTACTGTCAGAATGTTGTACATGTTCTGTGGGACATGTTTAAGGAAGCTGTTAAATATAAAGATACATATTTAAATATAAAGCTTATTTAAAGAAAGCCTTGCAGGCCTAAAGAAATAATATAATATAGGCTGAGGAAGATTCCTATCATGGAAAACCTGGAAATATCAGGTAGCTAATTTTGAAATATAACTTCAAATATGTCACACTGTGAAAAATTAAATGATGACAACAAGTGTTTTTACATTGCTTTAACTCATCACAATAAGTTACGCAATTTTCAACTTTTTTCAAATAAATGATACAAGATTCAACTCGTTTTTTAAAGTCAGTTTAATGTAATTTAAATTGAAATGACTTCAATAAGTTCCTAAAAAAAAATTAAGGCAGCAACTTCAGCTCTAAAATGCCTAACTTTATTAGTACAATTATTCTCATAAATCCTTATCCAGTTTAACAAACGATTAGACTAAATGTGTGGGAATTCTTTTGATGGTCTTGTCTTGCTTTTTAATTAAAGCGGTTGTGCAAGAGTGTGTTGCTCCTCCACAGAGCCGTGATGACTAATCATCCTCATCGATCGGAATGTTCAGGTGTTCGAGAGTCCGCGCATGCGCTCTGCCTGTCCTGCGCATCCAGGTGTACTGAACGCCAGGCGCGCGCGTGATGAGAGCATTCCCGGCTTCACTGCGGGACTGAACAGCGAGCAAAGCAGATGTCGATGCTGGAGAGGCTGGACTGGCTGGTAAGCTTGCAATTCAATTCTTTATATGCAAGGAGAAAAAAAAAGGCTATTTTTAATAATCGACCTTTCATTGGTTTTGTTCATTTGTGAATATAGCATATATTAAATGGATTAAATTCGTTTAAACTGGTGCCAGAACCTTCTGCTTGCGTTTGCAGAACGTATAGCCTAAAGATGTTATGTTACCAACAACTATTATTCATAATACTACTACTAATAATAGCAAAATTGCTGAGCTTTTATGTTCGGGTGTAAACCTTAACCAGTTAATACCTGCATTATCCCAGAGAAGACAATAGGAATCAATGCATTGGTCTAATTATCTAAACATTTATTGGCTAATTCGGTCTTATTATTTGACCAGGAGCCTTATGCAAATTAATAAATAAATAAATAAAAAACACAAGCACTTAATCATAATTTCACATTTACAGTAGGAGACCGGGTAATTAAACACCCAACAGTTTAGCCAATTAGAAATGAGCTACTCTGTGAAAGCCTCTGTCAAAAGGAAGGATTTACAAATTAAATCTACTGATTTGAGATTTTAAAAATAAAACAACTACATTTTGCTTATTGGTTATAATTTGATTTGTGATCATGTTAACGAATGTTACATAACAAACAATACACCATTTGATTTAGCAGATTATCTTCGCTAATTTGATAGATAACATCTCATCTTTCATCTAAATTATTTTAAAAGGCTAAATATGATGTCTGACCCGCAATGTTTTTGTGTCGCTTACACATTTGTTTAGTCACATTTCCTAACTAACATGCACACAAACACACACATATAGCTTAAGTATTATGTAACACGTTTTAAAGGAATAAGAAACAATACATTTCCGTAGATGTTTCCCTTAATTAAAATGTTTAAATTGAAATGCGCTTGAGGTTAATAATGGGTTTTATAAGATCATTCTGAAGTATATTTAATAAAATAACTAATGTTCAAGATTTAAAATGCTTTTTTCTTTTTTGTCCCCTTGTTTCTCTCTTAATGTTACACGGTTACAACTCAACTTTCAGATAATTGTGAGAATATAAGTTTGCGCTACAGGCGTTTGTGTTACAACCATCCCCGGTTTCCGAGTTCATTTATATATTAACGCTATATGTGTTAATAAACAAATGATTAAACACAGAATGTATATTATATTTATTTTTAGTGTATTTGATAGCGCTTTCCATTGTTCCGTGCAGCGCTGGGCCTTCATTTGAAAAGTGCTTCAATTTTTGTATTTCTTTTTTAATTTTTATTTTATACAAGACTAATTAATTCCTTCAATTGTTACGATATTTTTTTACAAAGCAATTTATATTTTTTGAGACAAATTAATTTGTAAATGTCACATCTATGTTAATTTCAGGACGGTGAGTTTTGAGCTGCAATAAAACACTGAATGACAGTTAGGCCTTACTTACAATTATTACAATGTCATATTGATGATTTAGCCTATCATTCAATTATTAGATAATTCGTAGTGATTCCGTGTTGCACCAGCGGCACAAATGTAGAGTTTTGCGCTCCAGGCTCTTTTAAATCTAGACTCCCCAGGCCTATTATTAATAATAATAATAATAATAATGATTGTCTTATGACAACTGGCATTCCTGCATCTTAATATCGCCTTGAGTGGAAGTTTAACTTGCGATTTGAGCAGGTTATATAAGAAGATGTTTCTCCCTCGGGGTTACAGTAGTTTCTGATGTGTGAAAGATCTGACAGTAACAGACACTCGCGCTGCAGGAGATTCTTTCTTTCTTTCTTTCTTTCTTTCTTTCTTTCTTTCTTTCTTTCTTTCTTTCTTTCTTTCTTTCATGTTATTTATTTATTTATGCATTAATTAATTATTATTATTATTATTACTATTATTATTTTTAATTTATTTTCCTAAAACCATTTTAGTATTTTATGTAGCATTTTATTTTCTAATGCTACATAAAATATTATATTCAGAACAAAATAATTCTTTATTTTCTATTTTCTTTTTAATGCATTTTCTTTACAAAGTGTCAGCGTATAATTTGAATGGAAAAGATTACATGAATCTGTCTATCTATCTATCTATCTATCTATCTATCTATCTATCTATCTATCTATCTATCTATCTATCGTGCTATCTATCTATCTATCTATCTATCTATCTATCTATCTATCTATCTATCGTGCTATCTATCGTGCTATCTGTCTTTTTAATTCGTCAAGGGGCAAACAATATTTATTATTGATATTAATGATAGTAATTATTATAATGGAGTAAATAGCACTTAGTTTCAATAATAATAATTAGTGCGTAATTGAACATGCTTTGTTTGTAGAATTAGTTTCAGTGAACAGCAAAACATCGCAACTCATCGCAACTCCTCGCCTCTGCACAGACGGATCGTTCTGTGATTGGTCCGTCGCTCTGACAGTGACCAATCAGCAGCGGGGTCCTCGCTCTGACGTAGCCAGTGCATTAGGTCACCGCCCACCGCTGGTTCATCCAAATATAGTAGTGAGACTGTAAAGAGAGTCAGTGAGTCGAGCCTGAGTTTGAGTTTGAGTTTGAGTCCGTCAGAGGGAGTCGAGTGCTTCTGTTCAGCGTGTCTGTTTGGACCGGAACCCTCCAATTCGTTGCGCACAATTAGTTGTCGTCTCGAGCTGCATGAGTTTCTCTTCCTTCATCCTCCTTCTTCAACACTGAGTTGATGCTTCACTTCTGCGCAGCGCGCGCCGGACTCTCTGGATTATATTCTAGAACACGAGCAATAATCTCCACATCGCCACACATCTGAGACTCACGCGCGACAAACACAACATGCTGTGGAAATTAGCAGATAACGTGAAGTATGAGGATGACTGCGAGGTAAGAGGAAGAAGCGATAGAATCTGGGTAAAGAATTAAGCATATGCGTTGTCTGTTTATAATTTAAAAAAAAAAAGGACATTCGACATTTTCCATTTCCAAATAACATGCAAAGTGAGCTCTGGAAAAAGATAACTATGCTCTGGTGATGGCTGGTTAGTTATGCACGAAGTTGCATTATTGTGGTAGGAAAATATATGCTATTGTTTTTTAAAGCTTTTTACAACAACAACAACAAAAATGTAATTAGATATTTTAAATCTGAAAATTTACAACCATGCAAAGACCAAAATGCGTTCGTTTAATAGACGTGAAAAAGATTTGACTGCATGTGTTAATTTAGTAAATTCTAAATGCATTGTAAATTCATAAACAATTGTATAATAAATATTTAGTTTTGCAATTTAGTTCCGCAGTTAATAACAGGCTAATGATAATAACCATAGCTAGCCTACTAATAATAAGGCTTTTGGCCTAAAAAATATGCGCAATGACAGCAATAATAAATTGAATTTGAAACGCAATCATTGCACGTGTTTTTTATTTTCGTCCAGATTTGACTGCATCTTTATAATGTGATTCCATAAAAAAGTGAATTTCCCTCCTTTCCTTTTTTTATTCACAACATTATCCAGTAGCGCAGGCATGCTTGTTTTCGAATATCGGTTTTCAATATGAATATGAGTGAAAACTCTCAAGTGTAATTCATGTGGTCTCCATTAAGCTGTCTAGAAATGGCCCGCCGCTCATTGTCATTCATGTGTCTCTGGTGACAGTCACTATCGAGCAACTTTGCCAGACAATAGGAGGCATGAAAGCACTGGAGAGCTGAAAGACCAGCACGTCTGTTGATGTTTAATTCATGTGAATTAGAAAGAGAACAAATGACACTGTAAAAATGTTTGGTTAGGTAACCTATAGAAAGGTTGCATTTGATAACATCTAAATTAGCTGTCCGGAGTCAAACATTCGTTATGAATGCATTGGGTTAAATGAACAAAGTTGCATTTTAATTTTAAGGGTCTAACAACTGCATGTTTCAAGAAAACATTTATTCAGATGTTTTTGAGCTTGCATATAATTTTGCATCTTGCATAAATTAAAGCACATGCAAAGACTAAAGTTCAGTTTTTAATTTGCATAACAAATAATTATGCCTGTATCCATAATTGTCCAAAAATGTTAAGGAAACCAAATAAAGCATATTCTTTCTATTTAGACAAAAAAAAAAAAAAAAAAAAAAAAAAAAAAGTTTTATTTTTTTATCACCTCAGATATGAATTGCTCTCCTTGTGAAATACATGCATTTATGCATTTCTCTTCTCCAAAGACATGCATGTCATCAGTCTGTATAAATGAGATATACGCATTGGTTTAATGTGGTGCACTCTCTATTTTAGCAGGAAAGACATGATGTTAGCAGCAATGGGAACTCGCGGTTACCTCACATCCCAGCGGTGAGCCAGCACCTCTACAGCCCGCCACCGTCCCTCTCACACACAGCCAGCTCAGACTTCCAGCCCCCGTACTTCCCCCCCCCTTACCAGCCCCTGCCGTACTCCCAGTCCGGCGACCCGTACTCTCACCTCGACCCGTTCAACATCAACTCGCTACACCAGACTGCGGCGTCTAACCAGCAACAGTCATGGCCGGGGCGGCAGGGTCAAGAGCCCATCGGGGGCCACGGGCGCGTCGGACTCGGGAGCCCCATCCTGGGCCTGGACGGGGGCTCGTCCGGGATGAGGCGGGACGGCTTCAGGAGACCAGATCTGCTGCCTCCACACATACACGGAATCGACTCCATAGGTGATAACATTGGATTGCATGATATAGGCCACGGGATGGATGATGTTCAGGTGAGTTAGTGTGATCAATGTTTATTTAATACTCTTCTCTTTTTTTGGGTTAAATAGATAGTGATGCATTTCCTGGTCATTTCTTGCAGCATGAAGGTGATCACAGTAGTGTAATTCCTGATCACACAGTCATCAAAAAAGGTTGGTTACATTTTTATTTTCTAACATGCATTTATCTCTTGCGTTGTTGTAGATTTAAGATTGAAATTGATATGAATGTTTAAGGGAAAGTGTATAATCTTTTTAATCACTTTTGAAAGTTAAAATATGTAGTCTCTCAATAAATATGAGCTCATTAAAGCTGGTGCACAATAATTATAAAGAATTTGCATGCTATTTATAATAATCGGTCACACTTTAGATTAGGGTCCAATTCTCACTATTAGCTAACTATTAATATGACTTTTACCTCAATAATCTCCTAATTTCTGCTTATTAATAGTTATTAAGGTAGTTGTTAAGTTCAGGTATTGGGTAAGGGATGTAGAATATGATCATGCAGAATAAGGCATTAATACGTGCTTTATAAGTACTAATAAACAGCCAATATCCTAGTAATATGCATGCTAATAAGCAACTAGTTAATAGTGAGAGTTAGACCCTTAAACTAAAGTGTTAAAAAATAATATTATTTGCAGTTTAAGATTTCACACTGCAGATCTTTCCAAAATTATTTTTTTAAATGTCAATTTAAAATTGTAATTTTGTGAAATTTGAATAAAATAAATCTAGATTCTTTCAAGCTAAATCATTTTTGCATTTGCAATATTAGCTTTTACTCTTTACCTTGACCCAGAAGTGACATGATTAAACCGTGTTGAAGACTCAAATCTCACACCTTTGCTGTCAGTGGGAAGTTTATGTGGAAAAACAAAGTGGGACTCCGGGTTTAGGAAGGCGTAGTTGAGGTGGTACTGGTTCATACATATATCACTAATCCTTTTGGTCATGTGTTCCATTTAACTAATCTGGCATTGATCCGCGGGGCATTCTGCCACTCTTTCAGCATGAATGGAAAGCCAAAGAAAGGATTTCTCTCAAAATGGCAGACTCGCCAAAGTTGTAGATGTTGGGCAATCCTTAAAATGGTGTTTGCTCAGAGAGAGGAGGCCTAGGCCTGCTTTTTAGAACACTGTCAGAACGCAATTCTGCCCCACTACACACACACACGCACACACACGCACGCACGCACACACACAGAAGAAGACAAGAATCAACTGTTGTCCGGGTGTGGCTGCTTTTAAACACGCATGGGTATTTTGTTCAGTCGTATGCTGTGACATGAAATCTTAAATAAGCGAAACCGAAAAACAGTTTTGAACGTCTGCTTGTTTTGTGGTATCACTCGCTGTTGAGATGAGTGGTTTGAATCAATGATTTATTTGCTTCAGGATGTCACAGCAAGCGGCGACCCAATTTAGGACTAAAATATAATGAAACAAAAATGCCTACATTTGCTAGCCAGTGTCTTTGCAATGTTTGTTTAATGTCTTTTTAGTTTTGTTCATGGCTTTTGAGGTTGTCTAAGTTGACATCTACTTTGACTAACTTCTCCAAATGCATGTGCACCACAATACCATTGAGTTTAATTGGTCCTGCGTGACCTTTGACATAAAAAAGGCATTTCTCCTTCCTTTTTAAAAGTTAATATTCCTATTTATATTGCTACAATAACTATGCATGATCAGCGTTTTATAATAAGCATATATCAGAACAGGTTTGAACCTACCCGTTGAGAAACCCTGATTAATTCCACAAGCGTGTGAAGTTTTGCTCTTTGTACTTCTGAGATTCCTGCAAAGCTGTCAAATGGAAAAAATGAGAAGAATGTGTAAACACCCATAGATGCACTAAAGATTGAATTGAATGCAAAAACACTATATTTTTGAGATGATCTCTTGCAGTATAATGAGGTTTTGGTTCGTAGCGTCTGTGGTGTGTTGTGGTCAGGAGTTGATTGACAGATTCTGCCATGCATTTTTGTCAGTCAGTAATTTAGTTTTTCTTTCGAGTCTGAATTAATGTCTATGTCAATATGATTATAGCATGGATGACTGCTCTGCAGTACGCTGTCCCGTTCTGGTTCATATCAAAATTGATGTCACATCATAATCATCTTCATCCACTTTGCAAATACAGATAATATTTATTCTTATTCTCACTCTAAAGAATCTCTGAATACTGATCAAATATCTTATGCCAATGAAGCTAATTTCTCCTTATAGTCTATTCAAGTTGTTATTTGTAAAAAAATTAGACAAAGTCTGCAGTCAAAATCGAATCTTTGTTAATTATTAAAATGATCTGGGCTGTTATCCACAATTATTTTATTTTATTTATATGAGGTTTCATTTGTTAGCATTAGTTAACTACGTTAGTTGACAGCGAAAAACACTTCTAAAGCATTTATTAATCGTAGTTATTTCAATGTTTACTAATGCATTGTTAAAATCAAAAGTTGTATCTGTTAAGGATATTTATAACATTAACTAACAACAAACATTAACTAAGATGAATGAATACTGGAACAAATGTATTGCTGATTGTCAGGTAGTTAATGCACTATCCAACGTTAACTAATAGGACCTTATTTTAAAGTGTTACCGAAATGTTGGACACAATACAGACGATTTTACCATAAAACCTAATCTGTTTATTTCTTTCTCTTCTGTATTTCTGAAGCTGTTTGGTTGACGGCACCGATATGTTTCTCATCTCCAGGTCCGGTGTCTCTGCCAAAGGGAAATGCGTTTGGAATTCCCTTTCAGAAAGAGTCCCTGCTGGGAATGGTGTCAAATCCCACCGAGGTCTTCTGCTCCGTACCTGGCCGTCTCTCTCTTCTCAGCTCCACTTCCAAGTACAAAGTAACTGTGGCCGAAGTTCAGAGACGCTTGTCTCCACCCGAGTGTCTAAACGCATCTCTGCTCGGAGGGGTTTTACGCAGGTGAGCAGTTAGTGCACATGTACAGTCACATTTGAAAATCTGTTTATATGACAATATCAAGAATATTCATGTGTAGGACTGGAGCAAATAATAAAAAGATAGGTGGGTGAATATTATGAACTTCGTCCAGGTCATGTTTCATCCAAAATCCAAAGCGAATGAAGCATATACCACTGTGACATTATTTTCATATCAATTACACACATTTTTACCACAAATTATCATTATCATAATGCAACATAATGATGATGTGAAATAAAACCATAAAATATTTATATATTATGGTAGTATATTATGGTAGTATTTATGCTGATTTCAATAAAAAGTATTACAATCATTTACTGTAATGCAGTGAAAAATGGCTATAGTAAAACATAATCTAAAAAGAATCACAATTGAAATTAATTGTTAAAAAACTCAAAAGTATGAAAATTGTCATGATGCAAAATGGTCTTAAAACAAGCTACATTTTCTATCTGAAAAAATTTAATTTTTTATGTTTTGTCTCTTGATTTTGGGGAGAAATGTGACCTTTTATTGTGAGATTAAAAAATCTCATTTGGAAATCAGGTTAAACAAAAAGTTAGATTATATGTGTGTATATAGATTCATGTTTCATACTATCTAGCTCCATTTGTGTGCGTATAGATGAGATGTTGCTGATTTTAATTTCATTACAACAGAAAAAATAGTTAAAAAAAAAAATAAAATTATTTGAACTTAAAAAAAAGTAAATGTTTGTTCTGCCTTAAAATGTTAAGTTGAGTCAACTCAAATATCCATATTCACATTTCAAGTTAACTAAAATAAAATGTTTAATGCAGCATGAACACTTTTTTTTTTTTTTTTTTTAGTGTATAGCATTGCCCTTTATTACTGGGAATATTTGTCTGTTACCATGTGTCTGACGCAAACACACTGATGTTGGTTAAGTAGGTCATATAGCTCAAGCGTTGGGAGGGGGAGGGGGAGGTGTCGGGCACTTACTCATGCCTCCTGCTAACAATCCCTTACCCCACAAGTGAAGGGTGATGCCAGGCCACAACTCTAGTCATGCATATCGCAGTGGCCGAAACAGCAAGTGGGCCTTTTGTCTGCACTTGTGTGCGTTTTTGTTGCACTGCATTTTAAACACTTGAGCTGTGACATCATTTTGTTTCATGAGCCTGTTTATTCAAGATGAATCTGGGTCCAAAACCTCTTTCCATATTGGCCTCTAAGCTGTATAACATAAACAAAACAAATAAAATCCATGTGTTTCACCTGCGATAATTGAGCCTTTCGCTCTTGGGCACGGCACGGCACGGCTCGCTCAGACGAGCTTTATAGAACATGCCGTTAAAACAAAAAAGTGCATATTTTGCTAAATGCTTACATGTTTTGGAAAGTGAAATCAAGTCAAGTCAAATGCATTTATATAGCGCTTTTCAAATCACATTTTCAGAGCAGCTTTACAGAAATTAATGTTTATATTATCTTAAGATCTTCATGCCTTATAGTTGCAATGAGCAGTTTACGGTATACGCGAGTAATCATGTATGCAGGTGAAGTTGGACATACTTTATATAAACAGATGTGCAGTAATATAATAAAAAGCTCAGCGATAATATAACCATGACTATAATAATATCTGGGTTTCTTAGCAAACATGCACAAAAGCTTGTCTGATAATGTGACTGCTAACATAGGATTGGCAGGTTTAGCAAAAGGTCACTAATGAAATTCACAAATTTCAATGTGCTAATTTTGGTTAATTTTACTACAAAGGGCAAAGTCAAAGAACGGCGGCCGATCCCTGAGGGAGAAACTGGATAAAATTGGGCTGAACTTGCCAGCGGGTCGCAGAAAGGCTGCTAACGTCACCTTACTAACCGCCCTGGTGGAAGGTAAGCACTTTACTGTATATCAGTCAGTTGTCCACCTCTGTTACTGTAAAACCAGCATGAATGCCAAGAACATTAGCATATTTTAGTCTACAAAATCTGTGGAGGATATCATGAAGTTCTAGACAGGAAAGTGAATGTTAAAGGCTGGAATAAGCTACATGATT
Organism: Abramis brama; assembly: GCF_963993115.1. NCBI lineage: Eukaryota > Metazoa > Chordata > Actinopteri > Cypriniformes > Leuciscidae > Abramis > Abramis brama. The sequence goes on along the minus strand of NC_139973.1, from coordinate 2,966,543 downwards.
TTTGCACAGATTTGCAGTCTGGGGGAGTCAGGAAAGTCAGAGATTTTGGGCAGTCTAAATGGACAGATTTCACAGAAAACTGTGTGTGATGAGCACAGACTACAATATCTGAGCTTCAGACTTTGATTCAATCTAGTTGTAGGATTTCTGATCCAATTTTAGAACAAATGTTGTTTCAAATAGTCACACTTGTATTGTTCGCGGTTCCCGAATTGGAAATTAATGGGAGACGAATTTCATCTAGTCGAAACATTTGGTACTGCGCACAAAAAAAATTCTTACTGAAAGCTAATTTTGTGAGATATCAACCTAAAATTTGGAACACAGCTTGATTAGATTCATGGAAAATGTATATTTCATATAAAAATTTAAAATGGTATTTTTGTGCATTTTTCATAACAATAAATGTAACATTTTATAACTTTTTTATTCAAGTTAATAATCTGCCAAGTGTCTTCTTTAAAAATAGATCAAACTTCAGTCTGTGTTCCAAAGCATTCAAAATGTATTTTTAAGTTGGAAATTTTGTTTTCAGATCCATGCTCAAAAAGTCAATAAATGGATTATAACTGATGCATAAATATAATTTAGTACCATAAGATCCCCTAAAAATACAAAATATGCAGTTAAAAACATTATCAAACTAAAATATATAGTTCAATCATTTCATTGGAATTGAAAAGGCTAGAAACAAGGCGCATATTTCTGAGTGAGTTTGTTGTGTTGAGAACAACGTGAATGTCTGACGATCAGCAGTCATTTAGTGCCCAGTTGTACAAAGTCTGCAAATGTATGATGTCTAGTGTTTTAAAATCTGTTCAGATTCTAAAAGTTGTGTAGTTTATTTCAGCCTTAAGTTGCTATAAATCTGCCTAAATTGGTTTAAATGACCTGCGACAAAATGGACGGGTTAATCAATCCTCCCTGTGCTAAATGCTTAAACAAACGCTCTGGATTGATGTCTTGAAGTTCGATTGTAACAAACCTGTTACCAATTCAAACTTCCATAGAGCTAGTAATAATTCAAAACGTAGATTGCACGCAAAGGTCATATATGTTAGCACTACTCATGTATTGGCAGCAGAGTCTCAAGTGTGCATGTAAGCGATCTTTCATTTCTTGACATTTCATCTCCACTTTTACCTTTTGCATGAGTATAGCGAACCGATGAGTCACTGAGACATTAGCGCAAAGATCACGAGTTAACTAGCACCAGGAGCGATGCAGAATACTTTTAGCTCTCTCTTTTAATGTCACCATTCTCACCACTAATGGGAGCATGGGTCTGAAGCAGGAACATGACTAGGAGGCGTAGTTATTTACAGACCTTCAAAGCTGAATTAGGGCTTGTTATCACATGTTCGCTAGCCAAGAGGAGAGACTGACCTTAAAGACGACGACTGTGAATAATGTGCTAGTCTATCAATAAGAGCCTGTTGGGTCTAGGGGACCGTTAGACGCCTTCAGCTACAAAGCCTCATTAAAGACATACAGTGTGACCACCACTATCCACAAGAGAGAGTCTATTCATCTGAATTCATCTTAGTTTAGAGAGCAAACGAGTCTTTCTGTGATGCAGCTTTGAGTCAGATCCAAACCGAAGGATCCGGCGGTGACTCACCGTTGTGGTTCAGTCACACGCTATACGTGAGTCACCTGATTCACATCTGATCTTGTCTACAGGTGAGGCCGTACACCTGGCGAGAGATTTTGGGTATGTCTGTGAGACAGAGTTTCCCGCGAAGGCCATCGCGGAATACCTTGGCCGACCACACGTGGAACGCAATGAGATTAACTCTCGCAAAACCATGCTCTTGGCAGCCAAGTGAGTAACCATCCGTTTGTTCCTCCCGTTTCTCATAAATCCCAAACTCTTGAAGCATTAAGCTAAGGGTGGCCAAGCCCATTTTGATGGAGCCATTAAGAATGAGTCCCTTGCTTCTGATTGTGTCTCCGCCTAATCGAGAGCCTGTGAGAAAGCTTCTGAAATGTCTGCTTTATGGTTTTAATACTTAAACTGGTCATCTAATCTTTCAGGCAAATCTGTAAGGAGTTCACCGACTTGCTGACTCAGGACCGATCTCCTCTGGGAAACTCTAGGCCAGCTCCCATTCTGGAGCCAGGGATTCAAAGCTGCCTGACTCACTTCAGCCTCATCACCCACGGCTTCGGCTCTCCGGCCATCTGTGCGGCCATGACCTCGCTGCAAAACTACCTCAACGAGGCACTCAAACAGGTGGACAAAATGTACATGGGCTCGAGCGGGGACTCCTCGCAGGCCTCGTCCGATGGCACCAACAAAGTAGATAAGATGGACAAGCACAGAAAGTGAGACTTGTTGAGTTGAGGTTGAACTGGATTGGACCATTTGAACGAAATAACCGTTTTTGTAGCGGAATTACCAGTTTTTACCAGATCTGACATCGTCGTCGTCGTTGTTGTTGTTGTTGTAGTTGTCGATTCTGTTTCCGTTCTGCTTTGTTTTTTCCAAACTCATCAAACTCAAAGCCCTCTTGGTCCAACGTCTCGATCTTCCAGCACTTGCTCCTCCACAAAGACACAAAACACATTTCAATGCTTAGCCTTAGTCGAGAGAGTTGCGTATCGGGCGATCGCCTCGATTCAGACCGTCATCGGGAAGTTGTCTCTCAGAGGGGAACTGCAAAGAGGAAGTTGTTGAGTTTCCCAAAGACACCATTTCAAGAGTTATTGTGGATTTTAAACAATGTTTTCTTTCGCTACCAATCTGGGAGGAGGAAGTTTTGTTTCTCTGTGTCCTCCTCCTTGGTGCTGACCTCCTCATGGACTTACCAATGATGTGATTATGTTTGAGACATTATAACTTGTTCTACGCTTGACTTCATTGGACGCAGTGTTATTGTTCTTCTGTTTGTGGGAGTGTTGTTAGCATGAGTGACATTTTTGTGTGCATGGATATATATGATTACTAAACAACCCTACATCCCAATAGATCAATGGATTTTTATTACACAAGAAATTTGGCTTAAATTTCCACTTTTTGAACAACTGAAAAGTCCTTTTTGGAGTTTTGATTAAGTTAAAATGATCAAATATTATACGGTTGTGCGTGTGTGTGTGGGTGAGTGTGTGTGCATGTTCAGTTTTGCATCTTTTTGATGCCTTTACGTCAGACTAGAAGTTACATTTTCCATTTGTCTTTCCCCAAATGTAAATATTTTCTAATTTATGTTGTAATTTAATGGGATTTGTAAATATTGGTACAATTATGGTGTTTGGTTCCACTTTTTAAAAAGATGTGTTAAGCTTTTATAAAGGGGTTTGTTTTTTTATCATATAGTGGTTAGGCTCTGGGATCGATATTCTTTATAGATATGTGTAATATTGGTTTGAAGCTGTAGGAATAAAAACTCAACACTCTTGAATTGCATTGACCAAGACTCCCCGTTTATGACGTTGAGTTGTACACTTCACTACACGCGTGCCAGTGAGGCATGCTGAACATAGACTATTCATGTGTGTAAAGATTCCTTTTTAAGATAAATGTCAGCAATGCTCACAGACTCATTAAATATAAAAAAAAACACAAAAAAAACAGGTCACCCGAAAGCTTTCCTCTGAGAAGACTGGACGCTCATGCTATTTGAAACACCTGTCTTACCTGGATTACTCTTCGAATGTTTGCTCGAAACAGACAGTTCCCTTCTGTTCATAACCACGCTTATCTTGCAGTTTGGCGTGACAGGACAACAGTAATGTGTGTGAAGTTTCCGCAGTGCTCTTTTCATATTTAAATCCTCTGCTATGAAACTCTCAATGCGGTTTCATGAAGCGACGGGATTGTTGAGAAGAGATAACAAAGCCATAAGAGAATATTGACCCAATGCTTTTCTTTCTTTTTTTTTTAAACTATCATACTACTTTATTATTAATGCACCATGTGGTCGGTTGCAAAGTCAATCAACGTGTTATTCATATCTTTATCCTTTTGTTTGTAAAGATAGCATGCGTATCTCACTTTGTTTAGATTCAGACGGTTGATATGCCTATGCAACTATCGCATCTCCTGATCAAAACCATCCCCTATCTTAACTCGTTCTCACAGCAAGTCAGTTTCTTGTATGCGGTGTGATCGCAGGTGTGTGTGTGTTAGTCTCCGTTGAGTGACTGACTCATGCAACTGAACTGACAGAAGAGCAAGTGTGAGCTTCTCCCCTCAGAACCTGTTGGACCAGATGTGCGGCTTTGCCACACAACAACAGTTGACTGTAACCGCCTGCACTTACTCGGATTCTTTTCCTGCACAAGGCTGTAAGTTGAGACACACCAGCTCTGATGGTCGACTGTAGTGTTTGTGGCAGAACTTCCTCCTTGTACCTGAAAGGTGTTGATCGGTGTGAAACGTGGACACAGACAGACATGCCCCCACATCGACGCTGACTTCGAATGGTGATGACAAGTGTATACGGAAGTTTTACAAAAATATGTTTGCGACATAACTTCATCTCAATAAGAAGCTACATCCTGAGGATATATTGTGCTTGTTTGTATTGGCTGCAACCCAACTCTAAAAATGGCAACTGATATAATTTAAAACATATGGAGACAAACATGACTGTTGAAAAAAAGACTCTCTTCATATTAAATCTTATCACGTTATATGAAGACAAGCTGAGTGCTGTTGTCCTTGTGCAATGCTACAACGTTTCAGAGTGATTTTAGGGTGTTGCTAAATCCTGTGTGCTTACTGGGCCAGACTTTAAAAGTCTCTTTGATATTATGTTTATTACTTGAGGTTGGGCGTTTCGCGTTTGTTTAAATCACTTACCCAAAAATGAACATTTTGTTATCGTTGACATCGCCCTCATATTGTTTTAAACCGTTATGCAGTTTTGTCTTCTGTGGAAAACTAAATTTCTGAAATTTCAAAAATGTATTTTTTTTTTTGTCCATACCATGAAAGTCAATGGGGTCCAATGTTGTTTTCACTTTTAGTGCATGAGCAAAAAAAAAAATTCTTCAGAATATCATTTACAAAGCCATTCAGGCTGTTTTCGTATTAAATTTAAATAAACATGTAAGCATTTAAATCAGTCCTTACTCTTGACCAGATTTATCTGATATGTCTCTTAAAGGGATAGTTAACCCAAAAATGAAAAGTCTGTCATTACTCGCCATTTACTTTACATTTACTGAAGAAAGAAATTTATACAGGTTTTGAACAACTTGAGGGCGTGTAAATGATGATTGAATTTTCATGTTTGGTTGAACTATCCCTTTAACCTTTTTTTTCATCATAATTTACATTTATTTATTAAACCAATACCTGAATAAAACAGCTCATATGCATTAAATTTAATTAGTCAAAATAGCCACAGGCATTAGGCCTTTCTCAGAAGCTGTGTTGCTATGCTAAGCTAACATTAACGCCATCTCTTGTGTTCTGGTTTTGCATAAATTACTGTTAATATATGCAAATATCCTTATTAAGATGTGCAAAGCTTATTTGTTTAGGGCCAGATCTAGTTTTCTTGCAACCCATGATTGGATGACCTATGCTAACGCAGGTCAAAGGCAATAGCGGAAAATGCTACGCTTCCGGATGACTGTGTCGGCTGCACAGCTTTTTACAGTACATGCACATTAAGAAAACAAATCTATTCTCAGACTAAATCTCACGCACATAAATAATGGCACTGCTGTCTGCCGTCATACTTTTATTTCTGGCTCTCAGAGAATCTCTTCTAGATGAAAACAATATATATAACCTGTAGTAACACATTTCCTTGCATTTCTGAACTGTCTGTCACAGTCTGGTTTGTGTTAGGAGTCATTAGCAGTGACACTGATGGAAATAGTGACTAAACCACTCTAACCGCTCTTTTAATGGTGTTTGTAAAGTCCCTCAACTCCAGTGCCTGCATGTTTTTGCACACTCCTTCGGAAAGATGTTTAAGAATCATATAATATTTAGAAGGAAATGTTGGATGTTGTCGTACACATGCGAGGGGGATGTTGCAAGAGTCAAGCCGAGTGGTTGCTCGCTGGTATGAGGAAGTCAAATAATGGGAACATAAAAGTTGGCGGAGGGACGGATGTGTGTGCGTTTAACGGGGGGCAGGAACAACAAAGAATTCCTGCAGAAAATGTCGGGAATGAATTTAAATTACAGACGACGAGGAATTCTTCCTGCATGTTCAGCGGGTGGAGCAGAAGGAAATACAGGCACCTGGTGTGTGTGTGTGTGTGTGTGGGGGGGTGGGGGTGAGGGGGGTCATCCTTAAGGAACAGTCCCCAGATATATTTTTTTTAATGTTAAACTTTTGCACTTGTGTTTGGACGGGACTCTCTGTTTGGGGACCAATGGAAGTCTAATGGGAATTAAGGACAGCCTTGCAAAGTACTAATAACTAGAGGCCAAACCCTGAAGCGATGCATTTGTTCTCCTTTATCACAATAATTTAGAATGAATAATTATGAACAGATCAGTAAATTCTTTCTGGTAGTGTCACTGTTTTTATCTAACAGAAAATGTTCTGAAAAAAACAAAACATAAAATACATACATGAAACAAATATTTAGTCGTTTATTAAATACATTTTTTGAAAATTAATGTGTTTAAAAAAAAAATAACACAGTGTGGACATACAAATTGGCTGATAACCCATTAAAAAAAGAAAAGAAATTAGTCCTGTTAATGGAATTAATTTGTCCTGAATTAATTTGTCCTGTTAATTAAATCAATTTTAGTGTGTATTTTTAATCAGAGAGCGAGAAACCTCCCACCCCATGATATACTTATTATGTAATACTAAGTAATTTTTTTTACTTGTTAATTATTACACAAAAGCACAGTTTCCTGAAAACGTCCCAGAACAGTGTAGGGTGGGACAGATTTGGTACGCTATCCTGAACTGACTCTCCTCTTCATCCTTTCTTGGACCCATTCTGTGGGAATGTGATGGTCTGCCTGCGTCTCCAGTGTCAGCCACCCAAACACCCCCTCCCTCGCCACAACACGCACCGCCAATTAGCCTGCGCGATCGCTAGCGTAGCCGCGGCCTGCTCACCCCTCCACGGCAGACAACAGATGTCCGTCTTTCTGCGGGAACCGTCCAAAACAGCAAGATGGTTCTTGCTTTCTCAGAAACAACCATTACCTACTTTCCTGCGCAAGAAATTACTCCACGGCTCACAAGACATATCCAGCTTAATTAAAAGCATCTGTCCCGCCTAACAAAACGCAGCTAGTCCTGTTTATTCTCCTATGATGCACTAAACAGCGCTAATCAAAACAACCTGGCTGAATTCCCTGCTCAACATTGAAGCCATTATCAGATGCAAGGGCTCTCGGGTTTCTAAGAGTACTTTGTTCGATCTTTTGTAGCAAAAAACTAAACAAAAACCTGAGTCTGTCTTGTTGGTAGGAATTGTCTCTAATTGTGGCTCTAAATGTGGCTCTAATCTGTCTTACATTTGATGCATAAAAAAACAAGGCCATTAGGGTACATGCACAATAAGTCTGTTATTCAGCACGTTTTATGTCCAGTGCAAATCTTTGTATATGTTCCATGTTTTGTCCATTGAACTGTTGACATACGGCCAGATCGGCTCCTCTATTGACTGGGCTGTTGATGCTAATCCTGCATGTTCATATCCACCATATGGTTGATTCTCATGGTCCAGGGACGCTTCTTTAAGCTGGGATGCTTACAGCGCGATGTGAACGACTGTCAGTAAACCACCTGTCATTGATTCTGCGTGTTGATCCTTTATTTTTATCATCACTTTGACTCCCACTTGTAAAATGTAAGTGTCATCATGATCCAGTGACGTTTTATACACTTTTTGTTGTTTAGGACACATTAAATTGGTCAAAAGTGACTTTACAAAATATTTATATTTCAAATAAACACTGTTCTTTTAAAATTTCTATTCATCAAAAAGTCCTGAAAAAAAAAAATAATAATAAAAAAAAATAAATAATAATATATATATATATATATATATATATATATATATATATATATATATATATATATATATTGAAGAAAAGCTTTTCAAAATAATGTTTCATGATTAGCAAATCATCATAGAATGATTTCTGAAGGATCATGTGACACTGAAAACTGGAGTAATGATGCTGAAAATTCAGCTTTGATAAATTACATCTTATAATATATGCATAGAAAAGTTATTTTAAATTGTAATAATATTTGATAAAATAAATGCAGCCTTGGTGAGCAGAAGAAACTTCTTTCAATCTTACTGACGTCAAACTTTTGAACGTTAGTGTTTATTTTAGATGTTTTAAAGCTTTTTGAAGTAGTTTGTCATTTAAAGGGAATGTTCATTCACCCAAAAATGAAAATTCATCATTTATTCACCCGTATCATATAAATCAATGGTTCGGGTCTACTGTCATACGAGCATTCATGAGGGGGGCATTGTGAAGTTTGCTCGAGGAGTAACGCAGAAGCACAGACAAATGAACAACACACTCATGTCACTTATCACAACATCCCCTGTATGATCGCTCAGATTACTGTAGACCGGAAGCATTGATATAAAAAAGTTTTAAAAAATTTGTATTTTTCACACACACCCCTATGGTTTGGCTTCAGAAGTAGGGTGAATGACGGACCGTTCTGAGATTGGGAGCTTTGTCCCGTGTCCCACAAGACGTAATCAGCGTCCCTTTCCTGAAATTACAATATTATAATTCAGCCTCAATTATCGCCCCGCAAGAACAATTACAGTGCTTTACAACTATAGAACAAAAAGAGTTAAATAAACTTATCACTTCATCTAAAACAACAACATGTTTATTAGATCCTATACCAACTAAACTACTGAAAGAAGTGTTACCTATAGTGGAAGAGCCTCTCCTCAATATTATTAACTCATCTTTATCTTTAGGTCATGTTCCAAGAACATTTAAACTGGCAGTTATAAAACCTCTCATTAAGAAACCACAATTAGATCATAATAACCTAGCAAATTATAGACCCATTTCAAATCTTCCATTTATGTCTAAAATACTAGAAAAAGTGGTGTCCGCTCAACTGGGCTCTTTCTTGCAAGAAAATGACATCTATGAAAAGTTTCAGTCTGGATTCAGACCGCATCATAGCACTGAAACTGCGCTCGTTAAAATCACAAATGATTTACTTTTAGCATCTGACCAAGGCTGTTTCTCAATACTAGTTTTACTTGATCTTAATGATGCGTTCGATACTATAGATCACACAATACTCTTAGATCGACTACAAAATTATACTGGTGTTCAAGGACAAGCATTAAGTTGGTTCAGATCATACTTATCTGACCGCTACCATTTTGTCTATTTAAATGGAGAAAAATCGATCATAACTTCAGTAAACTATGGAGTGCCGCAGGGATCTGTGTTAGGCCCTCTATTATTCTCAATATATATGCTGCCACTTGGAAATATTATAAGGAAACATGGAATTACTTTCCATTGTTATGCTGATGACACTCAAATATATATTTCATCACGGCCGGATGAAAACGCTAAATTATCCAAATTGACAGAGTGTGTTAAAGATATAAAAGATTGGATGACGCGCAATTTTCTTTTATTAAATCCAGACAAGACAGAGGTATTACTTATCGGTTCAAAAAAACGCCCACAAAACCTCTCACAATACAACTTTAACATAGTAGGATGTCCTGTTACTTTATCCTCTACAGTAAAAGACCTGGGTGTTATACTAGACTGCAACCTGTCTTTTGAAAATCATATTTCATATGTTACAAAAACAGCCTTTTTCCACCTTAGAAACATTGCTAAGCTACGTAATATGCTATCAGTTTCTGATGCAGAAAAGTTAGTTCATGCATTCATGACCTCGAGACTAGATTACTGTAATGCTTTATTAGCCGGTTGTCCTGCTTCCTCAATAAACAAGCTACAGTTAGTCCAAAATGCAGCCGCTAGAGTTCTTACTAGATCAAGAAAACATGATCATATAACACCAATTTTATCATCACTACATTGGTTACCTATAAAGTTCCGTATTAATTACAAGGTATTGCTAATGACCTATAAAGCCCTAAACGGCTTAGCTCCAGTCTATTTAACGGATCTTCTATCGCCCTATAATCCATCGCGCTCTTTAAGATCACTAAATTCGAGGCTTTTGATCATACCTAGGATATCCAGATCCACCAAAGGAGGGAGAGCATTTTCACATTTAGCTCCAAAACTCTGGAATAGTCTTCCTGATACTGTTCGTTGCTCAGACTCGCTCTCCCAGTTTAAAACTAGATTAAAGACGCATCTCTTCAGCCAGGCATTAATATAATACTTTTAATCTTATAGTTAAATCCGACCTCTAGTTCATAAAAATGCCAGAGGAGAACTGGCCCCCGACTGAGCCTGGGTTCTCCCAAGGTTTTTTTTTTTCTCCATTAGGTCACCTGCTTGCCACTGTAGCCTTTGGCTAGCTCAGTTGGGGATATTTTGGGGATATTTAATTTAATTTTATCAATCAATAAATTCCACTAGAAACAAACCTTGTTGTATTATTTTAATTTAATACTGTGAAGCTGCTTTGATACAATATGTATTGTGAAAAGCGCTATACAAATATACTTGACTTGACTTGACAATACCACAATAAGAAATATAATACTAAAAAATGTGATTGCCGTTTAAAAATCCATTTGTGCAGCCGTTGTAGCTAGAGCGGGAAAATAACCAACCAATGTATGCATAGAGAGGGATTTTTCGTAGAGAGGGATTTTCCATGTGGACCTCATCAAAACTCACCAGCCAGGACAACAAAAACAGACCAGTTCAAGATGCAATGAATCCGGTAAAAACACATTTGTTGTTGGGATAGTCTACTAAAGTAAAACTAGTCGCTACTAAAATTTATTTTAGTAAAAAATGTGATTTTTACATAGCCTGTTATTCAGTTCATTCTATTTAGTGGCAGGGCTTTTTTTGCTCACCAACCACTGTGGCTAGTGGTTTTCCAAAGTTATAGCCACTCCGCATTTATACTGGCCACAATTTTGACATTGATACCATGAGGAAAAACGGCCATTAAAATATTTTAATATCTCATAATTTGGTCAATCTGCTGTCACTTTTAAGACCTGACACACAGATCCATTATACTGTGACACATGCGTTTTTTTTCTCAACTGTTCTTAAAACATAACGGACTGTGTTTAGATGAATACTCGCCAAGACCTGCATTTTGGCATTGTTTTGTGTGTATTTGACTGTTTAAGTGCATTAAGCAGCGAAAAATACCTCAATTTAGTACTGAGAGGCTTTGGGTGTCAGCACAAAATCTGCGAGAATTAGTACAATTACAATATGGGCAATCCCTCAGCGAAATTCAAGCCCTGTAACACCAACAATATTCATCCGGAGCAAATTTAACTAAAGTGAGTGAGGAGAGACGGGTTTGTGTGTCACTCGCTGTCAACACTGCTGAAATATACCCACGTTTGGTGAGTTGTCGGGTGTTAATGTCAAGCCCTGTTAGTAAACTGAATAGATCCAGTAGAGTAAAAAAATCACTCGAAGCTGGGCAAACTGAGTGCCAGTCACAGAGCCGGTCACAATTAAAGGTGCTCTAAGCGATGTTGGGTGACGTCACTTCTTGTTGACGTTCAAAGTATTGTCAAACAAAATGGAGGCTAGCTCGACCCTCCCTCCAACTCATCCCGTCCCCTCCCCCTCCCTTCCTGAAACAGGCTTTTCCGATGTAAATTCGGGACTTTGCGCATTCCTTCTCCTTTTCCCTCTTCTTTGCTATTTGTTCATTGGAACGTTGTCTCTTTGGTCGTGTGTCGGCCATATCAAAACTCAAGAGAATATAATTCTAACGTTAGTCGTTGTCGGGACATCTCTCTTCTAGCCAACTTCCCTCTTTATTCCCCCCCCCCCCCTGTTTGTTATGTTTGTTATGGAACACTGTTTGTTATGTTTCGTGGTCCAGGCTGGGCCAGTTTGTTTTTGTTGCCGTTTGTGGAGCCTGGGCTGTCTACAGAGACCGCGTTTGTTTACAGTGTGTTCAGGGGACAGGCAGCTAGCGGATAGTGAGGAGATGTTTGCTGGATGTGACAAAAAAATGTTGGCCTAAATAACGCCTGACATCATTTAGAGCACCTTTAACAAAGCTTATCGACGATTTAAAACATTATCATTCAACGTAATGGCAAATAGGCTTTCCAATTAATGTAAATAAATATTTACATACAGTAGTAAATTTATCTTTCTCACACATGTCCTGCACTGTCCCGCTAATTCACATCTGTCCAGCATCTGCAACTGGTCCAGTGGGGTCGTGTGGATTATCGTCACGATCGCTGTGTGTGGTTTTTCAAGCGTCAACCGAGCGACACCCATTCACTTCCATCATAATGATTCACAGAGATGGATTATTTTCCTAAAATCTTCATCTGTGTTCATCTGAAGAAAGAACGTCATATACCTTTGGGACGGCATGTGATTAATTCTTACTTGTCAGATTCTTCCTACATACCTGATCCAAAAGGAAATGACTCAACTCAATTGTTGATTTGGTTTCACATCTGTTCATGACTGATTGTAATCAAATCGCTTTTGTTACTGAAATGTCATTCAGAAATGCGGTTAAAATGTTGCGTAGCTAATAACCGTTTATTATCCGGATGTTTTAAGACCCCCCTCCAACCTTTTGTTTGGTCTTTCCGTGGGGGGAATCAAGCTTTAAATAGGCCGTCCAGACCCTCCCAAACACTCCCATACACACCCTTCTCATCCCAGCATGGGACGAATTTCTCCATTTTGATTCGACCCATCATGACTCCGATAACATGATCCTCTCTAATCTAACCATCTCTGAAGCCAATTTCATTTTCCACATGAGTATGAAGAGGCTTCGAGGACAAATTACTAAACCAAACGGGTTGTTAAAGATCATAATTACACCACTATCAACATTATTTTCCAGCATCATCACTCAAGGTTGCACATCATGCAGTCTTAGATGATGGCATGTTCACTGTATCTAATATGCTGTCAGTTCATGTCTTTGTGCCTTTTATTCATGGCAGACTGATTCAGATTTTATTTGTCAGGTTGCTCTTCCATTGCTTAGAAGATGTTCTCAAACTCATTTAAAGTATCAATTTATATGTTATTGAGATTATGGAAGAGGAATTATCACAAATTAAAATGTGTTGGCCATTGATTGCACACTTTCTACAAGGATCTCACGGCAGAAACTGATGAGATACTTTCTTATATTGAGATCTTATACTGATAAATTATTGTATGTGTGTCTTCATGCGTGTCTAGCTCTGAATTTTGAATTTCACCAGAACTTGTCAGTAAACACATGGCAAAGCTCCCAGTCAAGAAGACACAGGTGTAATCCGTGTTGGTTTTGCTGGACAAACACATTGTGGTTTATTTACAGTAACGGCAACAGATGTGCAAGTGCAACCGCTAACAGTGTCTTCATTTTGAATGTTATGAATAATTAAACACTAATGAATAATCCTGCCTAAATATACATGGAAGTTCCCATTCAAGGGAGTTACTTGTGCTGAGTTTATACCTGGCAAACCTTGATGACATCTGCAAAGTTTGGCTTTTATTTAGGCTTTCTTTGAAGATTATTATCTGAAACAAACAGAAGCTCTGCTTCAAAACTTCATTATTGGCACACACTGACATGAAGGATCTTCCAATATGTTGGCATCAACGCCTTCTAAAATCTGATTGCATTGCAGCATCATGTTTCCTTTTCAGAGAAATGCTTTGCAACAATCTCAGGGAATATGTTCATCCAAGATGGAGGAAGGACTTGAAGAAATATTGGCATACTTATTTTTAATTCCATGCAGCAAATAGTAACAAATAGTTGCATGAAAACAAGCAGATTAAGCTTTTCCAGTTTTGTGCAATATGCATTACATGGTCAGTGACTAAATGGTCGTATTTTCGCAGTTATACACTTTTTTTTTTTTTTACTCCAGTCTTCAGTGTCACATGATCCTTCAGAAATCATTCTAATATACATTTGCTGCTCAAGAAACATTTATGATTAGTATCATTGTTGAAAACAGTTGTGCTGCTTCATATTTTCTTGTACACTGTGATACACTGCCATTTAAAAGTTTGGAGTAAGTTCTTTAAAAAGAAATAAATAGATTTAATACTTTATATTCAAGTAAAGACACTTAAATGAATTCTATTTTAAATAAATGTTCTTTTGAACTTTCTAGTCATCAGAATACTGGAAAAAATAATCACAGTTTCCACAAAAATATTAAGCAGCAAAAACTTCAACACTGATAATAATTAGAAGAACCATATTAATAATTAAGCACCAATAATGATTGGGAACTAAACTATCATATCAGAATGATTTCTGAAGGATCATGTGACACTGAAGACTGGAGTAATGATGCTGAAAATTCATCTTAGATCACTGGAATAAATTACATTTTACTATATGTACACATAGAAAACAGTTATTTTAAACTCTAATAATATTTCACAATATTACTGATTTAACTGCATTTTTGATCAAATAAATGCAGCCTTGATGAGTAGAAAATATATATTTATTTTAATCTCAATGATTCTGAGACATTCAGCTTTCGTGAAACATTTGAAAATCCAGATGTGTGTCAAGTTGACCTGGAGATTACTGAACTAACTCTCTAAGCCAGGTACAAGGAACCAGATCCCGCGGTAAGCAGCATGTGGAAGGCTGTTTTGGAAACTATGAGAGAAAGAAAGAGAGAGATTACAAAAGACAAAGAGAGCGAGGCACAGCGCCTAAAGGCGTAGACCAGTCTTTATGGTTCAGCGAAAGGTAAAACTCATTACTCGTTCTGCCATCTCCAACCAGCTGTCTTGCATGGCTAAAAAAAGGTCTCGAGGCCTTCCGCCTTCATACTGATAACACACAAATTTGAGACAGTGATATAAAGCAGAATAGACTCGTGTGCATGATAGGAACCACTACAGTTCGATGTCAACACAAATTCAGGTTCATTGATAAATTTCCAGATGAAAAGTTTATTGCTTTAACTGTTTCTCTTTCTTATATTTCACATGTTTTTAAAGAAACATTTATCAAGATGTTTCACCTAAAATACCAACAAAACAAAAAAAATCTTTAGAGAAAAGAAAATTGAGATAAAAATTTAGATTTTTTGTTTTTTGAAATGCAGCAAAAGTAAAGAGCTATAAATCTGGACCAATTTTTAACATCTGATCTAAAAAAAAAAAAGAAGAAATGTTTGAGAAAGTATTGCAAACTTTTCTGAAACTTGAGAGAAGACATGAATTATTTTTCTTTCTGTGAAAAAAATTGGAAGTCTCCATTTGTTCTCCGAATGTGAACCACAATTGAGATGATACTTTTGTGATTTATGAGGTTAACACAAAATGTCTCCAATTTTTCCATAATAATTCTCATTCATTCATGTCAGTGCAGAGCATCAAGTAAAATCCATTCATTTCACATTACAGTTTTTAATGGGAAGCGCTGACGTTTCCTCAGAGAACCGCACAGTTTAAATGCACTCATGTGAATACCAAAATTAGCAGTGACTTAAAAGTTGGGCGCTTTTACTTCAAGCTCTCACAATAAACAAAAACAACAAATAACCACTAAAAAATGTCATCTGGTGCAGTAAACATGCCACACTTTGTCTAAAACCTGGAATGAATCTTAGAGACATTAAGTGTTTCCAGTCTAGGGTGAATCATGGCTCAACCACACTCATTTCCTGTATGTGTTTATCTGGGGGGTGTGTTCGCTGTCCGGGCTTGTTTTTAGGGCAAAACTGGATAGAAAAAGGGAGGATGACTGGAGCTGTAGTAACTGAAGGGATGAAAAAAGAAAAAGAAAAAAAAAGATTAAAATCGAAACCAATCACAAACCAAACCAATACAGTACATGTCAACTAACTCTCATTAGTAGACTATTATAATAAATGCTAACACTTTATTTTGATGCTTCTCAACAGACATCCTACTGACCCTAAGTAACTTTGCAAGAGGTTACTCTTTATTTTGATGGTCCACTTAATATATCCAACAAACTTAACTTTGCAATTACATGTCAACTTGCATGTTAACTGTATTGTTTTGGTTCAGGTTAGTAGAATCGTTTGATGTGTACTTGCAAAATTACTTGCAGTCAGTAGAATGTCTGTTGGGGAGCATCAAATTAGCAGATATTAAGAAGTCTATTAGTACTCTAATGACTGCTAGTTGACATGTAGTTGCAAAGTTACTTATAGTAAGTAGAATGTTGAAATAAAATGTTGCCAAAAATCGCCATAAAATGTATGGCAAAGTAACTCATTTGACATTCAAAGTAAATTATTAAATGACAGAAATCTATTTTAGGGGTGAACTGTATTAAAATGTTAGGTTTCAGAATCACTGCTATTCGGTGCAGGCCAGAATCAGTTGATTTTCCAAAATGTCACATTCTCGTTCCGATGGAGAACTTGATTACATACTAAACAATCCCCATCTTGGTCAGTGCCAATCTTGTGGAGTACCAAGCAAGGCTTGACCAAATTGGATATTTTTCAAACCACACTGTCCATAGATACAACAAGTAAATGAAAAGTATATTTATAGGCAGTGGAAAATAACTTTCGAATAGATTCAGCATGAACGATGCCATAACCGTGTTTGCTTGAGGTGAACTATACCATACATTTACTCTGTTTACTCTGGCTTTGTTTGTCTTTTGTTTAGGTGCTGTTTGACGTTGTATCAGACCACATTCCAGGGTAAAGATTTCTGGCAGGACTTCACGCTGTTGAAATGTGTCCATGCCACCTTGTCAGATGGGTCCTCTCTTTAAATAACAATGAGAATGAAGAGAAAGAGCAAATCTATCAGAATCATAATCCATACACACCGTTCGTTTTCTGTGTGTGTTTGGATGAGGGTGATACTGTTGTTTATACTTACTTCACCCAGAAGGATGATTCTGTGATAATTTACTCACTCTCATGTCCTTGTTACAAAAAGCACAAACGATATTTTAAGAATCTCCAAACTGCTATTTTCTATAAATCAAAATAATAATAATAATGATGATGATAATAACAATAGCCGTCATAATAATAGTATTCTTAAAGGGGACATATCATGAAAATTTGACTTTTTCCGTGTATAAGTGCTAGAATCGGGTCCCCGGTGCATCTACCGACCCAGAAATCATGAAAAGTGAAACCCAGTAACTTAGTTTTGGTAAGCCTTTCTCTGCAAGCATGTCAAAAAATAAGCTGATCAGATATCGCTCGCCTTCTGATGTAGGAAGAGGATCTTATTATAATATTACTAGCCCTTAAGGTCCTTTTCGCATGTGTTTTTTCGTATTGGTCATTTGGTGGCTCTGAACTGTCAAAACACCATTCAAAATGCTTGCTACGGATGTGAAAAAGCAGAAAATCGAACCCGATCCAAATTTTTTATGACAGACGAAAGTTTCGGAGGCAGTGTGTATGCGTGATTGACATAATGTGAGGTCGTATTTATTTTTTAACATGCGAAAATTTCAGACGCGAATTTTCGGACTCAGTGTGCAAGGGCCTTAAATCTGCACGTTTACACCCACGACGCCGCCATTTGGTTTTCACAAGCGACAACAGTGTCACCAGTTCTAACGCAATGGCAAAAGTTCGAGCAAAGCATGTTAACTGTTCTTCGTTGTTGCACAGATGAGCACTGAACACTATTTGACCAAAACATGTCACATCTGTCTTATAAAGACCTCATGGAACTGTGTCAACTTGTGTAAAAGTTAAACATGACGGCACATGCAAGTTGATGAGATGAATCAATGTAACTCCACAACAACTACATAAATGCATCCACTAACCATTCAGTCCAGATGCATCTGAAAGTTGCAAACCTCTTCCTTGGTCTCTCTGTAAGGCTGCACTGGCTAGTGTTGGTTATTTCTGAGATTCTGGATGAGTAAGATTCACGTGTTTTGTTATTCCTCGAGTATCGAAGCTCGTGTAAAGGATCGGCTCTCTTCTGAACGGAGGCGGAGCAGCGGCTCATTTGCATTTAAAGGGACACACACAAAAATAGAGCGTTTTTTCACACACACCCAAAAAGGGGCAAATTTGACAAGCTATAATAAATGATCGTGAGCTGAAATTTCACAGACACATTCTGGGGACACCATAGATTTATATTACATCTTGTGAAAAGGGGCATGCTCGATGGTGTTTTAAGCCCCCAATGGCTCCTTAGAGGCAGCTAACCCTACCCTCAACCTTAAACCTACCCATCCCCTCGCTGCCTGGAAGGCGCCGTTGGGGGCTTAAAACACCAAACACCATAATAGGTCACCTTTAAATAAATAAATAAATAAATAAATACTCAATCTGCATGATTTTCTTTTTAACATGAACAACACAGTTTTGTATTTTTATGACTCTTAAAACTGCTATTTTCTATGAAGCAAAATAATAATAATAGTCATCATCATCATAATAATATTCTTAAATATAAATAAATGAATACATAAATAAGCCTTATGATTTTTCTTAAAAAAAACAGTCTAATATTTAGAAAAATCTTCAAACTGCCATTTTCTATAAAGCAAAATAATAATTATAATAATAATCATCATCATAATATTCTTAAATAAAAATAAATAATCTGCATGATTTTCTTTGTAACATGAATTAAGATATTTTGAAAATGTCACAAACTGCTATTTACTATAAGCCTTAGTCCATAAGGCCTGTGATCTATATTTTTAGTCAGGGGCATCACTGACATAAAACCAGGCGAATTGAATTGAATTGAATTGAATCTCGGTTACGTATGGTGACCCTCGTTCCCTGAAGGAGGGAACGGAGACGTTACGTCAAACATGACCGACTGAAAGGGAACTGAATTGAATCAGAGCTACAATGGGCTATCATTGTAGAGCCTTAATCCACAGGGAAAAAAAAGAAAACATGAGGGAGAGTAAATGATGAAATCATTTTCATTTTTGGGTGAACGTCCATTAAAACAGATGCATTAGACAGAGCGAATAGACTAAACATCTGGGAAGCCAGTATTTGTGGCTAATTGACAATCTCTCAAACCAAAATGTTCTGAAATGCAACTCCTTATAAAACACTTTATTGGATGGAGAGAACGAGACACAGAGGAACTTTATAACTTTATAGTGGAGTAGACTGGTACACTGCAGGTTTGTGCTCACTTGTTTGATGTTCAGCATCGACCAGCATGCACCTGTCCGATCTCCTCTCCACAAGCGGAACTGTTGCACATCAACTCTGACACAAACACTTCTGGAGATAGACACGGACAGTAACAAAACAAACAGATACAGATACAGAAAAAAGAAAAGAAAAAAAAAACGTTATCTTTAGTTTGAAATGTTCAGCAGCGTTCTCAGATTTGACCAGATATTTTTAGATTTGATATGAGCTGCTATTCACATTATTACTGTATCAGGGCCGAATTATGTAGTTAAGTCAAAAATGGTTGATCTGAAGTAGATGATTGATAGATAGATCTATTCAGATTGGATGTAAATGAAACATAAAAAGCTCCCAAGCTTAAGTGTCCCAAACTCTGAAAGAGCAACCAGTTTATAAATCACCTTCCACTTTTGTTGAATGAAAAACAGATGCTCAGATGTTCTACTTCCTTCATTCATGTTCCACAGAAAAAGAAAGTCATATGTGACTGTAACGACATGAAGGTGAGTAAATGATGACACATCTGTCATTTTTTTTTGGAGAATTATGCAACCTTCAAAGCAAACGTGTTGAAAACATTCCTCATTCTCTTCGTTGAGCGACGAGTCGTCAAATCATTCTCTCCTTTTGTGTGTCACTGTCACAGCAGCTCTGTCTAAAGTTGATCTGGAAGACAGTTGCTATGAATATAACAGCTACTGTGGTGAAGAGAGGCAAAAAGACCAGAAAAGCCGGTTTGGAAAAGTGTGGGTCCCTCCCAGTGCATCTTTCTCAGGTATGTGTGTGTGTTTTCTCTTTATCACAAATAAATTAGAACTCGATTCCTTTCATGTTGTGATGGTTTCTCATTGTCTTGGGTGTGAGAAAAAAAATCAAACTGTACAGATGCAATGAGTCACTCATTGAGAGGCATCGTGGGCAGGGAAGCAAACACAAGAACAAGGTGTGCTGGTTTTTGGCAGATGTTTCAGCTTACGGAACAGATCAGCTATTGGGAAATCACATTTCTGGGTGGTGGTGACAAATACTGAGGAAAGACAGATGGTTATTTATGATTTCCAGTCAACAGTTGGAGGGACAATATTCCGCTATTACTTGTAGTTGTCTTCAACATTGCATTTGAAAAAAATATGTTCTTATTCTGTATTGTTGTCTTGTTTTCCAGTACTTCTAATTTTAATTAATACTAAGTCAAGTCAAGTCACCTTTATTTATAACGCTTTTTACAATATAGGTGGTTTCAAAGCAGCTTTACAGTGATAAAAGGAAAATAATCCAACAAAGTTTGTTTCTGCTGCACAGCAGATCTAGAAAATAGCATCAGTAGCTTAAGTAAGTTCAGTGATGGTTCATTTTTGTTGTAAAAAACGTATTAATTGAAGATTCAGTCTCTCTAAACCCCTCCTTTCCGCAAGCCTGCTCTGCTCTGATTGGTCAGATGCCCTAGTCTGTTGTGATTGGTCGACCGCTTACAGTGCGTGTTGGAAACTAAATGTCCATTACCATGTCTATAGTTCAGCTTCGTATCTTCCTCAGCACTGAAACACAGTGATACGAACAGTAACGATGGAATCGGTTTTACCGTATCAATGCGAGTCCTCGTCCTTTTGAAGTGTGGCAAAGTGGATTTTCAGCACAGAAAACCGCGTCTTCTCATCATGTCGACAACACGAACCAAACTCTTCCAGTCTCAGCTACAGCTAAAGTGTTTGAGGGCGGGGCAAAGTTGTTTGCGGGCAGCCAATGGAGACCGTAGGCTGGCATTATACAAATGTGTTACATTGTTACGCAAGATTGTAACAATTACTGACGCCTTGTTTTGGGAGTTCAGAATCTATTCTTTCTTTTAGGAGACAATAACTTTATTTGTCGTGCACTTTGATATTTAAAACTTTGCAGACCTTTTACATTCACAAACAGCTATTACACACTGCATGAAAGGTAATATTCGAAAAAGCATAATTTGGGCACTTTAAGGCATCAGAAGTGTTTTCCTGATGCGAAGTCTTTTCCAAAAATGTGGACAACTTAATTATCTCCTATTGTCTCCTAGGATCTTCATTTTAATAAAATTTAAGCCGTTGTCCACATGCATTCCTTGCAAAAAAGGTAATTATCACAATTAAATAGTTTTTTTGTAATATATATATATATAAAATCTCACGGCTTAGTTTTTTTCTGAGAAGATTTTTTGCCGTGTGGATGATAAAACAGGTGGGAACTGCATTGCACCGCCATGAAAACCACCCACATCACCCTATATTGTTGTAATATAGTTTTGTATGGGCAAAAAAAATCTGAAAATGTAAAAATCGAGTTCTCACATTATTATGTTTATGTCTTGTGAAGCAGCAGAAGTATGCAGCCGTGAGAGAGTTCCAGTCTGAACGTGTCAAGCTGTGACATGTTTTGCTGAATTCACACAGTACATGTAATAAGGCGAGAAGTGTAACCCTTTACACGCAGCATGAGAGAAGAAAAGCCCTTAATTCCACTTAATCATCTGAAAGGATTTACAGAACGAGAGAATACAAATGTTACCGGATGTTTCCAAAATAAGAAGCATTAGGTGAGATGTTAATCAAGGACAGGCTGAAGATTTTACAAACACTCTGAAATGAAACATGCCACTTCTTGGGGTTTTTCCCCCTTGTTCTTTCTTTCTTTCTCTTTTTCTTCTCCCGTCATGGTCTGCTGTATTTATTTATGGTTAGTTAGTAAGTAAAGGCTCACTTCATAAACCCAAATGCACTCATTGACCTCTTAATGTTAGCCTTCTATCAAGAAGACATGCAACAAAACCAGGCCTAATTTCAGATAAAGACTTTTATGTGCGTAAAGATGGATGCTATCCAGAGGTTTAAAAGACTTTTATATTCAGGTCAAAACAAGACAAGAAGATATTTAGGCACTTAGTAATGATTCAACCCAGATTGGCGAAACATTATAGACCTATGTGATCTGCTCTTGACATTAGGACACTATTCTGCCTCTGCATTCACAAAGTTTTGTCTCGTTCACACTGATTCATTTGCTGCATGCTGCCAAGTCTCTAGATGGCATCTATTCTGCTGGTTAAACTAATGTGTCGTATTGGTGGGATGCCAACTGACCATATCTAGGGTTGTTCAACTTGCATGCTTTTATGTTGAGAGGTTTGAATTTTATTATTTCGAAGGTCACATTAATGCGTTTCGTCTTTATTTTTGCTACTTATACTTGAGGGAATCATACATTTTACACAAAATATTGAAATAGTTTATGATGTTTCAGTCTTATTTAGATATTTAATTATGAATATATATATATATATATATATATTCAGATTTTATGGTGGATTCACAGATTTTAAGATTAAGACATATTCATCCCCCATTTTCAATCTTAAAATCTGTAAATCCACCATAAAAATATGGATCATTATATATGTAATGTAATAATAATGCAATAATAATGTAATCTCTCTCTCTCTCTCTCTCTCTCTCTCTCTCTCTATATATATATATATACATGCATATTATTAGTTATCTAAATAAGACTGAACTAACCATAAACTATTTTATTTTGTAAAATGTATTATTTTTTAAAATACATTTCTGTACTTTCCCTCAGTTATGGCGTCACTGTCTCCACAACCAGCAATTTTGCCCCAAGTAATGTTTTATGTTAGTATATTGTTTACCAAGGCGACGTCATTGAAAAGCTTGAGATGAAATATGAGACATGTGACATACAGAAAGTAAATATAACTGGTGAACACAATATTGTTATTGTGCAATAGCAAATTATGGTATTTAAGTGTAAAAATAGTATTGTGTGGATTTAAGATGCATAGTTATGACATTAGTCTATGAAAAATGGCTATTTCCGCCACAGAACGTGTCAGATTAAATATAGTTACAGTGTGGAAAGAGTGTTTTAAGTGTTAATGTAAGTCCTGAAAGTCAACTGTAGGTGAAACATCCAGCTATTTAAGTATCTTTACAATGTTTGCACACACAAAAATAAATATCCTAAAAAAGTACACTTTCCAGATGATGCATTCTTTCGCAGATGTTGCTCTAAATGATCAAATATCTGCGATGTTTCATGAACCCAAGTGCACTCATTGACATCAGTCCAATCACTACTTTTATTTTCACTTCAGTTTGTTGTTGATTCAGCCTGTTTATTTGAGACATTCCTCCGTCTAGACTCGACAGTATCATTGTGTTGTGGATGATCTGCATGTTCTCACTGACAGAGGCTGTTCTGTGTGCTCGATCACACAGATCTGAGGTCAGAGGCAGTTGAACCACAAGCGTGTGGAGGTGATCTCCTCGATACGGGCTCTTTGTGTTGGTCTGTGTATCTGCGTGTGTGTCTGGGGGTCGAAGCGAAGGAAGACGATGAAAGAGGCAAAGCAAGGCCGAGGGTGGGAGAGGAGCTGCATGTAAACATCCTGCGGGCAACGGGACTCATCCTGGGAAATATTTGTCTTTGCTGGTAACGCAGAGAGGCAGCCAAAGCCTTCATCTGGCCCTCAGCTATTCTCAGAAAATCTGGAGGGACGAAGGGTGGAAAAAGAGAGAGAGAGAGAGAGAGAGAGAGAGTGTGTGAGAGAGAGAGAGAGTACAGTGATGGGTAAATGGCAAAAGATGTCATTTACAGTGAGAACGTGTTTTTTTGCCATGGATGATTTTGTCTCCACCACTTTATGTCACCAAAAACAAAAGTGTTTTGTCTTGTGGCATTGGCATATTTTTTGTGTCAAGCTTAAACAAGTTAAAAAACCAAGACAAAATTCACTTCCACATACTACCGGTCAAAGATTTGGGGTCGGTAAGATTTTTTTAAAGATTTTTTTGTTTTTGAAAGTGGCGTATGCTCACCAAGACATTTATTTGATATATATATATATATATTTTTTAATGCATTTTAGCATAATGCATTTATTTATTTATTTATATATATGTGTGTGTGAGTGAGTGTTATATAATTATAAAATATTTACTTTCACTTTTGATCAATTTAATACATTCTTGCTGAATAAAAGTATGAATTTCTTTTAAAAAATTCTTACAGACTCAAAATGTATATATTCAACATATCAAATTTTTATCATGTTTAAAAAGAAATTGTAATTATTTATTAAATATTGTATTTTTTCAGTCATTTAAATTTAAAGCACTTGATTTGTTCAAAAAAGCTTCAAGATCATTTAAAGATCAATTTATTACATTAAAACAGTAAAACATTAGGTCTGATATTGTGCCTAAATTTCAAGTCTATTAGCATAGTACGTGAAGTTCCGGTTATTGAAAATGCACTTTATATGAATTACAATATGTGGCATATTACCGTAACACTTTACACCCATATGGACCCCTTTCACATTTCTGGAGTTCTCAGAGCTGGAAGTCATCATATTAATTGAGTAAACGTATACAGCGGTGAACAGAAACTACAAAAAATATATAATTATTGCCTTCCCATTTGCTCCAATAGCAAAATAAATAAATCGATAGCATTTCTGACTTTATAAAAGATGAAAAAAATATTGAGAGATTGATTATGTTGGTCAGAAGAGAGAAAGATGGCAATTTTTCTTAAATGTAATGCCAAGGTAATATACATTTACATTTTTAAAATCAAAATCTAACATTGATGTCAAGGGTGAAAAGGGTCTGTTCTCCCACCACCGTTTTTTTAAAACAAAGTGACGCCCATGGCAAAGGTCTGAAGACGTTGAGAGGAAGAGAGGAAGATGGATGCAGACAGGCAGTGTTGGCGTGTCCCGAGGGCAGGCGTTCGGGCGCGAGGGAGGATTGGCATCACGAGTGTTAGAGCTTCTTGAGGTGGACAACACAACCTGCAGCTCTCAGCTGAAGAACACTGCAGTTCTCCGAGATCTCATCTGACACGGCACGCTTCTCAAGGCGGATACACACAAACGCAGAAGGAAACCATCACATCTTGTAGCTCTCGCAGACTGTACACGAGGATATCTCACACACATTCAGCTGCACAAGATTCTCATTATTGAGATTAACATAATAAACAGTGACAGAGGAGCATGTCTTTATTCCTCGTGCACCGGTATGCATGTCTGAAGGCACAAGCCCTGGGGTGCAGCTGTTCCTTACACTGATCAAATGACACAATGCATTCATATTAAACACAATGAGATCATCTCAGAATATCTGCATAATGATGCTCATGTTTGGTGATCTTGTGCTTTATCTATATCTATGCACGCTTGTCATCGGGCAATGTGGGTTTGTCAATATACAGAGACCAGGGAGGCTGATAAAATGGCAATATTTATAAAACAATTTGATAGTAATTTGTATTTTGAACAGTATTTGTGTTTATAAAATACTAAAAAATTGCATTATCCATATCCACATCATAATATTTTGCTGCTGATATTCATACCATTATGGCGTTTATTCATATTTTAAATGAGCTTTTATTTTTAGATTTTCAGTTTATTTTAAGTTTTGGTAATTTTGTTATGTGCTTTTGTCATTTTTGGTAGTTTTGAAAAATATTTCTATTAAGTTTTTTTTTTCCAGTTTTAAATTCTAAAAATTCTTTTAACTTTTTCAAGTTTAAATGTTACATCTAATAATGTATTTTAGTTCAATGAAAGAAATGTTAATAGTTTTAGTTTAAGTCAATGATAACACTACTGTGGTCTAATACTAAACTCTATGAATGTGTGTTTGTGTGTAGATCTCTCACAGTATTGCTGCGGTCAGGCTCGGTGTTTGAGTGGCACACTGCATATGGTCAGACACAAGTGGTCACAGGCTTCAGTTCCCATCGGTTTGGTGGACAGCAGAATATATTTCAGCATAACAGAGACTGGAGGGAAAGTCCTGCAAATACTGTCTGAGAGGGGCTTACATACTTATACTGTACTTGGTATAGTCACTATATTAATCACTTAAGCAATTTTTATTTTATTTTAAAATTGCAAAATGTTTTCTAAAGTATGGGCCCATTTTGACTGCTAAGTGTGTGTGTGCGCGTGCATGTGTGTGTGTGCATGCATGCATGCGTGTGTGTGTGTGAAATCAAGCAATTAGATTCAGTTCTTAATGCTGTTTTTTTTTATTTTTTTTTTTAGTTTGCACCAAAAAAATTGTCCTTCTAAATCTGTGTTATAATCAGCACGTTTCTTGTGATCATTTGCAGTTCATTCTTTGGAAATATTTTTCAACTGAATAGCAACGGCCTGAGTGACTTATTGAGATTACTTATTAATTATAGGCAAATATTATTCAGTTTTCTTAGGAGAATGTAAAAATCTAGTTGTAACTTCTCTGCCGTTCAAGCCAGTTTGAGATAATGCTAATGTCAGAGAGTTTAAGAGAGACGTGTTTAAACACGCAGGGTTTTACTGGAGGTAAAGTGACAGAATGGAACACACACACACACACCTTTTTTGATTTATTGCAACAAGTCTGCGTTGGCTTCTTTACTCAGTGCTGACTAGTTTATTTAGTCTATTTTTACTTTCTCGTAATCATATGTATCTTTTGCAGTTCAGAGCTTGGATTGATTGCATTTTAAAGAGGCATACCAAGCCAATTTATCACAATTTGTTTCCTATAATTGTTCTCATCTGTAGCGCAGGGACAGTTTTCGTAATAGTGCATGTAATGACAACGCCCCGATTCATGTATGTAACAGAAAGAAATGTCATATAACTGAATCTCATAGACACAGATACAGTAGAAAGTCTCATAGCTTGCTTGGGATCCCGAACTAGGTGTTAAATAACACAAGTAACACAAATGCACTTCTGTTACAGACATGGCAAGTGTAACTGCTTATATTTACATAATGATTATGTTGTGTTTGTTATACTAATATTGATATTAGGGAGACTTAAAGTGCATGTTTAAAATAGACATGGCCATTTCATGTCTTCTTAAAGCCTGCACTTTAAGTGTCCCGAATATGCGATAGTCTTTTCTCCCGTTGTGACGTATAGCCGAGTGAAACGGCTGCTCGAACAAGAACAAATGTAGAACAGGGCGGGGCTTGAATTTGTTCGCGGGGAATTGATTGGATGGCTGTGGTTTGCTATTGGTGGATCTCACGTGAGTGACAGGTTATAGCCCCGCCCTCGTCATAAGAGAAGAGAAGAGAAGAGAAGAGAAGAGAAGAGAAGAGAAGAGAAGAGAAGAGAAGAGAAGAGAAGAGAAGAGAAGAGAAGAGAAGAGAAGAGAAGAGAAGTCGCTGCAAGGGAAGATATTATGATTAAAAATTATGGGGGCACATTCATTTTAAAAAATATTGATGTGCACAGATAATTAACTTATAATAAACTCTCATGCAATTCTAAATTCACTACTGTGTGGAAGTATGTTCAGTACTGTATTACAGTGCTTTTATGGTGTATTATTATTCTTTAAATGATTGCCAGAACAGAATGTTTCTTTTGTGCCGTTCGAAATGTACATACAAGCCCTTTAATGCTCCGCAAGTGGAAGGGGGGCATATTATGCAAGAGCCTGTGGTGTTGGAAGGGCAAATTACATCGCTGTCTCTTCCAGTGAGCATCACATTGTCACACACACTGCTGTCCTTCCCCAGAGCTCAGTGTAACCCCGAAGAACACACACACACACACACACACACACACACTACTTATCGGCACAGAGCAGTCACTGCACACCATAAAACACCATTTCTATTAAAGTGTAATGGAGTAAGACAGGCGGGTTACACTCTTGGAAGACTAACATGATGAAGAACTTTACCACCAGAGTAGTGTGGATGTCTCAAATCTCTTATTTAATCACCAATGAGCCTTAAAACAGAACAACACACCAAATCAGAACAACCTGCTCCTAAACACTACCTTGCTTTTATAAGATCATGGTACGCCACTAGTGGTGTTATCAGATCCGTCAGAAGAAATTACAATCCAAAAACCTCAAATGCTTGCACTGGCTTCAGTCATTACTAGGTGTTACCGTGCTTTTCACTTTAGAAAACTATTCCAAATAATTAATATTTGATAATAGGATTGGCAATACTTGAGTCATTACTAGTGGGTTACTATGATCGTCACTTTAGAAAACTGTTCCAAATAATTAATATTTGATAATAGGATTGGTAATACTTGAGTCATTACTAGTGGGTTACTATGATCTTCACTTTATAGAATACGGTTCCAAATAATTAGTAATTCCTTTAGAAGATTTTTACAATACTGTTACAAACAGAGGCCGCCTTTGCAATTCGGAGTCCCATTTCAAAGAAACAGTCGGAGGCCACTGAAGTCACTGAATCATTCAGTCAAACGAATCATTCAAAATGACTGATTCATTCAGGGACAAAGCAGAAGTGATTGAGTGAGTCGTCGAGTCTGTTATATAAAAAATATATTAATATTTGGGAAAACAGCACTTTTTCCTTTAGTGTGATATATATATATATATATATATATATATATATTTTTTTTTTTTTTTTTTTTTGCATGATAACTTTGTTTTGAAGAATGTTGGTAACCAAACAGTTGATGGTCCATTCTTCAAAATATCTTCCTTTGTATTCTGCAGAAGAAAGAAACTCATACATGTTTGAATCAACTTGAGGGCGAGTAAATTATGACAGAAGTTAAATTTTTAAGTGAACTATTCCTTTAAGCTGGCATGATGTTGCAGCCAACATTATTTAACAACCTTAACATTAGGAGCCTTAACTTATGGTGCTGTCTAGGTAGGCTACTCACTGTTTTGAAACAGTGTCGCACTGTAAGAACAGGGAAGGTCAAAAGCTTCCAATAATACAGAAGACAGTTCATTTGTATTGTCTCTCTATCTATCCATCTTTCTGTCTCCCCTTTGGCCATGCAGATGAGTCTGGTGAAGATTAATTAGTGAATTAACTGAGTCTCCCTCAGGACTTTAGCCACGCCTCCTGCCCTAGGAGGTGCACTCAATTAGATCTAAACAGAAGCTTTCTCAAGTTCCTGTGGGGAGGGGGACCTTTTAATTGAATTATCATTACGCCCTGTCCTGATTATTCTCTTTGCATTGTCCTCCATCGTGTTAGACGTCCTGCCTTCAGCGACAGCTCGTGAGTTTAATGTGAGGAGAGAGGAATACACACATACATGCATGTAACCCCACTTCAGCTGCATGACCTCACATACGCCACTGTGTGAATGATATGTACGTGTGTGTATATTTAATAAATAATATTGACATTATTGTTTAACACCAATATTTCATCCTAAAATTCAATTTAAATACAAGGAAAATGTGTATATTATACTTTTTTTCACCATTTTATTTGATCTTTATTCCATGGCGCCTCTCGTTTAAAGGCAGCATAATTCAAAACTGACACTCTTTACTTAAATGCACATTCATGTTCTTGAGTGCACAATATCAATTGACTTTCTTTTGACATTGTAAATCTCTCTTACATTTTTAACGGTGTAAGATCACTGTTATCACAATCACGATCACATTATGGTTGCAACGTCCACTTTAAAGGATCCAATCAGTTCCAGATACATAAAAGTCTTTGCTTGCTGAATATCTTTCATTCAGGGATACATCTGATTACAGGTTTTAAATGGGTTGTGAATGGCATGTTTTGAGTATTAGTTCATAAAACTGCATGTAGAATTATGCAAGAATTAAAAAAATAACTTTTTTTTTATATGCACAAGTTCAAACAGATATTTAGAGATGGCACATACTTAAATTAAGATAAACTGACATTCAGATGCTCAAGTCAGCAGATTGCATTGTTCCAGTTATTTGCCTGTTGCTCAACATGGAACATTATCATTTCTGACATGTAAATGTATGACACACACACACACACAGATGCAAGTTGAGGCATGTTCTTGCTCAATAAGAGGAAGTTTGTGCTGCTGTGTGGAGTCACTGTGCTGATGATTGACAGGTGATATAATGTGGAGTTCTGTGTACTAGCATGTCAATGGATGAAACTGTGATATTCTGGTTCCACATATGCGGTTCGATTCCCTCAAGTTTTCCCAAAATAAAGGTTCTAATCAAAACCCAAAAGATGAACTTTTTAAACTTGGGGTGGTAACGTCCAATCTTAAGTAGTTTTGGACACCACTGATGTTCATTGCATGAAAAAAAATCTTTTTTTGTTCTGCATAAGAAAGAAACTTATGCATAAACGAAAAATATGCTATTTATATTTTTAGGTGATTTTCATTTTAGAATTATAGATATTTTAGCTATATTTTAGCATTTTTAGGTGAACTGTTCCTTTAAGTCTGGAGTCAAGATCTCAGAGGTTCAGTGTTCTAAATCAGAACTTAACGGAAGTCACCATGGTTACTAAATTGATACGATTCCGAGTTGAGATGTTTCTTTAATACCGCTCCAGTTCTTTAAAAAAACATCTCCAGGGACCATATAGCCAACTCAAAAACCCCATATAGCCCAAAATGGTTCTTGATAAGAAGAACCATTGACTCTCCAACTGTCCCGTGGCACACAGCCCTGTGTAAATTTAGATGTTTGTTCCTCTCTGCGGTGATCCGCGAGACTCCTTCTGCGATGGCCGACAGTGTGTCTGCTTTCAGTCCCTCTACATCTGCAACTGATCTCCACCAGACCAAAGATTCTCAGAGAGCGAGAGAGAGAAAGCAAAAGGAGTAAAAGAAAAAAGGGGGGGAAAGTAGTTTACAGCACGTTGGTACATCCTGTCTTAATGAGAACCCCCATCTGTCCCCAGCAGGACGGAGAGAGGGCCGGCTCTGCGGAGAGAAAGGACAAATAAAGGAGGAGAAACTGAGGAGCCAAGAAAGGGGCGTCTCGGCTCTGAGTCGCGGGGGCCCCGCGGTGACCCCTGCGTATAGACGCTTCTCATTAGCTTAAGCTGGGGAAGCTTGTTAACCTCGCTAATCGCAGAAGGAGCTCGCAGAAAGAGCTGGAATTTACTGCCAGTTTTTTCCTCATCAAAGGACGGCATGTTGCGGAGAAGGGGGGCGAGTGTGTGTTTGGGGAAGGTGTGGGTTTGCGTTGACAGGACTGCCAGATAATAGCATCCCGCGATGGGAAGGAGTGTGAGAGGCAGGTGTGAGAGTTTTGGGTGTACATGCGTGTGCAAAAGTGAGGTGTAGGGATGCGCTTCTCTTATGGTACGCAGGGCAAATCAAGCAGCCAAAGTGCAAAGATACGGTTTATGGTTGCTGAGGTGTTTTAAATGGTTTTAAGTGTGTTGCTAGTGACTGAAGATAGACGCTGCATCCGAAATCAAACACTTCCATACTATATAGTAAGAAAAACAGTACAACAAAAGAGTAGGATGTCTGAATTAGAGGTCTGCACGGGTTGAACCCGGCCCTTACCCGAAATCATTTTTAAGCCTGAACCCGACCCAAACCGAGGTCCATTTCTCACAGTAACTACCTTTAATTTTATTATTATTATATATATTTTTTGTATTATGCTGTATTTTATGATTGCTTGGAATGATAATTTAACAAATACATGTACAAACAGTTTCATGAAGGAACAGTGGCCCCCTCAGCACACAAGAAAAAAAAGAGAAAAAGCACTGACGTACTAATTACGAAACTGTGCAGTTTAATATATATATATAATATATACCGAAAGAGCACGTGAGAGAGAAAGCACATGCACAGTTTAATATATATATATATATATATATATATATATATATTAAACTGTGCATGTGCTTTCTCTCTCACGTGCTCTTTCGGTTACAATACAGCAAGCAGACGGCATGCAAACTATATGTATAGCCTATATAGTTTTTCTTAGTTACAAACCAGAACCCGACCCGAACCCGAGGCTATTCATTAAACATTAATAGTTAATTTTTAATCATTAATTAAATAGAGGGTAGCAGACCTCTAGTCTGAATACATAAAAACAGTATAGGCGGATGACCAGCTACCTCCTCTGAGATTCTGAAGTGCACATTCGATGGACACTTTACTATCCCATGAGGCCACAGGAGGGGATTTATGAATGGTAGTGAAGCGACGCAACTGACACTGGAAGGTCACGTGACAGTAAAAACATGGCGGATGAAGTACGTCCGAATTTCATTCATACTACCCATATTCATACTGTAGAGTGTACTTTTTTAACGGTCATGAAGTAAATTCAAATGTAGTACCAACTCGATTTCAGACGCAGCGAGTGTTGCTAGATAATTTCTTACTGGCGCAAGTCAAGAGTACAAATTCATGTCTCTAAATTCTAACGCTTCACTGTTGCCAAGGTGTTTTGAGTGTTTTTAGTGTGTTCTAGGATGTTCATAGGTTGTTATGGTTTTGATGGTTGGCATATTGGGCCAAATCTCTGACATCAATAACAATTTTTGGTAACACTTTATTTTGAACAATCTGTTGACTATTTTTGCAACTACATGTCAACTAGCAGTCATTAGAGTATTTGTAGACTGTCTGCTTAATATCTGCTAACACTTTATTGTGTTGGTCCTCCAACAGACGTTCTAAAGACTGTAAATAACTTTGCAACTACATGTCAACTTATTCTAACCCTATCCCTACCAGTCTACTAATAAATTACATTTTACGATAAATTCAAACAGAAAACACTTCAATAATATTTCATTATGTTACAGTTTTTACTGTATTTTTGATCAAATAAATGCAGCCTTGGTGAGCAGACGAGGCTTCTATCAAACACATTAAAAAATATACACCGACCCCAAACTTTTAAACAGAAATGTATATATTTTAAATGTATTCACATGAAAAAGTAAAGGTATGTAGCCTATATGTCAGGTCAGGAAGCTTTTTTTGTTGGGCGTCAGAATGAAGCAACCAATGAATCAATCCGTTGAAGTTTTACGAGCGCAATTAACTCAACGAACAGCACGGCTCGCACGATTCTCCCTCGTCTGAATGCACACAGGCTTTTTAAAACACCACATAGACAAGTTCAACTCGACACTTTTTCTACCAAAATACACAAACTGCAGGTTAGTAAGGGCAGCTAAACCTCATAAAGTGCAGTTCCAGTTGTAATAGTGAAGTGTTTCACTCCTGTCAAGCATGAACATCTTCAAGCCTGCAGCGACTTGTCTTGTTTACCACAGGCATGAGGCTCGTGCTTCAGGAGACTTTCCAACGCTCACCTTTTCGCATACCTCTCACGACGCGTCACTCACAACACCGATCATAGATCCGTTTAATTTGTGTTCAGAAATATGCCCGTCGTGCTTAAGTCTTGGAAATGCATTTAAGAGCCGTTTCAGAAGAGATTCATGGCCCAGCAACTGGGTTTCAGTGCATCGTGGGAAATGTTGTCAGTCGGGCTGTGTGCAGAGGGCGGCTTTGTCGTTTTGTAAACTCTGAAATCCTGAGGTGAAGACAGAAGTTGCGTGCTGAGAACATGTAGGCTAATCCATATACTGAGTCTTATCTGTTGCTTCTTGAAATCCTGTCTGTCAGTTTTGGGGAGGTTGTTGTTTTATAGTCATCAGCGCAGGTAGAAACGCACCTTGTGGGATAAAACAGTTTTTGAATGCCTGCGCGCGCATATGCATGAGCAAACACAGCGTGTATTCACATGCAAGCTATTATAAAATTATAACTGCACTTTTAACAACGATTGACTTGATTCTTATTGTTCAGAATGACTCATGGTTGTCCAGGAAATGGATAAAAAGCTTGGTAAAAATAAATAAAAATACCATGGTACTTGGAGACATACCATAGTAGGCTTACTGTTCATTACCATATTCATGTTCCATTATCCTTTATGTACAAAAAACCTGGTTGTATCATAGTGCTTTTTGGTTATATGAAATGTTATTAACTAATTATCTATCTATATGTCTGCCTGTCTGTCTCTCCATCCATCCATCCATCCTTACATCCAGCTTTGTTTTGTTTGCAGTGAGATGTTTAGCCCATGATATGGCTCTGAATTCCCACTTTGAGTTTTCTGTGATGTTTACACTCTTGGGTCAATTATATTTTCCTCCTCTCATCACAGAAAACATCAAATAAACAATTGGCATCTCTTTGTGTTAAAGCAAGATAACAGAGGTTACACCAAAAAAAGCATCTGTTTAACCATCATGGTGAAATTTATTTATTACTTGTTTTTTTTTTTTTTTTTTTTTTTTAATTGTCTAGGTTGGAGGCTGTCATGTGGTAAGAAAACCTTAAAACAGGAAGTGACATCACAAAGATGTCTGCAGACCCTCATGACTGTAGGTGCATTCCAATTGACATGGTTCCTATACAGTGTTCACTGCTCCCTACTCCCTCAGCACGGGATACACGTTGAAGTTTTCAATAATCTTCGCTAACAATAATCACTCATTTGGAACAGCAACTTCATCAAAGAAAGACAATCTCACTTCAGATGGCAGAATGCCCCGTGAAGTCCACTTCGTAGTCTACTTACGGCCGACTGGGACACACCCTGTGTGTCAAGGTAAGTTCGTTTCTTTAAATATGGCACATATGGCAAGGTTATTTCAGGCTGTTTTATGTTAAATGCTATAAACCCAAGTAAAATATCAATATGTTCAGGATTTCAAAAATGTGTTATATCTTTAAAATAATTAAACAAAGAAATGCATCAACTAATGGTGTTACTATAGTACTTTTTTGAAGGCCTTTAAATAAAATGACTGCAAATTATTCTGCTCCATTCATTTATTGAGATGTTATTCTTATTGTCAGCTGTCTATTAAGCAATTGGAGCACCTCAGTTTTGACAGTTCTCCATCCAGACATACTGACTGACTGACTGACTGTCTCTGAAGGGCCCTACGGCTCCTCTCTCTCTCTCACTCTCTCTCTCTCACTCTCTCTCTCTCTCTCTCTCTCTCTCTCTCTCCATGTTCCAGTGGCCTCCACTTGCTCCACGCATCTGTCAGAGCTGTCAATCACTTCAGAAAAGCAACATACCTTTGACCATGACAGCGCGAGAAAGGCACTACAAGCTTTTCGATCAGTCTCACAGACCAGATTCACATGCTTGGTTTCAAATTACTTGTCATGATCTTTTCATTTTATTTTATTTTGACATTATTAAGAGTTTAAAAAGTAGAACTTGACATATTTTTTTGACAAATAATAGTAAGTTTTTTAAAAATGATAACATGATATTACATGTTTTTGGATGTGGATAATTGACTTAAAATGATAATCATTTCATCAGTTACCCTCATGTTGTTCTAAACTTGTATTACTTTATCTTTATATTAGATTTTGAAATCATCTTTCCACAGAAGGAAGGAAGTAAGAAAGAAGGAAGGATGAAAGTCATACAAACAGTCATGAGGGTGAGTAAATGCATGACAGAACTGTAGTTTTTGGGTGAACTACCCCTTTAACTTTTCTTCCTTTGAAGGTGATACACACTCTAGACTTTGCGTGTCGACTCTTTTCAAGAAGGTTGTTCGAGGACAGGGAAAATTGAGTGCTGTGTGTGTTCGGAGCCAGGGATAATCAGGGAATTACTCTGGAAATTACAGATTCATCTGGATTTCATTATTGAGCGCATCCTCACGTGCGCCACTGCTCTAAACGCGCCTCCGTCACACTTAAAAATTACAATATGCACCACTCTAGTTTCAATGTGCATTATTAGTGGATGTAGTTTAAATATCAAATCCAAATATTAAGTTATTCAACAAATGCATGCAGTTCTGTATATAAGCAGTTGACAAACAACATGGAAAAAGTAAGTGGAAGTGTATTATAGATGCTGTCAGAACAAGTATCATAGTACTATGAAGGATTGTGCATGTTTTTTTTTTTTGTTGCCTGTATCATGATGGTATTCCATGTTTTTTGTGGCAACGACATATTTTGGCCGTTTTATTTATTTATTTATTACCATTTTTTCAATTTCACATAAACAGCCCTGCGTTTTAACAAATCAAAATTAGAAGAATTTACCGTTAAAAAAAAAATTGTATGCAACATGCTCTGTGTACCAAATTTGGAATCTTGTAAGAATGAAAGAACATAAATAAGAACGAGCTGTCAGTGCACTTGTCACTTCTTGCATGTCATGTTATAAAGGGAGCGTATGTGAGCCTCTGGCACTTTGACCTTTAGGAATTCAAAGCAAAGATTTGCTAATTAACCAAGTGCTTTCTCTCTCTCTCTCTCTCTCTCTCTCTCTCTCTCTCTCTCTCTCTCTCTCTCTCTCTCTCTCTCTCTCTCTCTCTCTCTCTCTCTCTCACACGCACGCACGCACACACACACACACACACACACACACACACAATTTCTGTCTTCTTCATTAGCAAGACATGCAGATTAGAAGATTAATCTGCATAAATGCAAATGACATTGTTGGGATTAGGTTTGGCCAGGTCTTGGCGGGGAAGCACATTAAAACGTCAAACGTCATTGACTCGCTGTTTTTATGGCATGAAATCGTTTGGTGAGAAAGTAACTTGTCAAAATGTCATTGCGGTTATTCTCACGAATATTAAAATCATAGCACTTGGCGCTTTGTCTCCTGCTGCAATATTTGCTCAAATCTGACACTAATTAGTGGGACACAAAGAGCACAAAGTGTCTTAATTAAAACAGTGCTACTGCAGCCTCATCATCAAGCAGAACATGAATACATTAAAACACACAAACCTTATGCATTGCGTCTGATTTTCTCACGTTGCGCAAGAGAACAGCAAATCTGCTTCTTCTCAACAAACAAGAATCAAGCAGCACGTTAAAGTAATATGAAACTGGCCGTGCCATTAGCTTTTATTTATTTGTCCACATTTATACACAAAAGGCACTTATTCAAAATGTTGTAGCAGTTACTTCTGTAATTAGAAATAAAAAGTTCAACTTCTTGATCTTATAATTATTGCTGTCTTGAATAATGATAGGGACTGCTGATTAAAAGACAATGGTACAAACAATATGCAGATGATATTTTATGATATTTGTACCTGATCTGACTTTTAAAATGACTTTTGTTGGTGTAATAAGTTTTATTTAGTTTTATTACTTGCATATAATGCATATTTTCAAGTTACCTCATCAAACATTTTTCCATTGTACGCTGATTATGGGCATCAACAAACATTGAATATTTTTCAGTTTTATTGAAAAACATATTTTCTATTTTAATATATTTTAAAGTGTAATTTATTCCTGTGATCAAAGCTGAATCTTCAGCATCATTACTCCAGTCTTCAGTGTAACATGATCCTTCAGAAATCATTCTAATATGATGGTTTGATAACATTTCTGATTATTATCAGTGTTGAAAACAGTTGTGCTGCTTCATATTTTTGTGGAAACCGTGGTTATTTTCTTTTTCAGGATTCTTTGATTAAAAAAAGGTGAAAAGAACAGCATTTATTTTGTTACATTATAAATGTATTTTCTGTTAAAGATGTATAAGTAGTCACATTTTAATTGAAGGAGTTCCTAACATGTAACTAGTAAATGATTATGAAATGAATAAATTCATATGCTAATTTTGAAAATAATGTTTAATTTAATTTGTCTCTTTTTTCAAAATGCATTGCAACCTGAGGAGAACGGAAGGAGAATTAAATGTGAGGCCTAACACAGAGAAGTGGGTGTTTTTTTTAGTCCAGATAAAAAGGAATGTTAAATAAACACTGTGCTTTTGTGTCCTCGCGCTGCTGGTGCTCCAATAACGCAGACAGCCGTGTGAAAAGGTGGACTGAGGACAGAGCGTTTTCAGACACTGTTGGAGGGTTTGAATGGGGTGAGGAGGAGAATTGGGTAGTTGTGTTCATTAGTTGTGTGTGTGTGTGTGTGTGTGTGAGGGTCCTGAGAAGCATTTGATCTCCTACCGAGGGCCCACTGAGATGCAGCAGCTAATTATCATGATCTAATGGCCGCTCCGCATGGACGGAGCCAAACCTAGTCTCCCACTGTGACCCATTACAGACTCACACACCCTCTTCACACCCAGGCCTGTGATACACACACGAGCAAAATGCCTGAATAGAGCCGAGGTCAAGTTCATAGAATGAAACAACTTTGCTGTGTGGTTCAGGCAGCTGTCTTCTGAGAAAGCATAAAATTCCCATAATTTAAAGCAGTTCAACTACACTTTTACAATATTATAGCTGCCAAACCTCACTCATAATTTCATCAAAAATGTAGTTTTCATTCTAATTGACTGTGGTGGTAACTTTGGCTGTTTTCTCTCTTTCTCCATCACATAACCAGAGTTGGCAGCAGGCGTGTGTGGGATGCCAGAACAGAAGTCTAGAGCCTTGAGCTACATTAGTGTCTGTCTGTCTGTGTGTGTGTGTGTGTGTGTGTGTGTGTGTGTGTGTGTGTGTGTTCGTTCGTACACGTGCTAACAAATGTGAGTGTTTCTATGACCGGTGAAAAGTGCCGTGCGTCGGATCGTAAGCGAGAGGGACAGTCGTCAGAGCGGCGAGTGTGTGTGCCACTGACACCTGTCACCACAGCTTACTGTGAGGACCTGCTGCTCAACACCTCCAGCGTTCCCCTCACACCACAGTTCGGGTTCACCCCATCCCACAGCAGGGTTAGCGGGCACGGACTGGAGAGGAAGGCACGGGATGGCCAACGTCTGCCTCGGAAGAAAGCACGCCGTGTCCTTCAAAGCAACATGCCCTCGAGAACTGACCAGAGCTCAGCACAGAGAGGATATTCATTTAAACCTCACTAGAATAGATGGAGGAAACCAACAATTCTGGAGTTGTTTGTAAATACACCAGGAGGACAAATGCTTTTTCGTTAGCAGATGTTTCTCCTAATTTTCTGTTGGAGCTATAAAAATAGTCAACCTTTATTTTTTATAGAGCTTTATACAATAGAAATAATTTCAGAGCAGTTTTTCAGAGTAATAAACCAGAAAGCAAACTTCATCAAATAGGCTATGAGACAGATTCAAATTCTGCTGGAAAGCAGCTGTACGTTTTTCAGTTAAGTCATGTGTAAAGTAAGTTAATTATGAAAGAAGATTAATTCTGCAGTAAAGCAGCTCTTCAGAAGACAGTGTCTTTATTCAGTGTCAGTGCAGTCAGAAATAGACTCAAAAGAGTCCGTAGTTATCATCCAGGAAGAGAGCGATAGACCGTATGTAGCCCCGCCCCTTTTCAGCGTGGCGCTCGTTGTCTTTTGTCTTCCGGTCTGTATTTTCACAGCGATCTTGCGTATTTATGAATGAACGGCTCGTTTTAAAAACTTCCCGGTCGGCTGACATTTGTTAAGACATCTGCTTTAAACATTACAATCCTCATGATAACTTTCGTTAACTTTACAATAAGTAAATCCACTTCACCAGCTAATTACTCCTGGACAGCAATGCCATAGAAATATACAGAGTGACCGAAAACGGAAGTTAAAGACAATATTCTAAAGATGGCGGCGCCCTCGTTTCTCTGGCGCATAAGGTCAATACAATGGGTCTCATTCATGAAACATTCGTAAATATATGAGTTAGGCTAAATATGTGAGTGATTTGCGTGTAAAGAGACCTTCCCGAAAACTCTTCTCCTGATTCACAAATACTTCGTAAACGTCAGATGTGATAGTGAAATGTGTGTGTTAATGAATTCCAATCAGTCGTAAATGGGACGCGCGTGCACGCTCATTCTCAATTACCATAAATCCCGCCCATTAAATCCGACTGACAACTATATATGGGCATCATATTATGACACCAAACAAAGGATTTCAACATGTCTTCTCAAAAGCAAATGAAAAAGAGAAATTTCTCAGATGCAGAAATTGAAGTTTTATTATCAGAAGTTCATTCAAAACGCCACATTTTATTTTCAAGCGTACATAGTGGCGCTATATCAGCCATCATAAATGTAAATGTAAATGTTTCTTGTTATGCCTGATTTTGGCCATTTTATAGGAAACAATTTCCGTAACAGGCTATTAGTTTGCCCAGCCCTATTGAAAGCAATTAATTATTTGATTAAAGTGTTCCGTTTGCAGATGCTATTACTGGCTCTCATAATAAAAGTAAAAAGAAATACCGTATGTAATTACTATATATAATATTTTTTCAAAATGCTGTGTAAATATGTACCCGATTAAGGTGAATTAAAATGCATCCTTATTAATGAGCAAAACGTTCGGATGTTAAACGCACTATTTACGCGTGGCTGGGAGCAGGTGTAGATTTCTTTCCTACCAACTTACATTTGGAAAATACGAACATTTTAATGAATCCGAAAATTTACGCCAGAACCACTTTACACACGATTTACACAAAAATTCATTCTGCTCGTGTTTCATGAATGAGACCCAATGAATGTGGAACGCAGCTCTGATCACTTTGAGTTCATATTGACTTTTGATAGCAGACTTTGGTATCTTGGCTAATCTGAGCAGAAGAGAGGATGTCTCCATGGGATCTTATTGGTTGCTCTTCAATTGCTCAGATTAGTTTTTGAGTTTTGTTTCATTTCAGTATTAACTTTGTCTCAGATGTTTCTCCTAAAATTCTAAAAAGACAAATAAGTCATTATCCAGTATAGAGCTGTAAAAGACTTAATTGAGGTAATAAAGAGATTTTTATTTGTAGGTTTCATATGAGCATGCATTTCTCAGAGGTCACTCTTTTATAGCTTGTGAGACGTCTCAGATGTTTCTCTTAAAATTCTGTAGGAAAAATGAGACACTCACTTCTGAGCACACTTTGAGACATTTTTTTTTTAAGATCTTTTCTGAAACTCTAAAGGAGACACATGTGAGTTTAATGTGGTTTTAGGAGAAAAATATTTCATTGATGTCAATTTTCCTTTTGTGTATAGGGCAGAAAAACATTCTCAGAGGTTACTCTTTATTAACTCAGAAGACTTAAGGGTTTTCATTTATATTTCATTCAAGTGCCATCTTTGTCTCAGATGTTTCTCCTAAAATTCAACAGGCTAAATAAAAGCAGATTTTGAGACATTATTGATATCTTTTCTAAACCTCCAAAGCAGACATGACATTATTGGGGTTCTTTTTCTCAGAAGAAAATCAGACTTTTCCATTTTCTCTCCATTTAATGTCATTGATGTCTCAAGAGAAACATTTGAGACATTAAAGAGATCTCATTTGTGATTGTTCTTACCTATAACTACTTTTTAAGGATCTAGCCCCTGGTTTTATTTGAAAAACCCCTGACGGCTTTCCCCTCATTAGCGTAAACGCAGTGGCTTATAAATGCGATGTAATATTCTGAACATTGTTGTTGGTAATGGCTGTAAATGTTGGTGTCGGGCAGCGCAGGGATGGGGGTGAGAGCGAGGAGAGGAAAAAAAAAAAGCTTGTTTGGTTCAGGAACCATTTAACAACTTCCTCTGGAAATTGAAAAAGGAAATAGTTTGGGGAAGGATTGCAGGAGGGGGGTGAAATGAAGCCCATATGAATTCCAGATGAAACGGTCGTACTGGGGGGACGCAGACGAAGCTGTTCAGGAATTGTGTGTGTGTGTGAGAGTGAGTGTGTGTGTGTGTGTGTGTGTGTGTGTGTGTGTGTGTGTGTGTTTGGGCTGGTGAGGCTGGTGTTTATGAGGTCATTTACCAAACTCATGTTTTCAACATTTCCTCTTGACTTTACATTTTTTTTTTGCTTTGTTCTCCACTAATTGTTTCCATCCCAGCGAGACGAGAGAGTTTGAGAAATGTGCTTTCAACAGTTCTCTTGCGTTTTCTCAATTATATGTGCAGTCCAAGTCTCCAAGTCTCAGTGTGAAAATGCTTCTATTTTGCATTTATCTGCTTTAATGCAATTTATGAATTATATTCTCAGCAAAACAATTAATGAAGTCGATTTGAAAAATGTCAAAGTGAACATGAATTTAAAACTGATGCTATTTACCCAGCTAACAGAGAACATTCTCAGAAGTTTTAGTTGGATGTTACATTTTTTAAAAGTTACTTGTTTCGGAATGTCCTGAGAACGTTCAAAAGTAACATTCCCATGTTTGCAAAATGATATAATGGAATGTTCCCTTAATGTTTGCATACCCAAGAAAAAAAATAATATATATATATATATATATATTTTTACAAAAATTGACGTTTTGAATGTACTTGTACATTTACATGTTCCTGGTCTTCGGGACAGTCGCTTTTGCTGTTTTGCAGTCCATTATCTCCAAACACCTTCCTTGTATATGTGATTTAATCTATTCATGATAAATAAAGTACCCCCCGCACACACGTTTATTCTTTTTGAATAGATTGTTTCACCTGAAATACATCAGATTGCAGAAGTAAAATGTGAACTTTAACATGCAAATGAAAATTCCTCAGTATTTATTTCTCTTTTGCTTTAACGAGAGCAGAACTTGAGCTACATCAACAAAACGTGATGATCATGATTTGAGATTATTTTCTAAAGAGCATCTTGAGTTTCAATGGAAGCAAGAAGATCTGACCGTTTATGCAAAGTCACATTATCAGTTATTCAAAATGTTCTGTTTATTTACAGGTTTGAATGAAAATAAAATCCAAGATTTCTATTTAACATACATATGTGGGCTATTTTCCCACTGTTCAAAGTATATTATCTAGTAATCTAGGGAAAACTCATCCGCCATATGACATACATTGAGCAACTGTAGTTTACTGATCTACTGCCCTGATTATTTATGAAGCGTTTCACTGTCAGTCTGGTTTACATTAAAGCTCCATCATATGAACTGCTTCTGTTTGCACATTCAGATCATTGAGCACAGTGACAGATATTGGTCATATCTGTTTTTTTTTTTTTTTTACTAAATGTGCAAAGTTAC
This sequence comes from Abramis brama, assembly GCF_963993115.1. Classification (NCBI taxonomy): domain Eukaryota; kingdom Metazoa; phylum Chordata; class Actinopteri; order Cypriniformes; family Leuciscidae; genus Abramis; species Abramis brama. The sequence continues at coordinate 2,923,587 of NC_139973.1, read as the reverse complement.
CAGAAAGGAAAGAAAAATCCACCCGCAGGAATTACCTGTAATGCATAACCAGAATTTCATTCACCTAGAAAAGCAGGTCAAAGAAAAGGACAACAATACAGAATTAGCTGAAACAAAAAGATCACATTTCTGATTGAACCCTGAGCATTCCCTCAAGTGTCACACATTAAGCGTAGCGTCAGTTCTGGCAGGTCACGTTAGTCAAGCTCGCATCAGTGACTCTCAGCTGATACACATCTACCTATAGGAATACGACGCCTATCACTGTATATAAGCTCCTTCAGTATCATCAGCAGCTATCGCGTTTCTCAGGAGGGAATTACCCTCCGCCCTCCCCAGCTCCACCTCTCGTCAGTCAGGATATGGCTTTCTGATTCCCCTTGAATCATGTATTATGTTGTACTTTAAAATCTTGAATTAATGATATGTGACCCTGGATCACAAAACCAGTCACATGTCGCACTGGTATATATGTGGCTATAGCCAACAATACATTGTATGGATCAAAATTATCAATTTTTCTTTTATGCCAAAAATCATGAGGATATTAAGTAAAGATCATGTTCCATGAAGATATTTAGTAAATTTCCTACCGTAAATATATAAAACATTTATTTTTGTGAGGGAATGCAGCACAATCGCCAACATAAATGGACAACTTTAAAGGAGATTTTCTCAATGTTTCGATTTTTTGCACCCTCAGATTCCAGATTTTCAAATAGTTGTATCTCGGTTTTGTGGTCCAGGGTCACATATCTGCAATACATTCGTGTTGGTTCTGTTCTGTTTACCCTAAGGGGGGTTATCGCTGCTCTCCTGCTCTTATCCATGCTAGGCTGTCCAGAACAGAGCCATACCGCCAATCCAAACTGTATGCTAATTGTCAATCATATTTTTACAAACAGAGAGAACAAGACAGTTATAATAAGAAATGGATTTGTGTGCATTTGTTCCACAGTTTTGCAGATTGGAAACATGAAACTGATTCTGTCGATACGAAAAGCCTTTAGGCCTGAAGTTACAGCTGACAAGAAACCTTTCAAGCCAAACAACATATCTGTGCGGTAAGTGTTTAGTCTTCTCTATTTACTTGCAAATGAATGTATTTATGCTGAATGTTTATCTTAACACTCTTATTGATTCATTTTTCATATCTTTATTATGCAACTTATTTTGTAGAAGAGAGAATATATCACACAGTGTAACAGTTTTGCTATAATTCTTGTATTCTGATGAAGCAGAAATTTGAAGTTTTTAGTTTTAATACAGACAAAGCTTTATACCTTACCTAAACAACCAATGACTAATCATTTTAAATAGGATCAAAGCCAAGCGTAGAAGATTGATGAGGATAAAGAGCTCTTGCCCTGAGGTGAAGGAGCTGTTTTCCCCTTCAGTCTCTTTGGAGAATGTTTCATTTTTATCAGGATGATCAGAATGTGAGCTTCAAACGAGAACTTTGTACTAAAAAGAGACTGTGTGTGTACATGTACAGCAAGACACTGATGTTGCTCTCAGCATGCAGTGTGCGAGTTAACCCGACTGATTAGTTTCTTTTAGATTAAATATGAGTTCACACAGCATTTGACCACTGGATTACACAAAGCTTTGCTTCTTACTCGTGATTTTTTTTAAAGCGTTTTATTGTAGCTACTCACAAAGAGGAGTTTTTAGCCGATGACACATTTCAAAGCAGAGCGAAAGGTTTTTATTGTCTATCTATGGGAAAGGCCTCATGGCATTTACAGGCAATTTTCCTGATGTTTTGTTATGCATATAAGCGAAAATATCAATTAATTGACAGATATTTCACTTTTTGAAAGGTGTCCATTTCGCTCTCTTTATAATATGTCGGAGCCAGAATGTATAGGCCTATAATTTTATACAAAATTTGAGCCAAAAGTCTGTAACCATATTGACAATCTGGTCAAATTTATAAGAAATATTATAGATACTGCATTTATTTTTTATAGATTTTTTTATTCTTTGTCCAGACGGTCAGATGATGTTCTTCCAGTGACGCTCAAGATCATCTCAAATCACGCCAGAGAATATGATCATCAGGTTGTGTTCATATTGCTGTCATTAAAGCAGAAGTGGAACATAAAAAATAATAAGATCTTTATGCTCAGATATAGTGACCAAACTCATCAAATGTCATCAAGCACCTCATTACATCTGCCTCATTTAACTAAATTTATCTTCCCACAGTACACTGATTATTACGTGTGTCTGAAAGAGGTCCATGTTTAAGTGTGGTAAACCCCAGAGTTCCCAGTGTAAGCCGAATGTGCTCAGAGTTCCCAGCGCTGAACATCATGACGACACGACTCCTCCCTGATCCACACACTCATCTGCCTCTGAACCGCTGCAGACGGGAAAGTTTCATGTTACTGGGACTGTGAAGCAGATGTGATGAGGAGTCACACACACACTACGACACAGAAAACAAATCACCATAGTGAATGTGAAAATTAGCACAGGAAGAGAACAATGTGAATGATTGAATGGAGCTGAAATATTTTAATATATAGGCCTACATACAGTGATATTTGTTTTTAATGCGCTTACGAGTTTGATTAAACCAAAATATGAGGAAAATATTTTAGTTTTTTTACATATTTCCAATATGAGGGAAGAACAAAACACTAAACTTGGTTTAAAGTATTTTATCTGACAAAATTATTTGGCAAAAAAGGCAAACTACAGCTACAGGTTTTATTCTATGCAACAACAAAAACAGGTGTAGAAAAAATAAAAAGCTCACAGGTAAAAGCATACACTGACTACAACATAATCCGTTATGAATATTTCATTGGTTTCTCTTGTTTTTGCATGCGTTTAAAATTTGTCTGCATGACAGCCTGCCAAAAATTATGTCCGTGCAATTTGGCATGTTTGATTGCGTTATTATCACAAATAAAACTATTGAGTCCAAGCACTTTCAGACATCAATATATACATATATAGGCATATATACATATATACATACATATATATACATATATACATATTGATGATATGTATATATTTGCATGATATATATATATATATATATATATATATATATATATATATATATAAATTCTGTGGAACTAGTTACTAAATAATAATTAGTTGAGACAACTTAAATATATATATATACATGCCACCAGAAAAACAGCCTCTTCTGTGTGTGCAACAGAACATAACTGTTCTCAGACCTGATTCTTTGTCTGGATTCATAAGCAGTCCGCACTACATTTAGACATCCATATAATGACTCCAATATATACTGCTGCTCTATTTCTTGAATCCTCAACAAATCTTGAGACTGACAGAAATCCACATAGGGTTTGAATGTGATCACAGAGATCTCAGTGCAGCCTATCATCCACAAAATAATCTGTTTCTCTTTGCATTTGTTCAATACATTGGTCAGCACTTTATTAAAAAAATGTCTGATTTCATGTTCATTGCTACTTCAAAAAGTAAAAACTGTACTTGGAAAGAAAACAGGATTACTTTGAATAGCATCATTGTAAAGTTGTGATGAAGAGCTGAGCAAGTCTTGCACATGTATTTCTGGGTCTGAGTGTGACTTCCTGCTTAAAGAGGAAGTGATGGATACCAAAAAAGAGAATGTATGTGTGTGTGAGAGCAGAAATGTATGTATGTGAAAGGAGAATGTATGTGTGTGTGAGAGCAGAAATGTATGTATGTGAAAGGAAAATGTATGTGTGTGCATATAGAAATGTATGTATGTGAAAGGAGAATGTAAGTGTGTGACAGTAGTAGAATGGATTTTGGCTTTTTACGGCCCCTCATACATATATATACATATATATATGTGTATGTGTGTGTAACGATATTCTTTTCAACCAGGATGTTGCAATTTAATGTGTATAAATATAATAAAAATGTAGTCTTATATTAGGGAGTAAAAGGTATTAAATAAACAAAATTTTACTTTTTTTTATTTAAAAACCATGCATAGAACACAATGAAAATGTAAGTGCCGACTTTTTGTGTGCGGTTGATTACGTCATTATGCCCTGGTGGGAAATGGCGGGAATTAATTAAAGATGACCTTGTTGAGGCCGTCATTTCCACTCAACAGACAGTCGGATGGCAACCTTCGCTTACTCACATTTGTTTTAATTCACTGCCGTGGTAATGGTTGTTATAAGGCAGCCTTTGGCGCTAAAGCCTCCTCATTAATTAAAAGAGCATCATGGGTTGAGAGAAGCTCAGAGGCAGATGTTAAGTTGCTCAGGGTTGTCAAACACTCACTGCTTGTGTATCGTGTGTTTATCTGTCTGGAATAACCTCAAGACATGGATATTGTGAGCAGCAGCATTTCCATATTCCATCAGATGTGTATAGGATTGAACATGATCTGACCTCTGTGCTTTATATAAGGCTTCGAGTTACAATTAGAGTTAATTGAGAAAGTTTTTCTTTTTAAGATACAATTTTTTTTAATTATTTAGCATTTGGCGAAAACACAAATGTGCTCTCTTTAATTTCTAAATTCTCTTTTGAATCTTTTTCTCCTAGAAAGCAGTGAGATTAAACGGAGAACAAAAAGGGCTCCTGCATGGTCTCAGATGTTTCTTCTGCATGAGAGAAAGACTTCAGTAAGCTTCTTCAGTAAGTGTCTCCTCTAGAGTTTCAAAAATGTCTCAGATTTCCAAAGATACCAAAGTCTGCAAGCAAATGTCAAAATATGAACTCAAACATTTCTCCTCAGATTCTTCGGGATCATATGATCAGAGTTGCTCTCCACATTCATTTGATAGTTTACTCTCTTACTGCATGCTATCGTCTAGTTTGTGCATAGCTTTATTTTCTTTTGAGAGAAACATCATCACAATCAATGAGCAATATCATTTTCCTCTGGGCAGCAAACGCAAACCATAATCACATTTCCAGATTTACAAGATTCCAATTCACCAGACATGTTAAACAGGGCTGTATAATTAATATAACAGTTTTTTTTAGGATCCTTTTAGTGTGTTTTCTTTTTCTACAAAGTTGATTTACATTTATAGGCTGTTCAAATTAGTTGCTGTCAAAGTAAGTTTTATAGATATGTATAAAAAACCCCTCAAAAAAACACATTGGACTTTATTTTCACTTTATTTTCTTCTCATGAAGGCTCTTTGTGAAGACCACCCTCACAGAGAATGAGAGCGCTCTCTAGTGGTCATAACTAACCAAACAAACTTTTTGGGGCTGTTTTGACCAGGTCAGGCTTACTTGCATTCTGTATTTAATGTGAATATTATGCAAAGTGCATGCAAGTGTCAGGAAGCATCTGGTTTGACTAGCTATATTTGCGGATTTTGTTTCAAACTGAAAATGCATTTGCATATTGAAATACAGCTTATTAAAAATGTCTTTTTCGGGTTTGTTTGCATAAGGGAAATCAACATGTCATGCGGTGTGACATTCTACACCACACTGAAAACTATCTTCAATAGTATGTTTAATTAACAAATGAACTAGTGAAGACAAAAGGGTATAATGGGCTGTTTAAAAACATAATTTAGGGATTGTTTGCCATTGTATTTATAGTCATAATAATTTTTTACCTAAAATTTCAGTTTTAAGTCTGTTATGCTCACCAAGCATGCAGTTATACAGTAAAGACAGTAATATTGTGCAATGTTTTAGAATTTAAAATAACTGTTTTCTATGTGAATAGTAAATTCCTGTGACCAAAGCTGAATTTTCAGCATCATTACTCCAGTCTTCAGTGTCACATGATCCTTCAGAAATCATTCTAATATGATGATTTGCAGCTCAAGAAACATTTCTGATTATTATCAGTAATGATGAGTTTAAAATAACAATATTTATTTGAAATAGAAATCTTTTGTGACATTATAAATGTCTTTACTGTCACTTTTGATCAATTTAATGCATCCTTGTTGAATAAAAGTATTAATTTCTTTAAAAAAAATAAATAAATCAAACTTTATGCACAGTATGCATGTAAATGCTGTGTGTGCATGTCTAAACGAATCAGTCCTGGAGGTTCATTAAACAACACAAATGCAATAAAATATTCTTTTGAAGGGGCAACAACACTGAGCACAACAATGGCTGCTACAAATGGCTCTCCATTGGGAATTCCCAGGTTGTCCCAGACCCGTTTGTTTGCATGATTGAGATGGGGTCAGCCGAGGTATGACTTCTGCTCCTCAGAGAGAGTTTCAGGCTGGGTCGTTGAATAGCCGCCCCGGCCTGTAATTACCGGGTGCATTGCCTTGCCTATTGTCATGCATAGACGAGCAGGCACGACCCAGGGAGCACAGACAACATGCCGAACTAAATGTGGGGTGTGGCGGGTCACCTAGATCACCATCTCCTGATAATTACCCACAAGCCCCAGTTAGTAAAGGTGGAGGGTTTTGGGGGAAGGCACTGGTTCCCACACAAAAGAAAAAATGACAATAAACACATAGCTACATAAGGACTCGTCTTACCTTGCCTTTTTCTCCTCCCTTTACAATAGAGCTGACTCATTTCTCTTGCATTATAATTACCATGAGTGAGAGCAGGCGGGGTGAAGGTACCGTACGAGTCAATTGCTACACAAGTCCAACCCTTCAAAGCCAAGATTGGCCAACGATAGGAGGAGAAGATCGCTTTTGTTAAAGGTGTCAGCGTCCACATTTCACAATGCCGTGCAATCGATTTCAAACGAATATGTACGCTTGAGATATGCTTTCGGAAACAGCCGACACTGTTTGATCGTGGGATGAAAGTTGGGGCACATCCCGTGTGGTTTTCCTTACACTTTATATAAGGCATAAAACCTCTTTAGTGTCCTCGGGGCAGCAGTTACCAGGTGAGCCCGAAGAGTATAATTAACTAAGACTGTTGCAGTTAAAGAATATAGAGCGTGTCAACTTTGGCCTTTGGCTGAAAACAGAGATTAAATTAGTCATAGGTTCCTCGTTTTCAATGCGCACAACTTTTGCACGTAGCCAGAAGGCCTGTGTTATGAAGATAGGTAGATAGATGGATAGAAGGATATATAGATAGATATATCCAGCACTAAAACAAAGAACAAGGCATCTAAACACATTGACATTTGCTTTAGATTTAGGCAGGACGTCTCATGCAATCTCTATCATCTGGTGAGGATTGGTTTGAAGTGCACAATGAGCCTCTGTCCCATGCATGCTTTTTTTGTTGTTTTTACTGTTTTCTTTTTGTAAAGTGGTGGCACACGAAGAGGGGCCGGTTGGACGTTTTTTTTTACTCCATTATGTTTTAATCATCTTTGTTTCTAGAAGTTTAGAAACAAAGCGAGAAGCTTTTCTTCTCCTCCTCTCTTTTAATCGGCTCTGTCAACTCAAAGCAGCACATTCAGAAATGATCCCTTTTAGTGTTTATTTACCCCTAAACAGCCAGATAAGCATATGAAGGGAAACGTCCTGAGGGCTGAAGGCTGGGAGAATCAGAGAATACCTGAAAGAATACAAAGGGAACAGAGACGATTGTTGTTTGCGTGTCTCGAACAGCAGCTGCGCGGAGAACGAGGAATATAATGAAGCGAGGTGAGATATTAAGTAAATTGCCAGCACCAGGGCCTTAGCGTGACAGCGCTGACTTTGTAGACTCAAGTGCTGACTGACAGATACGTTTGGTTGTCTTCTTTTGTGTAAAGTAAGGATGAGAGTCCGGTTGCCTCGTCTCTCAGAACATGACAGCGTCGCCTCTGGCCTTCACTGAGGATGCCGAGTATCTTTTACAAAGTCAATCACAATATATCCATAACTTCGCTCTACTTGTAGACAAATATATTTATATACGACACTGAATTGGCCCAGAGAAAACAAGTATTCCTGAGAGATTGCTCTTTTTGAACTCCAGACTTTCATGCATTTAACCCTATAAAGCTACTGTATCATATTTGATACTCAAAAAATGATCAACATGATCAAAACTTTGCTGGAAAACCTCCTGCACACAATCTTCTACATGCCTTCTGTCGTCTGATTGATAGTTCATGCTTTTTTAGCAAGTAGTATAATTGCACAAACGTCCATCTTCAGCTCGTGCTTCACAAGCCTTTTTTGCTGTGAAATCTTTACAGATTTTTATGAAGAAAATGTAAGGATAACGTTTATATTGTTAGTAATATTTCAAAATGAACACTTAATGGACTGATCCATATATATATATATATATTATAGAAATGTTGAAATGTGAATATCAAATCATCAGGCTTTTATGGAAGGTTTATTTGTTCATCTCTCAATCACCATTGTATTGCATTGCATTATGTTTTAAAACTTTTCATAAAACTAAGCATTTAAATATCCTCTTACTAAAACATATTATTGGCAGATATGACATATATTCTTTATTTCAGACTCAAAAAGGTCCATAAAAAAACATGTAAAAGAGACAGACAGACAAATAAAAACAAAGGATTACTATAATCCATATAAACAATTTCTCCAGTGCCTCCAAAGCAGCGAACTGTACCTAGTACTGCTCTGGTCAGGCCATATCAAAACAATTATAATTTCATTTTGCGAGTCCATAAGTCTCATCATGAGTCTCATGATGAGTCATGAGTCTCATATGAGTGATAACTGATATTTTTATGCATTTTATGTAAGCAGTTTGTTGTAGTGTTGTAAAGATCTCGCTGATTTACATTTACAAGCATCAGAATTTCATACTTTTTGGTCATAAAAATATCAACATCTGCATGAAATTGCATATTTTTGCTCAGTTTGGCTTTGGGCATCTGAATAAAACAGAGCTGTTCTTCCTCCTCGAGTTTGAGATCCATATTCTTACTATATCATACTATGCATTATTTATCAAATATGATACTCAACAAAAAACACATGCAAGCATTTTTTTAATCTAAAGGTTCAATAAACTGTTCCATTTAAAAAAAAAAAAAAAGAGTTTTTTATGAAAACTCTCACAGATTTTTCTTCTAAACCAATACTTTAGAGAAATACAGATAAGAAAGTTTGAGTGCATATCGAGATCTCTTGACTTTTGATTGAAGACTATTTTGTCAAATCTTAGCAAATCCTGAGTTTGAGACCGTAATGAGATCTTTTGTCTGTGTTTTTTCTCTCATGATCTAAGCAGGTTATTTTAGCATCGTTCACCACCATGTGTTTATGCAGTAAATCTTTGAGCAAGAGCTCAGTGCAAACTTCATGAGCCTCAAAAACCGTGTACTTCCAGAAGAGCAATGCATTTGCACGTTGCAAATGCTGGTGCAATTTACACAAAATTAATTCACTAGTAAATGTTAATTACAAACGGCTTAATATGCACAATTCATGCATTGTTAAAAACCAGGAAGCTTGCTTCAGGAATGCATGGGTATAATTAATGGGCCAAATATGTCACCTATTTAAAAAAAAAAAAAGGCTTTTCTTGTGAAGTGAAGAAAAATAGGGCTGTAACCACATCATGAGGTAATTGCAGTTTGGCAGGTGTGTCATAATGAGCAGAGATAGAGCGCCCAACAGGATGCAAATGAATTTCGGCCCGGGGCGCTTCCAGCGCGATGCATTCAAGGCAATTAAGACTCTGCCACTTTCTACAACAGGGGTCAGATTCCCCACAGATCATCCCAATATGACATGAAAGATCTAAGAGAGCAGCTCGGCGTGTCAAAACTCGACGTGAGCCGCTGTGCCGATGAAAAGGAAGAGTTGGATGAACCTTGATAGACAGAGATCTGGGAAACAAAAACACGGTCTTCTTCTGCCAAGAAAAAGGAAGGATTAAAAAAAGAAAGGCTGTGTCTTTTCGAGGTTATGCAACTGTGTTTGGATGGGAAGGAGATCAGATAATAATGAAAAAATTAGAGGCTTTAAGGGTGACCTGTGCATAAATCAAATGAAGAATGCCGAATTTCATTCTCTTTATAGGGCTTGACTGGACTGATTACACGGTCACCCCACCCCAAACCCTTTCCTTCCCATCATGCCTCAGGCCACAGCGCCACACCCCGCACCAGCACTCCCCCCTCCTGAGTGGGACGGTCTGTGTGCAGGTGGGAAGGGTAATTAAACTTTTACATCGACTCGCTTCTCTGGTGTAAATCAGCTTACTGTCATGGATCCATTCTGCTGGAAGAGCACGGGACGACTGGAGGAGTTCAAACGATAGAGGCTAATAAAACAGTCTTTCATTGTTTACAAACCCTCATGTTGTTCCCGACTCATACACACACACACACACACACACACACACACACACACACACACACACACACACACACACACACACACACAGCATTCAAATGCTAGGAAAAGGGTCCACAAATATTTTTTACAAAATTACAAATAGTGACAAAATATATATTTATATATATATTTATAAATAACAAAAATAAAAATGTGTGTGTGAGAGAGAGAGAGATTTGTCATTACAAATGCACACACACAAAATGTATATAAACTGTATGAGAACGTCCACTTAGTCAGACTTTGGAAGAACTGCAGCAACGTCAACGCGAAGTCCTCAATAAAGAATAACTTCTTGAACGTGATCCCAAAGTCTCCTGGTCTTCGATTCTGAGTTTCCAACAACACACACACACACACACACACACACACACACACACACACACACACACACACACACACACACACACACACACACACACACACACACACACACACACACACACACACACACTTGTATATAAATGTTATATTCTTCTAATTATGCAATCCACATTGCGATCATCCCACATGCTCAATTTGCCGTGAATATTACTATTTAGGCAAGTTGAGCATGTGGATTACATTATAAGAATATAAAATGAATGTACAGTTTGAAATAATTTTCTGACTAAAATATGTACATACTGTATATATAAAAGGTTTTACACACACATATGTGCATATGCTAAAGTAATTGTAATTATGTAATGTGTATTTGTAATTATGCTAATATACATATGTGTGTGCGTGTGTGTGTGTGCATGTGTGTGTGTGTGCGCATTTGAGCATGTGGGATGGTTTGAGTTAAAAATCAAGTTTGAAGTAATGTTCTGACTAAAAAATGTTATTCAGCATGCTTCTATTCCTCCCAACTTGCTTATTTAGCATTGTTGCGATTTTCATAGTGCAATACAACTGTTGTGGGGTCAAATGGATTTCACAGATGGCATATTTTGTTCTAACAGGGTTTAGTAATTGCAAATCATGTATTTTAGTGTTGACATGATTAGCATGCTTCTGTTTGCTTCAAAGCTGTCTTCTTGCAGCTGTGTTGACACTGATGAATTTACTAGCGAAAGGCCCGGGGCAGACCATCACATCACTGGGAATAGCTCACATGCCTCTTCTGCTCTGAGTGCCAAATCATATCTGTGCCTCGATGTTAAAAGTGCATGAATGATGCCTTGTTTCTTTCGTTTTGACCTTTTCTCTGCTGCAGGTTTGGATTTTAAACCTGTTTTTAGGAGAGTTTTGTAAATGTGCACTTCTCTAAAAAAAATCCGGTTGTATCCGGTTGGGAGCTTTAAAAAAAACAAACAAAAAAACAAACATATTGCATCAACTCTTTCAAAAGCATTTTAAGACACTAACCGTCAATGAAAGAATATGCTGACAGCGCAAGGCAGATATATGGGATGAGTCAAACAAAACACCTCAGGATGTTTGCAAAAAAGTTCAGAAGGAAATAAGATATTATAAAAATAGATTTTATAGCTATTTATATATATATATATATATATATATATATATATATATATATATATAAACACTGTAGTGTGTTCACACACCCGTCTCACACTGAGCTGCTCATTTGCATCACATAGAACATGCTATAAACTTCCCACCAAATATGAGTCTGTAATCATTTAAATTTCCCTCCAGGAGACTGAATATGTAAAATACCAGATTAGAAGTCTTAATTATGATTACTTTCAAACGTTTTTAATCCGAATATAGTAAAATAAGGAAAGACATTTTTTTATATCTGTTGATTCTACGGAACTGGTAAAGTTCAAGGAAGAGGAAACAGCAAGTAAAGATCCCCTGGTCTGATTAGTGTAACATCAAACCGTGCCGAAGCTGGTGTGTCAAAGGGTGTTTGCATACATATATATTGACTATAATGCGCTTGCCTTCCGGGTACAACCCTTCGGCTAAAACACGGCTTGAGAGTCACACTAGATTTGTTTTTTTGCAGTATTGTTTGATGAATTGAATATTTAAAAGAACAGCATTTTTAACAGCAAAAGAATAATTATTTGTCTGGTTTGATACTGTCTGTCTCTCTCTCTCTCACACACACACACACACACGCACACATGCACGTATATACATATGTATATAAGCATAATTACATATACACATTACGTTATTACAATTACTTACAATTACAAGACACACAGTGTTGGGTAACACAGTAATGTAAAGTAATGAATCAAATAATGAAAGGGCTTTTACATTTGCCAAAAAATATAACTTTTTTTGTGAGAAAAAGTAACGCAAAAGTAACATAACGCACTACTTTCCATAGAAACTAAGTAACGCTGACAGTAACTTTTAGGGAGAAAAATAATTTCCCCCAACACTGTGTGTGTGTGTGTGTGTGTGTGTGTGTATCACGTTGAATTCAGGTGTTACTAGGCATTTCTGAGAAAAAAAAAATGTATATGCCAATTTTTTAGGAATGTAATAAAATGTATAAATATATATATTGCTCGCTCTAAACAAAGCCTACTTCCTGATTACGGTCTTGAACATACAGTCTTGTTGTTGCAGTACGCTACACACCATCATACAGTACGTGTGAAAAGTTCTGTTGTTAAAGTTCTCTTAAGCCTGTAGAAATGCAGTCTGCCACTCTGAGTCTGCCTTAATTAAACTCCTGTGAGTTCTTCAGAGATCTCTGTCAGCCGTAATTGGTGCGTGATTATCTCGTTTCTTGGCTCACGCTGAGCCGATTGCGACTGTCATTCATTAACACAGGACGTTAAAAAGATTCTTTAAAGTAGTGTTTAGGGAGCTGCCCCAACAAGTTATGCAGGGCGAGAGGTTAGAAGTGTGTATGTGTGTTTGTCATGATGTGTGTCAACACTGTCATATGGTGTCGAGTCTCATTTAAACAAACTCCCCATGCTCCACTTAACAGCTATGAAAATATTAAAAGTATAAAGCATAATAACAAACACCCTCCAGGTTTACAGTCATTGTTTTGTCGTGAGTATTGTCTCACAGTGCGCTCTATTAGATCTCACACATGCATAAACACACACACATCTGCACGCCAAACAAAGAAAATAGAAGCAGGGACGCTGGACTAATCTGCTAAAAATGCTCTTTTGCATTCAAAATAAAATGTTATTATAGGAAAATTATTTTATAGTTACACGTATGCATAATGCACTTTTATTTAGAAAATGCAAATTCTCATTTGGGATACCAGAGTGATAAAATCTCATTTGTGAAATGGGCGGTGAGTTTCGCATGCTTCTGAGTCATCATGTTTGTGAAAATATTTGCATTAAAAGCATTTATCTGTAAATCTTCACCATAAATGACTTGATTAATGAATTTGCCACTGAGGTGAAAAAAACACATTCGTAATGTCTCATGCAATTTTGCTTCACAAGTAAATTTCTCATTATAAGGATGTTATAAGACAATATTCTTGCTCTGCATCCGCATATGGCAGCGTCTCTGCATGTGTGGCCCTCTTTCCCCCCAGAGGAACCACAGGACCCGACTTATAATTATACTCTTTGAGCACATCCAGGCCTTACCGTAGTAAAACTCGTTCTCAGAAGGGCTTGAGAGCTCCTCAACTCTCCTGCATTGAAAAACACAAAGCTGCATGTGATAGAACATGCACACTGCCTCAATGAATCACAGGTCGGCTTTGTTTACAAGGAACTGTCACGCTTTTGAAAACGAAACAATAACTTTAGATATACCACATTATTATATTAGCGGTAGAAACGAGCGCCATCCTTTCATGCTGTGTAACAAACCGCCATTTTTCCATAGTTGAATGAACGTCTGTTCATTCTTTAAACAATGTGAACATTCATCTAAAGCCACAAAGCGCTTTTTATTACCCCATGTGACAACACTACAAATACATCAAACATGGTTATTTTCGATAGTCGATGAAACTACATTTCAACTAACTCAGAGTATTAGTAGACTGTTAGGTTAGGAGAATAAGTTGACATGCACTTGCAAAGTTACTTACAGTAACAGTCGGGGAGCATAAAACTATTAAGCGGACAGTCTATTAATACTCTAATTTGACGTAGTGCAAACATATAGTTAAAGTGGACCATCGAAATAAAGTGTCACCAAACATTTATTGCAGAAATGAGCAATCGTTTCTACAGCTCAGTGAACTAAAAGTTTTCTCTGCAAAATAATCAATGCTTAAACTGAATCATTAACTGAAAAGTTCTGAAAACAAAGCATGAGCAATATAAATGTTCCTCTGGCACTGGAGAAACTTATGCAACTACACCAACTAAACTCATTATCAAGGCAACTTCAGGGCAGAGTTTGGTAATAGAAGCTTGTCGTACAGCAGTGTAAATGCTCTGCTTGACACACTTAATAGTGCTAATGTGGTTGGAGCCCTTTCTAGGGAACTCGTCCCCACCCTCCTGACTACTCTTCCCTCAAACCCTTCTCCTCTTCCTCACGTCTGTATGAAAATGTGCCTTATGTGTTCCTAATAAATCAACTTGACTAATCATGCCTTTCCATTTTGATTCATGACTTGTCTGACAGGTCAAATTGCCGGTGTGGATCTCTGGCACGGAATGAGAAGAAACTGAGCTGGTTTGGTCCCGAGGCGATGGACGGGGGGAGGAGAGCGTGCTGGTGGGAAGAGTGGAGCAACCCACTGCGGCTTTCTATCTTTTCTGATTTATGCCTTCTCTCATGTGCAAAAAAACAAATGAAGCAGTCTAATAAATGCCCTCTCTCTCGCTCTCTCTCGCTCTCTCTCTCTCTCTCTCTCTCTCTCTCTCTCTCTATGTATTCCCTGTTAAGCTTCAAAGTATGTACAGTTATCAGCCTTCCTTTCCCAGATACTGTTTCCTGAACACTTTGATGTTGTAAATCTACCTTTATGACTTCATAGGTTCTTCCGTGTGAAAATGAGAGAGAAAACGTACAATGGACTTTTGAAATGGAAATGAGGATTGACTGTACTGTAGGCAACTGAAAGGCAAATGGAAAACCGATGGAAAACTGGCTTAAGCAACCTGGACTGAGTAATCCAAAATATTTGGAGGATGTAAATGCTACAAAGTCCAGAAGACCCCATGAAATCAGAAATGGAGTTTTGTGTGTTGCTTTGAGCTCATTGCTCTGCTAGAGCTGCGGTTCTTGACTGGTTTTGCTTTTGAACGCAGATATCAAGTGGCAACAGCAACCAAATATCCTTAAAAATGTAATAAAACGATTTAGCACTGCACATTTGAATGCCATCTCAAAATGCTTTTGCAGTGGCTATGCTCGTAATAGCATTACTATTAGTACTATTTCCAGTGTGCACAAATTTATAGGCTACTTATTAAATGTAGCATAAATTGTAGCAGTTACACTTTCCAAAACAAGACACTGCTTTTTTTATTGCATACAAGAAAAACATTTTATGCAATGTATTCGATTTGGCCTTTTCCAGTGCGATGAATGAATATATATATATATATATATATATATATATATATATATATATATATATATATATATATATATATTACTGTTCAAATGTCTGGGGTCAATAAGATAAAGTAAAAACAATAAACTTTTGAATATTATTACACTTTAAAACAGCTGTTTTCTATGTGAATATATTGTAAAGTGTAATTTATTCCTGTGATCAAAGCTGAATTTTCATCATCATTACTCCAGTCTTCAGTGTCACATGATCCTTCAGAAATCATTCTAATATGATGATTTGCTGCTCAAGAAACATTTCTGATTATTATCAATGTTTCAACATAATTTTCTGTAAAAAATCTTACTGACCCCAAACTTTTAAACGGTAGTGATATACATCAAATTAGAAACATCTGATAAATTAACACATGTAAATGTAGAATGTAAATAAATTAAAAACAAGAAAATTTGGTCATGTCACAACAAATGAAACACACACATCCTAACACACAGTAGTAGAAAACATTCAAGTGTACACTGCACATATGCAGAAAGAAATGTGCTTGCATTTCATTGTGAACATACAGCAAACGTAATGTATCCAAAATGTATTTAAAATTTAATGATAGAACTTTATTTTACAGTCCTGTTCCCCATGTACATACTATGTACTTAATAAATAAATAAGGTAATAAATGGGTAATAAATATGTACTAACCCCAAACCTTTCTCTAAGTCTAACCTTAACCCCTGTATTTGCCTTATATTACCCAGTCCTTTCTTTGGTAAGTACATTGTGAGTGCACATACTGTAAAATAAAGTGCAAACGTTAAGTCTCATCAAATTTTTGAGAACTTTCCAGAGTTTGCGGTCTCATAAATAAACAGTGTGTCATTGTCTAGTGTGGTCAAACTGGTTGGGTATAAACTTCTGCTAATGTTGCCTTAGTTCAAATTCATTTTAAGAGATGTGTCGGTTTAGAAATCCTCAAATAATATTGTGTAAATGTCATTTCATGTTCAAAATTGTATTATTGAGACGTCTTTGGGTCTCGAGAAGCAAGGACACGTAGGAATATTTTGCGTAAAATGACACGCAGTTTAAACCTGTAAGATGTGGTGAAGCCTTCGGTCGTACTGTATCTCATGCAGAAACTAGGGACATACAAATGAACTTGTTAACGTCTCTGACGTCTCACACCCCGTCCCACATTCACAGTAACACATGTGGCTCGAGCAAATTAGCATGTAGTTGGCTAACCCTAACCCTAACCCTCCCCGCGTCTCCATTTACACGGGCCGCTTTCTATTTCCACCCCGCTCTGATGTAAAAGCCACTCATACGCCAGAGTTTCACAGTTCATTGACTCGACAGCTTGTTTACGTGCAATAAATTGATGTGAAAATCTGTACATTTGAAAGCCATTAGAGGGACACTGATGATTGAGCGGCTTCATAACCTCATGAGCCCTTGCTGACTCAAGCTTTCAATTATCCCAGGGTGTGTAAATCAACTTTAACATAGTTTGGTGAAAAATGAGCACTTGCGGTCGCCGATGTAGGTCTGCGAGACTCAATATTTCCAGAGCACCTTAACCCTGGTCGGCCAAACCTGTTGGAGAGGAAAAACACCCACGAGATCTGGTATATCTCAACCGTTCCTCCAGTGTGATTAAATGGAGAGATCCCAGTTAGACCTCCAGAAGAGATGTCAGCGATGTCTCAAACATTTCTCAGTCTTCCAAGCATCATGAAAAGATCTGCACTGTTTTTAAACCTACAAAGGAGGAAAATATCTGAGACAAAGTTGATATGTAAATGAAAAACTGATTTGTGGTACTGATAGAAAGCTGGGTAAAGGCCCGTTCACATCAAGAATGATAACTATAATTAGTGTCCGCACCAGCTGACGATATTGTTCTGTTTATTATGGATGCGAGCTGCAGTTTTGTTTTCTGCTGCTTTACATTTACATTTATTCATTTAGCAGACGCTTTTATCCAAAGCGTCTTACAAATGAGAACAATAGAAGCAGTTAAACTATAGGACAACAATATGCAAGTGCTATGACCCTTCTCAGTTTAATCTAACGAAGTACATGTTATTATTTTTTTTTATTTTTTTTAATAGACCCTAATTGGACCCTAATCTAAAGTGTGACCTTCAGTTCAAATCAAGTTGGTTTTTATATAAAATGAACAAAGGTTAATAAATGCTGTAAATATATTTTCCAGAGTTAGTTCATGTTGGGTAATGCGTTAACCTTATGGTAAAGAGTAAAAGCTTTAAATTCTCAAGCTCTTTAAATGCAGGATGGATTCTGATTGGCTGTCAGTGTTTTTATCATTCATCAACTATATCTTTATCTTTATCGTTATAGTTATCGTCCTAGTGTGAACGGGCTTTTAAGGTCTCATTTGTTAACGCATTACCCAACATGAACTAACTATGGACAATATATGTACAGCATTTATTAACCTTTGTTAATTTTATATAAAAACTAACTTGATTTGAACTGAAGGTCACACTTTAGATTAGGGTCAAATTCTCACTATTAAATATTACCTTTGCCTCAATAAACTCCTTATTACTGCTTATTAATAGTTAGTAGGTAGTTGTTAAGTTTAGGTATTGGGTAAGGGATGTAGAATATGGTCATGCAGAATAAGGCATTAATATGTGCTTTATAAGTACTAATTAACAGACAATATAGTAGTATGCATGCTAATAAGCAACTAGTTAATAGTGAGAATTAGACCCTCAACTAAAGTGTTACCGAACTGAACAGAGCCGGACAGTAACTGAGTACATTTACTTGAGTACAGTACTTAAGTACAATTTTGAGGGATCTGTACTTTACTCGAGTATCATTTTTGGGGAGTACTCATGACTTTACTCAAGTACATTTGAGAGGCAAATATTGTACTCTTTACTCCACTACATTTCTATCCATAACCGTGAGTACCCGTTACTTCTTCTAAAAAAAAAAAAAAAAAAAAAGGAAAAAAGAAACATCTCGGAAACCCTCAATTTGTTGTTTCCCTCTCAAATGTGATTGGATTGTGCAGGCGCCACTGATTGGGACAGCCTATCAGCAATCACCTTCAGCTTTCCGCCAAAGTCAACTCCATGGTCAGATTTAGATAAGAGACGAAACCATGGACTAAACAATGGATGAAGACGCAGCAGGTCCATCCCGGGAGCGATATATTTTTTTTTTTCAAGATGGTAGGGGAAGACTGATGAATATTCATTAGGGAAGTCATCCCTGATTGGTCTTAACCCCAGTGACGGGTAGGTTTAGGGGCGGGGTTAGGGAGGTCATAAGACCCCCAGTGACGGGTAGGTTTAGGGGTAGGTCATCAGACCAATCAGGGATGACTTCCCTAATGAATATTCATGAGTCTTCCCCTACCATCCTGGGAAAAAAAATATCACATCCCGGGAATGTGCCAACCCGTGCCCCACCTCGCCAGACTATTTCAATTTTCTGAACAAGTTAATGATATTTTTCGCTTCAAGTGTTTGCTGTGTTTACTAATGTAAGCACTGTGGCAGTAGTAATGCAATATTTAGAAAATGTACTCTTGATACTCAAGTACTTTTAAAAACAAGTACTTTAGTACTTTTACTTAAGTAGACATCTGACTGTAGTACTTTTACTTGTACTTGAGTAAAATTTAGCAAGGGGTATCTGTACTTTTACTCAGGTAATGTAGCTGTGTACTCTGTCCGCCTCTGGAACTGAATAATGACACTATTATCTACTGTAGCTTTATAGCAGGATTTGAATTTGATGATGTTTGCATTATTGATTCTGTCATTTTCTTGTTTATTACTGTAAAGCTGCTCTGAAACAATCTGTATTGTATAAATCCCTGAATAAATAAAAGTGGATTGACTAAGTACACAGTGCATTTACTAATGTTTTTTACTTTAAAATGCATTAGAAAATAGAAATTAGCATTAAGAATAATAAATACCATAGGCAAGGCAAGTTTATTTATATAGCACAATTCATACACTATGGCAATTCAAAGTGCTTTACACAGAAAGGAATTAAAATAATCACAAAATAAAAGCAAGGAAAATGAAAAGGAATTAAAAGAGACATAAAGATGATACAGTTATAAAAGGAATTAAAAGAGCACAAAGATGATAGATAAACTCCTCATCTGGAAGTATGGTTTATCGTTAGTTCATGTTAACTGATGTTAACAAATGAAACCTTCTTGTAAAGTGTGACCAAAAGTAATTGATGCCAAATGCACTCATACAAAAGCACTGAAAGTCCCCATCGTCTCTCTGCGGTCTTCATTCAAGTGAATAGTGATTTTGTCAGAGGCCTTGCATGTGGTATCTCAAGCAATTTGTGTTGATGGCTCTGAAATTAGTTTTGCGTCCTAAATGTAAAACAAAAAGCAGCGCAGCAGGAAATAATGGATTTCCAGAGGAGGCTCTGCTGTGGCGTACAGTGAAAGAAACGGCCTCATTGTTGCATCTAGCGTTTCCATCTCACGTTTTTCCAATTACCGTCGGCTCTGAAAGATGTCAGCGCTGTATACAGAAAACATGTTTCCACTAAAATCATGTTCTTTGCTGCCCCGAATGGAGTTTGGCTGGCTTGTGCACACAACAGGCAGAACACAGCCGGCCTCCAGGGCTTTCTGTGCTCCGCTTTCCCACAGAGAAACAGTCTAACTGACAAATAACAGGGCCTAGCCGTCCCTCGGGCAGCGGGCAGCGCACGGATAGGCCTCAGAATCGGGAAAGCCGTGGAGATCGGGACTGAGACTGAGTGGATGTCTGTACCACTGTGACTGCTCGACGGGAGAGCCACAATGCGGGATGCTCTTCAAACGCTCAGAACTGTCTAATTTAGTCATGTGACGCTGAGGGTAAACGTCCCAGACAACAATATGTCATTTTAATGTCGTTACTGACAGTTTATTCACAGAGTTCTGCGGTCAGGGCAGGGATTGTGAGGACTGGGAGGGTTTTTCCATCCTTTTCTTTTACTATTAATTTCACATGTTACAGTCGCAGTGTGAGGCCACGTCTTTCAAGCGTAAAGTAGCAGAACGGTGCACTTTATACGGTCATAATGAACTGCAAATTAAAGGCCAGTTTCATTTCAGAGTTGGATACAGCGTGCGCAGCTGAAAGGTCAATGTATGGGATTGTGTGTGTGTGTGTAAAATAGGTTTTGCATATTCAATATCATTTAATTTGGCCTATTAAAAATACACTCAAATTCAATCTATACAGGCAATAACTCAATCACACTTTCTTTGGTAAATTTCTTTTGTGATGTTAATTTCAGAATTTTAGAAAAAAAACAGTAAATAAATAAATAAATACATATACAAACATACCTAGGTGGGCCAAAAAAAAAGAATAAATTAGTAATTCTAAAAATAATTAATGTTAATTTAATTTGATTAAAGTTGTATTACTTTTATTTTCATGACATTTTCTTATTATTTTCTTATAAAAGTCAGATTTAAACTGTATTTAGACTTAAATTTTGGTCACAGAGTTGAAAAGATGAACAACAAATAGCAAATAAAAACATCCTAAATGCACATATAAAATTAATCACTGACTGTGTTGAAAAAGAAATGAAAATGCCATTTAAAAAAGAATAAAAGGTTTGAAAATTAAAAAAAAAAAAAGTATTTCTAAGAACCTTTAAAATACACGTTATTAAAATATATTTTTTTAAAACCTGAGAAAATGCGTAACAGAAAGTTTTTTCCTTGATTAATCCTCAATGCTATAATTATGCTATATTGCATAAAGTTCATTTTGAATATGCAATACAGCTTGTTTTGCTAAATTATTGCAATGAGCAATTATAGCATGCTAAAAATGTATTGTTTAAATTAATTAATAATTAATACTGTTTCGTTGACTAACCTATATGTATTATATATATTTTTTTAAATATACACGTGTCATCAATAGAGCAGAGTTCATTCAACACATTAATACATTAATGTTTGATGTTTGCTGTGTGTTTTGTCTGACTTTCATGCATTTCCCAGGAGGAGACACTGAAAACTGTGATCGTCCGAGAGAGAGAGAGAGAGAGAGAGAGAGAGAGAGAGAGAGCGAGAGAGAGAGAGAGAGAGAGAGAGAGAGAGAGAGAGAGAGAGAGAGAGAGAGAGAGAGAGAGAGAGAGAGAGAGAGAGAGAGAGAGAGAGAGAGAGAGAGAGAGAGTGGACGAGAGGCTGACCAGACAAAAGACAAAACACAAGACATGACATCAAAGTTGGAAATATATTTTATTTTCCTCTTGTGTTTGTCCCCACATCCTTCAGTGATTCAGATGATGGCACATTTCTCTGTGGCATTCGCTTAGAAGACAAACCTCACGAAAAACAAACCTACAGAGAACGCCTCACAAAGACAAAAATACTAAAGACAACAGTGTTTTGTTGAAGCTTGATTAATACCACTGAGACTGTTTCATAATCATCTTCAATAAAAGTTCAGTTGGGCAGCAGTCTCTTTTAGTTTTGAAAGAAATCTCTAACTTTCCAACATACAGGCTGCAATCAAAAGCCTAAGATCATTTCTCATCAAATTCTTCCAAATCCAAACAACTGAAGTGTTTTTTACTTCATATTAAATTAATTTTAAGAGAAACTTCGAAAACCAGTCACGAGTCGCACGGGTATATTTGTGCAACAATACACTGTATGGGTCAAAATTATTGATTTTTCTTTTATGGCAAAAATCATTAGGATATTAAACAAAGATCAAGATATTTAGTAAATTTCCTACCATAAATATATAAAACATGTATTTTTGTGAGTGAATGCAGCACAATCGTGAACATAAATGGACAACTTTAAAGGAGATTTTCTCAATGTTCAGTTTTTTTTTTGCATCCTCAGATTCCAGGTTTTCAATAGTTGTATCTCGGCCGAACATTGTCCTATCATAACAAACCATACGCCAATGGAAAGCTTATTTATGCAGCTTTCAGATGATTTGATCAAAAAATTGAGCCATGTGACTGGTTTTGTGGTCCAGGGTCACATATAGCTATGAAAGAGTAACCTTTCAGCAATACGCAGAAGACCAACTGCACTACATGCAAATGCTGACTGTTATTCTGAAAAGCATGCAGATGCAATCTGAGACGCCAGCTAAGAGAAGTCCCAGGTCAGTCCTGGAGTCTGTGGTCATCCGGGACATGAAGAGGGTGTTGGAACCGGAGCCCAGGGGTCATTCGGGATGTGGACGGGGTCGACCCCGCGTGGATCTCTTTCACCGCAGTGAGAATCTTTTGTTCAGCGCTGCACACAATCTGACCCTGTTTGCTACCCAAAACACAAGCTCCGTTTCTTTATCAGCCACGTCTCAAGCACAACCAGAGGTTTAATTACGCTCTGAAGTTTAATTCTCAGTGCTAAAGGTTCAAACTGTTCAAGAAACAGCTTGAAGAATCTGAGATTCTGACATGTGGATGCATCGTACCATCAACTTTATGCACAATAACACTGAAAGCACATTTGTCTATATGAAAAAACAAAGACTCTTGTATTCCAGCATTCTCCTTGAGTCTAAATCCAGTTTTCCATGATGCAACTCGCACACAAACACACACACACACTCTCTCTCAATGTGTTTTTCATCTCAAATCCCAAAGCGTGCAAAATGTACACAGATCCTTTTCTGAAGGGCAGAAGCAGAGACGAGAAACCAGAGCCACGTTCTCTGGCGCCGTGGGCCGAACGCACGGAGAACGAGAACAGGACAGACAGAAGACGATGGCTTGTTAAACATCCACAAAGAGATCATCTATGATGCATTTTGTTTTATTACAACACACTGTTCCCAAAACTGGCCTGCACATTTGTTTGGTTAAAAAACCCAAACCGAAACACTAAAACACCTCCTGGGTTTTCCCTCTCCCAGTGTCTGTATCTGATTACACCTGTCCATCATTCCCAGAGCACCTCGTCCTTCATCCATTCAACATGGACGTGAGGAATTCCACCAGGAAATGAAATAACACGATTTCACTTGGACTTCCGTGCACAGATTAAGTTACAGGATTCCCAGTGTGTTAATTTGATTGGCTGATTCATGTTGATTCTGTGTATCAAGTCTCAAGTTTAGGGACTACTTTTGCTGGGGCATGTTGTCACAAAAGGTCAACATTGGGTTAAATGATCCGCAAACGACATTCATTTTCCTCTGCAATAAGTGCGGAAGATGATCAAACGCTCTTTTGCCATTAAGACTTTAAGGATGGTGTTCATAAAGAAACCCTCAGAGGTCAGAGGTCACTCTTCCAGAACTAGACTCGCATACGGCCGTTGCCGGAAGTCCGTGATTATGGGTTATAAAGTTATAAATATGGATATTTTTCTTACAATAATACATGGCTTGGCTTCAGAAGGCCTTTATTAACCCCTTGGAGTAGTGGATTACTTTTATGATGCACTTTTTTGGGCTATAAAATCTCAGGCTCTATTGACTCCCATTATAAAGCTGGGAAGAGCCGGGATTTTTTTTTTCAAATAACTCTGATTGTGTTTGGCTGAAAGAAGAAAGTCATACTAGGATGAAGCTAGTCAATTATGGGATAATTATCATTTTGCGGTGAACTAACCCTTTACTAGAAAGTTATTTGGTCTTTAAAAATGTTTTCAAAAAGTTAGCACACAAATGTTATGGAGTATTGTCTGGAATGTTCTAGTTGGACATTTTTTAAATGTTATCACTTTTTTCAGAATGTTCAGAGAACATTGTAAGAAGTAACATTCCTATAATGTTTGCAATTTAGTAAAATGAAATATTCCCAAACATGGACGCTTTGAACATTCAGTTTTCATAACTTCGAACGTTAGCAAAACGTTCCTAGAACATATTTGGATGCTTAAAGCTGTGCATTTTATAAATGGATCGTTTAATTAAATCTTCTGACGGCTTAACACGTTTAAATAAACTTTAAAAACATTCTTTGTTCTTGCATGCGAGAAAAGTTCAGAACATTTAATGTCGGAAAACATTTACAGTTTAAGTCTTTAAAGGTCTCTGAGTGCAAAGTCCCTCATTAACTGATTAAAAAATAATTAAAACCTGTCAAAATGTCAAATCGACTAATAGTTTCCTGAGTCTGTTCTGAAATCACAAGTTGGAACAGATCAGATAGTGAGCCGCTCTTTCTGAAGATCCTCAGGCGCTTTACTCTGATCACAGAACCAGTAAGAAATATGGTTATTGTCTCCGCAGAAGCTCACTATTTCAGATGTGCTATTTTACAAAAAGGACAGATCATGTGACTCTAGCATGATGCTAATGATAAAGATGAACAAACAAATTGATATGAAACACGCGGTTCCACCTAATATGCAAATATCAGACAAACATCACCTGGGAATGATGAGTTATAACACAAAGAAAAGATATGTGAACATTTAAAATGGTTTTAAACTATTTTATTCTGTCGATTAAAAAAGCAGGCTATTGCCTAAATGTATTATTTTTCCTGACTGTAAAACACAACCTTTATTGGACTAATTATAAAATCACAGCTAAATATATTAAAATATATAAAATTAGTTTTCTACATCTGACCTTTGACCCCTTTTCATGGTGCCATCATTTATAACTGACTTTGTCCTATTAGTGTACTTCTTTTTTTTTTTTTTGGCAAAATTTTCTGAAACTTCACACACATTCAAATGCATTTTCACTATCTAAATAGTGAAAATGTCTTAGTGTTTCAAACAACATAAAACTCCATGATAAACATTCCATTTCATCTTGTGCTACTTTATTTCATTTGGAAATCACATGTGAAAATGAAACCATATCTTAGTGTTTCAAAAAATGTAACATTGTTTCTTTCTTGGAATTCCACATCAATGATTGCAGCGCAAGTGAAAATCAACAAGACTTTTCTTTTTCAGTGTCACCCACACTTTCACACGTAACTGGATTCTGAATTCTGGTTTTTCGTCATTTTTGGAGCATTTGCTTGACTTCCACAACAATATATGACTTGTATTCTTCATCTCCGCCATCAGCCTCACTGCTTCTATCCTTTCTCACCATTACCTTATTTCTGTCAGGACCACTACCGTCAAATATGATTGACAATTAGCATACAGTTTGGATTGGCGGTATGGCTCTGTTCTGGACAGCCTAGCATGGATAAGAGCAGGAGAGCAGCGATAACCCCCCTTAGGGTAAACAGAACAGAACCAACATGAATGTTTGCAAATATATTTAATTCAAGATTTTAAAGTACAACATAATTAGAGAATTTATTCTGATTCAAGGGGAATCAAAATGCCAAATCACAGAAAATATCTATCCCTAAAAAATGACGTTTTCCTTTATGCATATCACAAAGAATTTTTTTTTTTTTTTTTTTTTGGTGTTTAAGTGACCAAAAACACATTTGGATGTACAATGATATACTATTTTAAAATTAAATGTATATGTAGGCCTATTTCCTAAGCTAAAATGAACTCACAATGGAGCTTTGACAGCATGTGACCTAGCATGTGCTAATGTCTCCTTTACTTCCTTGTTGCCAAAAATGTCAAGCACATGGCACATAGATTCTAATTGTATTGGCTGAAGAGGAGGTCATATGGTAATACTAAAATGGATTTTTGTTATTTTTGGTTGAATATTTTGTATTTTAAATGCGATTTTCTGTGTCATTTATTAATGAGAGGATTAACTGGCTGTATTATGGTGTAGGTAAGCAAAAAGTAATGTGGCAGTTCAGTGACATCTGATAAATAACACTGATTTACCATCATACCATTCCCAAAAGAACATGGTGTACAACACATGTATAGGCCTACAGGGCATCTGTGTCTTTAGTTCATTAGCCTGAAGCAGATTGATAAAAACTGTTTGTAATTTTTAACTGTGAAAGAAGAAAAAGTTAAAATAATAATTTATATGTATTTTGATAACAGAATTAGTTTTCACTTTATTGCAGTTTGCCAAATTAGGCTTCTGCATGAAGTCTGGATTTCAAATGTTTAATTTGGGCTCCATCTAGTGGTCAGTGCTTGTAACAAGATATAATATAAATATATATATATATTTATAACATTGTAAAATAAAATACTTATAAAATAAGTTGCCCCACCCTGGCTCTTATGAACAATACCCATCCTGAGAACATAATTCACCTTTTTAGTTCAGATCTATCGATGGTAGGACTATATATATATCAAAATACCATGGTAAAGTATCCAATGCCATCACTACCACAGTACTTTATTGTACAGTGTAATGGTACATCCATCCAATTCTGAGCCACATACACAGTTTGGCCACTTGGTGGCAGCAGCGTCCTATAAAATGTGGAAATCACGTCACATCTCAAAGTGCACTTTATACAGCACCATTATAAAGCATTGTGTTCATAGAGATCTGCACTGATGCACTCTCTTTACACACACTCACGACAGATGAAAGATATTCTTGCCTGGATGTCTGAGATCACACTGTCCATCAAGCTAATTAATGTAATGAACAATAATGCTCAGAATCAGTGTGTCTGCCAGTCTCTCTCTCTCTCTCTCTCTCTCTCTCTCTCTCTCTCTCTCTCTCTCTCTCTCTCTCTCTCTCTCTCTCTCTCTCTCTCACACATACACACACACACACACACACACACACACACACACACACACACACACACACACACACACACACACACACACACACACACACACACACACACACACACACACACACACACACCAAACAAATAAAAACTATGACATCATATTGGCAATTGCATGTTGCTCTTCTGAAAAGCTTCAATGCATCACATTTTTGTCTTGAAATGTGTGATGAATATCAGACATTAGCCGACATGCACCACAGATGGCATAACTGTCGAACGTGGAGATTTGTTGAGTCTAGCTTCAAATCACTGTAATATGTTTGCATATTAAAGCATAAAAGAAAAGAAACCCTGAAATGAATATAGGCTGCATGCATCCTCAGAACAACCCTTACAATTTACATACAAAAGAAAATACCGTATTTTGTCCATTTATTGTTATGATAAACTACAGTAGGCCTTTAGTGTGAAATATATAGTAGGCCTAAGTGTAGCAACTATTATATTTTTGCTGAAATGTATGGTTACCATGTAATTTCTGTGAAGGAAAAAAATAATGGAAATGTAGCCTAATCGCTCTGAGGATCCTCTATTATGATTTAGAGACTTTTATGGAAGTATTAACTCCGTCTCAGATGTTCTTCTGAAGAAATAAAACACAAATGAGACTATTGTTGGCAATGCATACATTATAGAGTAGCTGCACAACTATGAACTAAAATAACAGCATAACATATAGTTTGAGAAATGTTTGAGTTGATACTGAGATGCATTTGAGCACCTTTGAGACATTTGAGATCTCCTTTATAACAGAGAAACATCTGAGAAGCAGGAGACTCACCGAAGCCACCGGCTAGGAGACAGAAGTGAGATATTAAGGAGATCTGATTTGTGATTTTTCCATCCTGTGTCTGGCTCTGTCAGCGTGGTCACGGCAGTGGTTGTACTTTGGATCAAAAAGGATCATTACTGTAATAAGGCTTTTAGTAATACAGGTTAGAACCCATAATTGGCTTGAAAGGCACAAATGCACTCCGTGTTTTCAGAAACCCGCTGCACTTCTGTGGAAGTTGCATTGTTTTTGTTCCAAATGAACAGATAATTGGTGAAATGGAAAAGTTATAATTATCTGAGAGGCTGTTGTGAGAAGTCAAACATTCAGAGAGACCTGATACAGAGCTGGGTAGATTACATGTAAGTAAGCAATAAGGTATAGGCTGTGCTGTATCGTGAATAAGTCACGGCTGAAGGGCGTTGTTAGGTACGCGAAGCTGAGTAACGTTATCCCCTTCAGTCGTGATGTATTCATGATACAGCACTAGCTAGCATCGAGTAGCTACCTTATTGCTTTTATAAAACGGTTACAACACAATACAAATATTAAGGCAAACAAATTATAAAAAATAAATAAAATATGGATCAATGCCACTTGCATGAAGTAAAATCACTAAAAGCCTTCCTTCCGCTTGAAAAAATAGTCCCACCCTGACCGTGAACAGCAACAGAAGTTACATTATTTTGCTGTCAGATGGAGACAAAGACTGTCTTTATGAGTGAGTCTGTCAGTAGAGAAGACTTTCATATTGAAAGCAAAGGGCTGAAACTTATGAACACCGAGAAAAAGCAACTGACAAATGACTAGGGCACGGGGAAATCAGCTAAACTGTTAAAAGGACAAGATATCGCTGCGGACATTTATTTAGATTTTTTTATAACAAATACTGGACTGACCTGAAGGAAAATGCTATATCTATTGTAAATAAAGGTAGGCTACACTCGCTTACTCAATCTCTCACAATCAATGAACAATATCAATGAGAACATGTGTTTAAGTTGCTAAGAGTGGTTGCTAGGGGTGTTGTGTAGTGATACATATAACCTTTGGGTGAAGAGTCATAGCTGTGTTTTATCGTGAATAAAACAAAGCTATTGACCAATCAGAATCAAGGACTGGAACTAACCGTTTTATAATCTGGATTAGTAATCAGATTCCAAAAATTAAGTAGGCTACTTGTAATAGTTTTTATTATGTTTTAAAATACTCAGACTACAGTTGCTTTGTATTGATTACATGTTATTCTCACAAAGGCAGTACATTATTGTTTTTTCAAATATTAAATTATTTGATTGTTTTTATTTAAAAACTGTTTCTTTTAATTTTTATGATTTAATTACTCAATATCTTTTCGTTAAACCCACTAACACTAGTCTGAGAAACCCTGACATAATGTAATATTTAATGCACTTCTGTTGTTAATAACAAAGAATGGAATATATTTTCTTTCTCTTTGTATTTTTTTTATTTTTTTATTTTATTTTTTTTACATCAATATGGTACAAGATTATCCTGTTCAAATGAATGTGATAAATGAGTTAGATCAAAAGTAATTTAAAAGTAATCAAAAAAAGTAGACAATGTGTAATGTAATGGATTATGTTACTAACTACAATTTTTGTCATGTAATTTGGAGATAAATTGTAAATAACTCAGCACTGACTATATATGTGACCCAGACATATCTAGCCTCGTAGGTCACACTTAAAAATACATGCATTCGATCCAAAGCGAAATTCACAAAAAGAAGAATGGTTTGCAATGCTAAAACATTAGATCTCGAAGACAGTTTTGTGTGACTTTAATGTCTGTGAAGCAAGAGGATCATGAGATACTTGATCTAATCAATCACATTCACACATTTAAGAGTCTGATATACCTTTTTTGGGCCGGTTTAGGAGAAACTAGCTGAAGTTTTCAGAACATTATATTTTATAGGCTACAAAGCAAGACCAAACAGATTATCTTCGGCGGTGGAGAGAATGTTTGGATTTCACACTGCTGAATCGATATCTGAGATGAGATGATGTGCAAACCTCAGAGAACACAAACAAAAGCTTCTGCACCTATAAGACCAGCTATTTTCAGGCAAATGGAGAATATTTAGCAGGACAGATAAACGTGATGAATGACGCAAAAGACGATTAATGGCTGTTGCTAAAACCTTCATCTACATTTACTTACATTAAGTGTTATTGCTCAGTTGTTACTCTGGAGAAATAATGGAGTTCTCAGTTGTGTTTTAATATAAAGTTTGTCTTGTCTCTCTCAAAACATTCCTTAAAAGAAATGCAGTACATTTTCCCAAAAATGAATCATTTACTCACACGCATGATTATTATTATTATTTATTTTTTTTTACACCAGGTAAGCTAAATGAAACAGAGAAATGTTGCTTTGGCAACTAGCTGAACTAATTCAAGTAATACTTTTTTTTGGTACTTTATTTTGATGGTCCTTTTGAACATTCTGTTCACTATAAGTAACTTTGCTACTACATGTCAACTAACTCTCATTATAGTATTAGTATACTGTCTGGTTATTATCTTTCTACTTATTAAGTGACTTTGCAACTACATGTCAACTTATTCTAACCCTAACCCAACCAGTCTATTAATACTCTATTAACACTCGAATGAGAATTAGTATACATACAGGTGCAACATACTTAAAGTCAACAGAATGTGTTAAAGGGACCATCAAAATAAAGTGAAACCAATGTTTTTATGGTTTTGCTTTTAGTTAACTGGTCAGACTTGAACATCAGACATTCTGGAACAACATTAAAAATATATATTTTGGGCTGAAATGTCCCATTAGGAGTCAACATGCAACATGTTTTTAGCCCATTACGACTTTATGCGTTTTATTTCTGAGCGAAAGAGGACATTAAATCCAACTCCATCAGTCTTCACACATGCAGTTCTTCATAAACGACTGAAAACTGTCAAATGCTGCATCAGACTCAGAGGTTTGTTCACAGATAAGATGCTTTCGGTAAAACATGCCAAGCCCTGTGTATCGTTCAGACACTACCCAGAGTATACCCCTGTATCCAAACAATACTGCAGAACAAAAGTCTGCGATGGAGTGGAATATGAAATATTGCCAAGCGAATGTTTTGCTCTGCTGTTATTGATTTGAGCCACAACATTCAGAAGAAGGATCCTGATCCGTGCCAGATCGAGTGTGTGTCTGCGGTTTGACTGATTCCAGCTCTTTAGCCCAATGCTGTCAGAGCAAGACCTCGTCCCGTCAGACGGCCAGACAGGTGCGCTGTCACAGGCTCCTTATGTGCGGAGACCAGCAGAATGCGTCCGCATCTGTTTCAATACAGCTTTTATTGCAACGGGATCAAAACTGATGATGAAAAATAATCCGTGTGATCAAATATATCGTGGTCACTAGTCATAGAGCAGTTTATCCTTTGTATGACGTCACGCCAAAAGCAACAACAATGATAATGTGATGAGTAATACTACCAAAACATCATGATCCTAACCTTTATCATCATTCATTCATCAGTGATTCATCTTTTATAAATCATTAAAATATTGGTGTATTGGTGAGACTGTATTGTACACTGTGAGTTTATAAAAGCTTACCTTAAATGTGTAATATGAATAAGCAATGCTCATAAATGGCTATTTATAATATTCTCAATGTGAAACGAGTGGAGGATTGGACCCGGAAACAGTATTACTTACATCACGACTTAACAAAGTGGCAAAAACTTTCCTTAAGCAGTGTTTTTGTATTTTTTTTTCTCAGTAAAATATTCTCAAAACTTTTTCTCACAAAATATTCTTAATTCAGTTTTCTTAATTGTGCTTTAAACCTAATTAGATCAATTTAGTGAGATTAGTGTATAAAATAAGATGAAAGAAGAAACAATTTACTGAGAAAAGAAAACATCTTAAAAAATAAATATTATGTTACATTGTTTTTTCCCACCAGTTACAGTATGTGTCTTGCTTAAGGCAGTGAATGTTTGTATAATTCTTTTAGTTCTTCAAAGTTAAACCCAAAAACATGGTGACATCTAAATGAACTGCTTTTAAAGATAGAAATAGCTCTTTAAGATAAACAACAGGAGGTCTTCACATTTTAATTGAATTGTTTTTTTCTCAACAAATTATTTCTTCTTTTGTCTTGTGATAAAACCAACAAAAAAGTGAATATCCTGAAGATGCTTTGCATAAAAGTGTGCCAAATGTATAAAGTAAAATATTAGCAGTGCTTGCCTGTGCAAAAGTCGCCTCTAGTTTAGTCTACTTTTGTAATTATACCAAGCAGATGAACAGATATTATATAAAAACATATGTTGTATAAAATTGTATAATCTATTAAAGTCAGCATTAAACAGAAGTTGCACTTGTATATTTCTCCATATGGCGACGTACATACGTGAAACGGCTTCTGGAACTAAATCTAATGTAGGGCGGGGCTTGATTTAGTCTTGGAATTGATTGGATGGTTGTGGTTTGCTATTGGCTGATCTCATGTGAGTGACAGGTTATAGCCCCGCCATCATCATCAGAGAAGAGAAGAGATGTCACTGCAAGAGGAAGGAGAAGTCATTCTGATTCAAGGTTACGAGGTTTGTGAATGTAATAAAATAAGATGTGCACAGACAAATCATTTATAATAATATCCCTGCAATATTCCATAAAAAAGAAGAATTGTCAATTTGGCACCAGGGTACTGAGGTCATGTTACTCGCTACAGTAACCAAAGGAAGAACATTTCCATTGCAGTAGGATATTATAAAACTACATTGTTCTATTTTAATTGTTTCCCTTAATGTGAGAGATTGCTCAAAGGTCATTTTCACATTATTATCGAGTCCATTCAACATGCTCTGCGACCACATTTGGTATTCATTCAGAAGGCTTCTATCTTCCCGCAAGCCCATTAATTCCGGCTTAACCGAATTTGTCGTCTGGTCAATCTGACACCTGCGTCTTTCCATCAGAACCCCCGTGATAAGACGGATCACCGGTCCGGCCCGACTGATGTATGTTCACATCCGCTGTACTGACAAATTACACTTGCAGTCAGTCAATATCTTTGAGAGCCATTCAACATAATGCAAAATTCATGATGGCGCTATACATAGAGCCAGACCAGAGGAGGTCAGTTATGATTTCATGTCAGGACGGAAATTCCTGACACTCCCATTCTGAAGGGCCCATTTAGAAAATTTGCATTATTGAATATAGTAAAGGAGACATCCCTCTATGTGAATGCTTTAGTGCGTCTGCAAAACTCTCGGGAGAATACATTATTGAGCCGCTTAGAAGTGAAAGATTTAGCTTCAGATTCGTTTTATCCGTGTCCCATGATACCCGCAAGCTTAGACAGCGCTTTGTTCTGTCTGATGTTATTCTGTGAATGGAGTTAACAGACATTTGTCTATCCAGATGGGAATTGTTACTTCAAATCACTGTTAAATGGACCACAGGGACCGCCTTATCTCACGCCTTTGTAATGGAATGAAAGTTTTACAGTGTTTGTTAGAGGGAAGCGCATTGAACGGGACAATTCAACTACTTCTTTAAGAAAATGGATGCATGTCATTTTGGCGTGGTTATCAAGCTGTTCCTCCTCTGGGATTGCTAATGATCGGGCACAGATGTGATCTTCTGATGCATCTTGTGAATGGAATTAAAGATGAAGTGCATCGTTGTTTTTTCAATGTTAAAATACGGCACTGCTGTGATGATATCAAAATCAACTTCTGGCGGTAGATCCTTTTCCTATTTAGCACCAACACTTTGGAACAGTCTTCCTACCATTGTCCGGGAAGCAGACACACACTGTCAGTTCAAATCTAGACTAAAAACACATCTCTTTGACCTAGCATACACATAACACATTATAGACTTCTATAATTCAATGTTAGGCTGCTTAGATCATGTCAGCTGGAACCGGGAACACTTCCCATAAATCCTGATGTACTCGTTACATCATAGGAAGAATGGCGTCTACGCTAATTTTAGTGTTTTTGTTTATCCGGAGGTTTTCCCGCAGCCTGCCGGATCCAGGCCGTATCCAGATCTGATGAAGGACCTTCGCCTGGACCCGATGTCAACGCAGTGCTGAAGTGCCAACTAGTCTCTCCCTACGGAGGATCCCTTTACCACTCTACAGATAAAGCGTTGTCGGGAAAATTCGGTTCGCGTACCTACCCCGACGTGATAAAATTCGGTATCAAAATGTTAAGGCCAGACAAGTAGTTTTTTAAGGCTTGGTTTGTAGGGAATTACAAACCTGTGCACATATATTCAAACGCGCTTACCAATAGACTGAACTCGTAATACGCATGTGCACGCCATCAGCGTTCTTGGTTTCGCGTTTAAAGTCTGTTTAATAACTAATGATTGTTGAGACGGAAGTGAATCAAACAAATTAACTTTAGCTGGAAAATAACTTAATTCAAGAACTGCTATAAAGCCAAAACAATCTCTGTTACTTTAAACTATCCTTGTATCTCTGTAAAGCCACTTTGGAACAATCTATATTGTTAAAAGCGCTATATAAATGAAGATGACTTGACTTGAGACATTTTTTAAGGCCAAACCGGAAGTTTGCATCACATTGGTTCCCTCAACAAAAAGCCAATAAGATTTTTGCATTGGCATTTGAATTAATGCAGAAAATAAGCTCTGTGACCAACAAAAGTTTATGATTCTTACACATTTTGAGATAATCTTCCCAAACGAACACAACTTTTGAAGCCTAAATACAAAATCGGCAGGAGTAAAAGCTAAACGTAGGCAGTCTCGTGACTTCAGCGTCAACACCATTAAGCTTCCCACAACTCTTTCAGTCTTAATTTCAAATCTGCAAGTTGGAAAGTTTGCAGACTGCGATTATAAATACAAGGAGGCTTTAAAAGTGACTAGTGTGAGTAGCTGAGTTTCTTTTGCAGTCAACTCTTCCACTGAGCTATCAATCATTACAAGCTGCATGTGAAATCATTTCACCCTTAATATCATGGCAAACCACACAAACCAGGAGTGAAATCAGCATGTCAAACAATCATTCACATCATGTAAAGCTTCTCAATGCATTGAACTGACTTGAAAGCTTTAGCACACAGACCTGTCCAAGGTTAACGTGGGCAGAATCTATACGTATCTAAAGTGTAAAACTTTTAATGTTTTTTTATTTATTTATTTAATAGGGACCATACAGTCAAACATAGTTACAATACAAAGCCTGTAACTGATGCGTAGCATATAGAGTTTATAGCTAATGCTAATTTGCAACTCCTGTCCCTGG
Source organism: Abramis brama (assembly GCF_963993115.1). Lineage (NCBI taxonomy): Eukaryota > Metazoa > Chordata > Actinopteri > Cypriniformes > Leuciscidae > Abramis > Abramis brama. The sequence goes on along the minus strand of NC_139973.1, from coordinate 2,888,207 downwards.
TTGGGCATTTCTAAGTACATTATAAAACAGATACATACAAATAGAAATTTCTTCAAACACACACACACACGCACACACACGCACACACACACACACACACACACACACACACACACACACACACACACACACACACACACACACACACACACACACACAACCAGAACAACAACAATTAGAAATGGTTACAGTTTTGGTTTGCCTTTAGCCACAACTTAATTCTGGAGGTGAACTTTTTCAAGTCAGATATGACCTTAATGTCAGATGGTAACGAATTCCAGAGCCTACAGCTCTTAACAGAAAAGGCTGTCTGTGCGAAGCTTGTCCTATAGTATGGTATTGTACAGTTAGTATTTGTGCTGCTTCTGGTAACTCTTTTGCTGTTCTGTTTTGAAGTGGCTCGGGTGCTAAATTATTAATACACTTGAAAATTAATTTAAAAAAACATAAATTACTGAAGCTTTCAAAGCTTAATATATTATATTTCTCGAGGATAACAATGATGGTAACGGATTGGCTTTTTATCCATAATTTTTATTGCTCGATTGTAAAGTGAACCGATGTGTTTTGTTGCAGACGGAGCTGCTTGCGCCCAAACTGTCATGCAGTATGAAATATGCGAAAAGACCATGGCATGCATCTACAGCAGGGCTTCCTGGTTTGGTATGTAATTTCTGATTGGTTTAAAACAGTTAAGATTGCTTTGTATTGTTTTAGAGATTTTCTTTATATGTTTAGCAGATTTAAGTTGAGGATCTATGACCAATCCAAGATATTTAAATTCTGTAACAGATTGAATTTTTCCATTTTGTAAGTTAATTTTAAATCTTTAACTTAGATCAAGTTTCTTAAAGGGATACTTCAGGATTTAGCATTAAGCTTTGTATTAGTAGAAAACCTAGTATTTTCGAATTACCGTGCTTTCCACCCTCATATCCCCCTGAGACGAGAGATTTATGTATTTTTTGTCTGGAAAAAAATCCTCCGATGATGCAAAAATCATCATTTTGCGTCATCTGAGGATTTTTTGGCCAGAGGCGAAAGACTACAGCCAGTAGGAGGGGCTGTCCCGCATGTTTTCAACCCGCCCATAGAGGGATCTCACAGAATGTACACATAGTGTCAGCCATCTTTCTTTGGAAGCTAAGCTAGCAGGCTCTTGCTCTCTGGAGAAAGCTGAGTAGTAGGGGTTACCATCCTCTTTTTCCCGGACATGTCCGGCCGTCGAGATCGTCCAAAATGTCCGGGATTCGGCTTTTGCTTTCTGCAGTCGCGATTCATTGTTTACATGCAAACCTTTTGTTTCAATCTAACTGAATTCATTCCGATTGGTGAATCTGAATGTAAAGTTTACATGAACACTAAACAAGTGATCGTTGATGTGCGTTTTAACATTGCTAAGAAAATTCCCGCTCCTCCGTGAGAGATACGAGACCGGTGCGTCTCGCTCATCAGTAATCACACCACCGGCCTCGCGCCGTTCTCCCGCAACCCTCAGCCTCGTCCTGCTCGCCACAGTAAACACAATGAATGGCGGCTGTAGAACGCAAAAGCCGAATCCCGGACATTTTGGGCGATCTCGAAATCCCGTGCAGACTCGTCACGGAGACTCACTAGTAGCCTAGACCTGTTGTTGTTTAACTGCGTGCTCTCTTACCGGTAGGCGTGGCTTGGGAGTGGCCTCCTAGGGTAGCGAAGCAAGTGCATTCTGGGAGTTGTTGTCTTTCATCCACATAAGCCAAAAATACATTTCAAGCTCAGTCTAGAAAGCTCCAAATTCAAAAATAATTTCACATTTCTTCTACATAAATGACCCATTTTAAATACACATTCATCTTTCCAGAGGTGAAGTATCCCTTTAATAGAAAAACACATGGAGACTGTTTTTGTAAAATTTAGCACCAACTGATTTTGATTGAGCCACTGTCTGACATCAGCCATACATGCAGACAGTACATCAGCAGCCAGCTCTGGTGACTTAGCGGGTGCATAAAGAACTGCATCATCTGCATGGAGCTGGAAGCTGGCACCTGAACAGTTTAATGGTAAGTCATTTATAAAAAGACTGAACAGCAAAGGACCAAGTATGGAGCCCTGTGGTATGCCCAATTTGATGATCAAGAGTGAGGATTTTTCCTGGGCAACTTTAACACACTGTACTCTAGCCTGAAGATAGGACGCAAACCAGTGTACTGCCTCAGTAGAGAAATTAAAAGATGACATTTTAGTTAAAGGTCCCATTGCATGAAAATTTCACTTTATGAGGTTTCCCTAGCCTGTCCCCCACGTTTTGATGGGTGTAAACCAAGCCCTGGGTATTTTTGTAAAAAAATTAAAGCTCAGACGGGCGAATCTAGAAATCTCTAGAAAAAAACAATATCGCGCTCGCGCAGCTCATTTTCTCATGGGTGGGCCAAATTCTTTTTGCGGGCAAAGCAGAGAAAGGGGAGGTGACCTTTCCCCTTATGACGACATAAACGAGCGAAGCATGGCAGTTGCTCAGTGTTTGGATGTACAAATGAACACAAAGTATTTTTTAGTTCCTTCATCCGAGCCTCTGAAGAACCCGTTGTTCAAGTTCTTTCTCTCAAAGTTGTTCAATACTGTTTATGCATCAGTAAATCAAGCCAGTGACTAAACGATCAACTTCACGTCGTTTCTCTTAGTAGGATGAAAATAATCTTACTTAAACTGTGATTAATATATATACAGAAAATGATCAAAGAACAATCCTTTTCCAATCACCAGCTGTCAATCACACAGCGCAACTGTGGACATTTGCCAAAACTCATTATTAAATCAATGATGCTGTTACGCTGCAAAACGAAGCTCTTCAGTTACTGTACTTACCTCATGTTTGCATTGGTGAAATCATTAGTGAGAGTGCAGAAACTGCGTTCATTCACGCAATCAACAGGCTGTCATCTGCCCAATGCTCATCACTGCAACCGTTTATGTGATGGGAATAGATTTAAATACTTAAAAAACTTCTCACGATTCATTAATCTCGATAGCTGTAATAGTAAAAACATATAATAGCTGTAATAGTAAAAGTTTTCGAGAAAGTTCCACATGTAATGCTAAATATTTCATATGCAAGCATGTCAGCCAATCACAGCAGTGGGCGTTTACACTGAAGTCTCACAGCAGCCAATCATAGCAGTGGGCGTTTACACTGAAGTCTCACAGCAGCCAATCATAGCAGTGGGCGTTTACACTGAAGTCTCACAGCAGCCAATCACAGCAGTGGGCGTTTACACTTAAGTCTGACACAGACACGCCCCTTCAAACAGAGCGTTCAAATCAGAGGCTAAAATCAGGCTAGGAAATATGCCTTTTATTTCTAAATTATAACAACTTGATCTAAAAAACATACTAACATTATAAGGGCACCCCAGGAAACATTCTAAAATAATAAAATAATCCATGCAATGGGACCTTTAAAAGCAAACTATGGTTGATTGTATCGAAAGCCTTTTTAAGGTCAAGGAATACAGCTCTCACCACATCATGTTGTTTGGGCTTTGAGGTGGACAGATGATGTTTTACACCATTAAAGGACTTATTGAAGATTAGGATGGTCCTGATTGAAGGACTCTTAAAGATCCAGTTCGAGGAAGGTCAAAACAGACGTTTGTAATCCTAGTACAAATACAGAGAAAGCGCAGACTCAAAAAGTACAAAAAACTAAAAGAACAAAACAAGTCCTTCATTTTGGTTTCTCATTTTTCACAACACTCAAAATCACACACTTTCAATAGATTCAATGAATCACAACCATTCCTTCAATGCCATCACCAAAAAAAATATCAATCTCTCTTTTGCCAAGTGTTTTCAACGGAGAGTAGCTAAAGTCTGCTTGGGAAATCTCTAAATCTTAGCAGTTCGGCCAAATGTCGGCACTTTACATGTGTTTTCTATGGAAGCTTGTTTCCGCCATGGAATAAAACATTTTAAAAGATAATTGCAACGTTCTATCTCTCAATGCTGACTTTTTTTTCTCCCTCAATTGTGACTTTTTTTTCCTCTGAATTATGTGATGTAAAGTCACAATTGCGAGTTATACAGTCAGAATTTCATGATATAAAGTCGCGGTTCTGACTTTCTCTCTCGCAATTGCAAGTTTATATCTCACAATTCTGAATTGATATCTCACAATTCTGACTACAACACACAATTGTGACTTTATATCACGGAATTCTGACTTTATAACTCGCAATTGTAACTTTATATCACATAATTCTGAGAAAAAAAGTCAGAATTGAGAGAAAATTACCTTCTTAATTTTTTATTCTGTGGCAGAAACAAGCTTTTCTCTGCTTAGCCGTACTGTATTTATTATAGTATATATTCAAATGTCCAACTAGATGTACCGCATGGCGGTACAAAATATGACCGCCGCTCAGGCCTGCACTGGCTTTCCACAAAAATAAATGACGTGGAGCAATTTGGCTGTATTGCGTGTTTATATATACCTAAAAAAAGTAGTAGTATGTGCATGTCTGTCTGTGTGTGTGTGTATGTGTGTGTGTTTGTGTATGTGTGTGTCTGTGCGTGTATGTATGCGTGCGTACATGTGTGTGCGCGTGTGTGTTTGTGTGTGTGTGTCTGTGCATGTGGATTTGTATGTGTGTGTATCGGTGTGTGTCTGTGCGTGTGGATGTCAGTGTGTGTGTAGCTTGCGTTTGTTTGTATTCCTGCATGTGTGTGTGTGTGACAGTATCATCCTAAACCAGCAACCCTTCGCTCAACACCACCATCTACAGGCCGATGAGTGTACAGTCACTAAATGTGCACATAAATGAATTTATTTTATACCCCCCCATGGATGAAATTCTACGAAACTTAGCATACCCCCAGAGGATGTCAAGTTAATCATACACATGAAATATGGTGCAGTTCTGAACATCTCAACTGAAGATAGGGGCGATTAAAGCAGAATAATATTGCATTTTCATTTTTTATGGGAGGGGCGCAAATCACAAATGAGTGATTATGGGCTAGGTTGATGTGGGCCCTTAAGAGCAACATACCATAAAAATTTCTTCATCCTCGGTGCCACGGTTCAGGTAGTTATTTAGGAAAAACTGCATTTTTTGGGTTTGGGGGGGGCCCAGCGCGGGGGGGGAGTGGCCCCCGGGGACCAAACGAAATTTTTCCGTAAAAGTCTAGTGGGGCTACATGCCCACCAAATTTCATGTTCCCCGGTGTTTCGGTGTCCCTGGTATCGTTGACGAAAAATTCAGTAGATGACGAAAAAAAAAAAAAAAAAAAAACTTTGACAATCCCTATATGACTGCTTTCGGTGGTCATAATAAAGCTGTTCTTATTTACATATTTTCTGTCAGACAACGGAACGAGTATGTTATAGCACATGTTAACCAACAGACCTTTTTTGAAAGTGGTCTGAAAAGTTGCTAAATCTAGAGACAAAGTCGGTAAGTTGGCAAAACTGCCGGAAAGCCACAAACTGAGGGCTTATACAAGATAGACAACAGCTGTCTTTACCAATGAACCTGACTGACATCAGTTAACCCATTAGAGAGAGAGAGACAGTTCAGTTTCTATATTTTTACTGGGGGAAAAACACTTTTTGCAGTGCTCAGTTGTCTCAAACTCTTAGTTTACATCTACGTCCTTGAAATGCAACATTTCCATTTAAATCAGTGGATTCCCAGCGTAAACTCTGTAGTGTATGCGCTCTATGAATGATCAAAGCTGCCTGTGATCTCTGGCCCGTCACTCAGACGTGACGTGAACCTCAGTCTGTCAGCGCAGTCCTTCGGTGACCATGATGAATTGCAGCCACCCTTGATCATGTGTTTTGTGCGTGTTGAACACGCACACGGGCCCCAGAGCTCTGGGAGATCGTTTAGGACAAGACCTTTCTGTTAAATTACTATGAAATTAAATCATAATTAAAACGAAGAGGCTCCCCAAGCGTAGGAACTTTGCAGAAATGAAACGGATATTTTAGATAGAGGAGAAAAGGGCGAAACACATATAATCACACTTGAATTAGATTCAGTTATTAAAGGCATCTATTATTTATGAATGCATATAAGCGTGTTTCATGGGCACATTTGGCCATGTGGACTATTAGAAAAGAAACTCTTAAAAGAAACTCTTACTAGTTTGTTTCATTTGTACACTAACCTTGAACTATATATAAAAGTGATGTCCGGCCTAGGAAAATTTACATCTTCACCCTTTATTCAAATACTATTAAAAAGTTTTTTGTCTGCGTATTGCGTAGTTGTGCTTGGACTCGATAGTCTTATTTGTGATAATAACGCAATGAAACATGCCAGATTGTGCTGACATAATTTTTGTCCAGGGTGGCATGCAATGAATTTATGAACACATGAGAGAACCAAGAAAACATTAATAACTAATTATGTTGTAGTCAGTTTATTTTTTATTTTTTATTTTTTGTATAGTAAAATAAAAGCTGTAGTTTGTCTTTATTAGCAAAATAATTTTGTCAGAAAAATATTTTTAACCAGTATTAGTGTTTTGTTCTTCCCTCATATTTAAAATATTAAAATATATATGTAAAATATTTTCCTCATACTTCTAGGGTCATTAAAACAAATATCCCCTCTGAACATCACTTTTGGCCACATGTTTGATTTACTTAGAAATAATGCACAATTAAATTGGGGAACAAAAAAACAAGCAAACAAACATTATAAGCTATTATTAGGGTGGGAAATCCATATGGTATTATTTGTAAAAATATATAATAACTGAGTATTTAATAAGGAATCTTTACATGATAAATTGTTAAATGGCTTATGTCAATCCTACACTTATAGTTTAGATTAAAAATGTGTATTTTTATTATTTATTTTCATTTTAAGTCTCAAAGTCTGAATCTGTAACTAGATTAAAACGCTAAAATTTTACAAAAGACATCTGAAAAGTATACCAAAAATAAATCATGAATACATTCAATGTGAAAATGGAAATCTGTTATTATTAATAAAAATCAACCCATGCAAAATAAGTGCTTTAAGTTGAAGAAACATCAATGAGCTCGACTTCACCGTAAACTGGCTGATCTAGAGGGAATCCCAAGGTTAGCCTACAATAAGAGCTCGGATGACTATAAATCAGCCAAATTTACATTAATTCAATTATCTGACCTGAAGCGGGAAACATGTTTATCCATCACGACAACACAAGACAAACTCAAATTCCCTCCTCACTTCCATTCTATTTTCAATGGAAAAAATGTCACCTTGAAGATAAATAAGCAACCGCGCCGTGGGTGTGTAGGACACGAAACAAAGATCACTGCATTTTAATAATTTAGAACAGTGTTGGATAATGGAAAACACAGAGAATATTTACTAGAGAATTATGAGGACTTGTTGCATGGCTCCACCGAGCGCTGTCGCGTATTTAAAATCAGGTGAGCTTTTAAACTCAGAGCAAACCGAAGCTGCCGTTCCCTCTCGAGTACGCTTGACAGGCGATGAGAAAAAATACAAACACACACTCTTTTTTAACCTGCTTTGACTCTATAGATGGCTCTGCCCGATATGCAAATTGCGGCCATGTCTGAAGAATCACTTTGAAAGATAATTGAAACGCTCCTCTGGGTCGATACAGTTCAGCGATCACATAAGCAGCCTGAAACAAAACTATATTTTCCGTGGTTCCCGCAGCACTCGAGGGCGGATGATTGTTTGATATCTCTTGATAGAGCGCACGCCTGTCAAAGTCCCCCTCTTCATATTCCCCAAAGCGAAAAACTAGTTTTCTTTCCCACGTTAAAGCATTTCCTGTTGAAACAGGAAGTATATAAAGCCAACAGCCTTTAGCTGACATCAGAGCCCAGACTAAACAATTTACAAATTGATTAAATTAGCAGCTTTTTTCAAAACCAATTCAATTATGTTTGTTAGTGCAAACACACACTGATTAACCTTATCTAATCAGAGAAAACATTCTCAATCCACACTGAAAGAAAAAAAACAAAACAATCTGTAGACAAATGGAAAAAGAATGGGTCCTTTTCTCCCAGGACGTTCTCAATTAAGTAAAACACAATGCAATGCGTACTTCAAAATGAATGCAAAACCTCTCAAAAATCAATATATATAATCAATATATATATATATATCATACTAAATGTGTGCCCTTTGCTTTACTCTAGAGTGTAGAATGCATTTCATTAGATAAAACTTGTACAAGACGTGTCATTAATGTTTCAGTTTCCTAGAAGAGAAAGACTAACATTTTAAATATGCATTTTTAGGGAGTACACATTGTATAAAACAAATCTGTAAGAATATTGGGTTGATTTTCGAGGTCAGATCATCGATGATGCCAGTTTTTAAATTGGGTTTTATGCTTTGTAATATGTACAAAATATATTCTACATGCTGATCGGTGTAGTTCTGCATCTCTTGGCCACAATAATCTGACTTTTTGCTGACAGTCTGGCAATGCAAGACTAACATGACCCTAGACTTGCGATGATGATGTTTGCACCTGTTTCAGTGCAATATAATTAATACAGGGATACAGAACAGCATTATTATGCATAATCATTCATTAAAAGTGCCATAATGCATAATTCACATCTTGCAAAACATTAAAAATGTTCACCTCGTTGCATAACAGAAAGTGTCCCACAGTAACAAACAACCCTGAGTTCAGAGAAACACAGCGTCCCAAAAATAGCTTCCTCTTAAGTGTGGCCTAGACTTTTGCTGTCTAGTTTCTCTCTGTGTGGCGACTGAAGACTTTTGTTAGCAGAACGGGCACATGTGGACTCGTGCTTCGCTATACACAACTCCCGCGTGCCCTTCTGAACCCCGGGCCGCCGGATAAGTGGTCTCGATGGGACCCGGTTCAGCTTGTTCCCGTTCTCTCTGATGAGTGCTCAGGTTTTGCGGTAGACCCTGGACGTGAGCGCTTGGGGGATTCCTCCCTTTCCCTGATGGATGATCTGTAATCCTCTGCGATGCTGAAAACGTGTATTCGAAAGTGCTTGTTCTTTAAATGCACAGTTTGAGGTTTGATTGGGGAAAGTGTAGCTTCCTAGATTAGATCGCTCAAGGGTTTGTTGTAGTGCAAATGGCTCTAAATGAGACGGGAGCATGTCTTGGCTACTGTCTTCGAGACCCTCTGAGTTTCGGGCCTAAAATAAATGCAGCAATTTCCTCTGTTGTCACAGTCCTACATACTGAGCTAAAGGAAGACTTCCAGCAGTTGTGCGTGTCAACTTCTGTCACTACTGGAGCTCCAGAGACCAGGGAACTGCTAGTTACTCACAAAAACAATGTAATGTGTTAGGTGTGTGTTTAATTACTTGATACACTATATGAGATTGGAGGAAAATATATGCTTTTGCATTCTCTCAGTGTTATTATATTGTATATAATTTGCGGGCATTAGGGAGCCGCCATCAATATGGGGGTATTGAAATCGCTATTGAACACGTGCACACATTTTTCAAGATAAGATATTTGTCAATGACGTTTAGGATCTGTAGCTCAAATCCTCCGCCATCATCCTGTCAGCCATCTCTCCTTCACTTGATAAGTGAAATCTGATGTATTGTAATGTAAACAACTAGCAGCAAGCCCGTCCATGTCCCTTTAGAGGCTCCGTAGAATGCGTTACTAATTTTCCGTGCCTTTCCGAATTCAGATTTAGGCTTCAAACACGTGCAAGTGGCTTACTTTCTGCTCCAGGTGAGATGACCTAGAAAAAGAAAAGAAATTGCATGCAAGGACACCTGCATTCAAATCAGACTCTTTTTTTTTATATATATATACAGTATATAATCCAAAATTGCATTTTTGTAACATGCAAAAGATTAGCTTTAACAGCTTTTGACAAAGGGCATTACTTAACCAGCAAGACTTGCTTGGTGAACCAGGCCAGTTAATTCAGTTCAGCCAATTATTTTCTGTAATTTTGATTTAGAATTTAGATCATTCTAAGTCATGTAGGAAGAAATGTGGACATAAAATACAATTTTTGTAGTATGCAAAATAGATATGCAGATATTTGCATAGCTACGTGCTGCATTGCATTAAAAATCCACTTGGCTTACAAATGTGAGGGAGTTAACTCGCTTAACCTGCAAGACTTGCGTGGTAAACCAGCTTGGTAAACAGGGCAGCACCTCAGTTTAGATCATTTTCTGAAACTAGATTTAGAATTTACAGTAGATCATTCTAAATCATGCATCAAGAAATATATTTACAAACAAGTCCAGATTTATCTTGCATTACAAATAGATGATGCAAAAACTGTTTATGTGTCAGTATGCATGAACTTTGATTTACATCAATTTAATTTTATGCATCAAAAAACAAGCAACATCAATTATTATTGAAGATGAGAAACTGAGAAAGCAAAATTGTTGATATTTACACTAAATGCATCTCAAAAATAACATCACACTTTTATATTTACATGCATATCTAATAATAGTGGCAGATTTTTGATATTTTTAGATAATTTGACATGAAAATACAAAAACCTATCATTAATGATTCTCCATTCTGAACCTTATCAAGGTCCACAAAAACTTTTTGCACTCCAGTTCCTTTGGAAAATATCTATATGCTGGTGTGCTTTAAAGAAATCTCAAACCATTACATCAGTAGTACTCAAAGTCAGGCCTCTGGGTTAAATCTGGCCCCCCGCAAGCTTATCAGTGGCCCCCAACCATAACCCAGGCTTGTTTTGAGGATCCAGATGCCTCTTCCCTGTCTGCACTGCAAATGAGCAACTCGAGACAAGGAGGCAAACCAATGCTCCAGTTCTCAATGAAACTGTTTACATTGCACGCAAGAGCATTTTTAAATTACCTGAACCGTATTTCTTTCAGAACTATACCTGTCCTAGATAACTCCATGCCCACTCTACCGATAAATTATGGTGAATTTGCTTACCTTCTTAAAATAGCAAAAGAAAACTTTCCATTCCACCAAAAGCTAAGAGTGAGCATGAAACGCTTTGGGAAAAATCGCTCTCCAGCTTCAATAGCAGTTCACCATGAAACTGATTTAATAAAGTCACTGAAGTGAGAAATTTAACTACCTTTGGAGTTCAGCGCTTTTTACTTGAGTTCATACATTCCCAGATCATAAGTGCGGCCCTCGGGACCAGATCACGTGGGAAGTTTCATTAGAAATCTATTAATCGAGAAACTGCAGCCGTATGTTTAGTCCACTCAAATCAAATGGAATGCTGAGTTTTTTGGCACAGTGCAAAAAATTATTTACTTTCTTGTTTTCCAGTAAAAATCCCTAAACATTCTTAAATCAAGATATATTTACTTGAGAGGCAAAGTGACTTAAGATATTGAGTGTTGTTTTTTGAAATATTAAGTGAGTTTATACTTAAAACAAGAACAAAAATATCTGCCAATGGGGTCATAAAAATAAAGTTACTTCAAAGGGGAAACAAGATGATTTTTCAGACCCCACTGGCAGACATTTTGCTCTTGTTTAAGTATAAACTTAAATGATTTTGATGCATTTTTCAGTAATTTTGCATCTCAAGTAAACTTATCTGGATTTAAGTATGTTTAGATATTGCACAGAAAAACATAAGGACAAAAATTCTGAGTAAGAAATCAGTTTCACAATGCGTTTAGTCCAGTGGTTCTCAATTCCAGTCCTCGTGACCCACTGCTCTGCACATTTTGTATGTCTCCCTTATTTAACACACCTGAACCAGATCATCAGCTCATTAGGAGAGACTCCATGAACTGAACTAAGTGTGTCAGATAAGAGAGACATACAAAATGTGCAGAGCAGTGGGTCACGAGGACTGGAATTGAGAACCACTGGTTTAGTCTGTTTTGAATGACTTAGAATCCAAGACAGAAATAAACTACAATGTAAACTTCTGGTTATCCTAAAATGTGCCGCTTTGAGTGTTTTCACAGCATTATCTCATGATTGTTTTGTTCACATACAGTTGCACCCACACTAAGATAATTGAGGCAGGTGATTTCACCCATTGGCCAAATAACTATAAGAACATTAATTGATTTGCCTAACTCATAACCTACGATGGTCTTCTCAGTCAGTGGCTGATTTCACGTCTGGCAGTTCATTATAAAGATCATTGGCTCCTTGCTTTCTGTAACTCCACAATTAATCACACCAGTGCCTAATTACAATGCTAATTGATGTGTAAAATCACGACTCATTTCACTCATAGGCAGATTTGGATTGCCCATAATTTAAATTAATCATATTATATTCATATTACTAGACTTTAAAATACCAATGAGAGAGAAAGGCACCTTGTTCATTTGCATAATATTCATGAATTCAGTTTTCACTCAAAATAGTAGCATAATGTCCAATATTTTAAAACACAAATGAAACTTTCAACTGCTGAAACATCAAAAACAAAATTAATATATTTCTCAGTCAACACTGAACCCACAAATGAATAATAAAAAGTATAATTTACAATAAGAAAATGTATTCAAGCCTGTAATTTAATTAAAATTGCTAATCTAATGTCATGCTGACATGATAAACATTCAATACACAATATTTTTTCTAATGTCATGCTGACATGATAAACATTCAATACACAATATTTTTCCTAAATCACTAAATCTGTGCTATAAATACACATGTTGTGAAATATTTGCTCTTTTGGCAATTACTGTTACCAAATCTTTTATATATTGTAAAACCGTACATCGTTATTTTTGGGGGTTTTTGCGCACAAAAAGTATTCTTGTCGCTTGATAAACTTAAGGTTGAGCCACTGTAGTCACTTGGACTATTTTAACAATGTCTTTACTAACTTTTCTGGGATGGCAGATATCAAATACCTTGCAGCCTATGAGTGATCCAGCTCTCAGATTTCATCAAAAATATCTTTAAAAATATACCCCCCATCTTTTTCAAAAAAGATATCATTTACATCAACCCGCATAAATACGCCGTCGAGCGCCATCATAACTATGCCAAACCTATGGGTGGCAGTGTAGGGAGAAGGATAAAGCCATGCAAGCCAATCAGAATCCTCAGAATCGACAACAACATGACGTTAAGCATTTTCTGCCGCATAATGTGACGTTTGAGAACCTAAAACCCCGTTTCTCCCAGTTGACACGACAACACATAACCGGCGTTATCAGAAATCTCCACTTTGGCCGGAGTTTTTAGAAATAATCGTTTTCTGTGTAAATGAGAGGCCAAACCGCAGGGAAATGTCTGCGTCTTCCCTTCGTGTAAACGGGGCTTCAATTTGTGTTCTGAAGATAAACGAAAGTCTTACGGGGTTGGAACAACATGAGGGAGAGTAATTACTGACAGAATTTTCATTTTTGGGTGAACTAACCCTTTAACTAAAGTATTCGGCTCGTATCCTTTCAGACCCGAATGATTAAAAGTTTACGAATCAGGCGAAGCGACTGAAAACCCAATGGAGCCCGTGATTTCATGGAAGACTGAACTCCATATCAATCTGCACCATGATTCACAGACGTGTAAATAGGATCCTACTACAGATCTATATATATTTTGTCCACGTGTCTAATGAGCTGCACAAGCATGAGTATAAAAATGATCACAACACACATCTGCCAAGATCTTTTGAGAGTATATGCTAATTAAATAATGGGTTCATTCACGAAACATTGAGAGCATAACGGAACATGTATAAACACACAACACACACCCACACATATGCATATACTGTATAAACACTTCAGATTTTAATTAACTCTATTTGTTTAACATATATAACATAACATATATAAGCAATATTAATGTATGCAATATTGAACAAAATTTTGAACAAAAAAGTTACATGCACCTTTAACATGAACTAACAATGAAAAATACTTCTAAAGTATTTATTTATCTTAGTTAATGTTAATTTCAACATTTGCTAATTAATTTTTTTCCCTGTTTATCACTGTAAAGCTGCTTTGAAACAATCTGTGTTGTATAAAGCGTTGCAATTTTAGTTAATGCATTAATGTTGACTAATGGAACCAAGTGTTACTGGTTATTGAGTCTGGTAACCAAATACAATACATAGAGACCTTTATAGGAAAGAAGCCAGAGGGAAAAACACAACAGCGCCCAACAAGTTGCTCAAAACAAGGGTCAATGACCTACAGACCATTACAACAGAGTTTTGATAAGAATGCATTTCAAATTAGCATGCATCACGGAGCGCGTAATGACAGCGAATGAGATCGCCCGGAGACTGTGATTAGAGGAACCTTGATGAGATGATAAAAGAGACGTTCAGTCTTAATTAACAGAGGCCCCTTCACTAGTCCCATTAGTTCTTATTTGAGTTTCCATCTCGCTTTGGGTTTGATGCTCAAACTGTAGAGATATTCTGCTCCATAATTACATCTAATAACTCATATCTTCAGAAGCATTCTGCATTTCACATTGCTCTATTTTTTATCTTCAAACTGTATCTACATGCAGTTTTTCTGCTAGTCAGGTTTAATGAATATGTGTTTTGCTAATGTGGTTATTCCTGTTAATGAAATGCATTATCAAGTATATGTTACATTAGCGGCTTGGTTTATGCGACGTCCTTGTTTAATGTGAGCTTTCATGTCAGCAACACATTGTCATGCTAATTGTGTCATGCTATTACAAGTGCCATCTCCAAACAAACAGGTTATTCGCATTATCATTGTAAAGCAAATGCATATGAAAACAGATTTATTGCTTTCCTTCAGTTTGAACAGATTTCAATGAATTCTTACATGTCTATTGATATGCAGTTGTTTATGCGAAAGTGAATGGAGATGACCACTTACTAGCTACTTCACACGATAACAATGTTCAGCAATTAAACTGCATATATTTCCATGCAAGACTCGGCGTATGATATTAAGTACCCTGCACGGTAGGAATGTCCAGATTTTGCTATGCCATTTAATATTTATTGGTTATTTTTTGTTGCATTCCCAGCAAAAAATAAACAAGATATCATGATATGACATTACTCATACTGCAATATAAGATTTAGCATGCAATGAACTTTAATAAATATGTTGGGTTACACTTTATTTCAATATTCCAATTTAGACATTCTACTAACTTTAAGTAACTTTGCAACTACATGTCAAACTAACTCTCATTAGAGTATTAGAAGACTGTTAGGTTAGGGTTCGGGTTAGGAGAATAAGTTGATATGTAGATGGAAAGTTACTTACAATCAATAGAAGGTCTGTTGGTGGAGCATTAAAATAAAGTGTTAGTAGATATTAAGCAGACAGTCTACTAATACTCTAATGACTGCTAGTTGACATGTATTAGCAAAGTTACTTATAGTAGAATGTCTAAAGTGGACTATCAAAAGTGTTACCATTTGTTGCATCTGCATTGAAATGATGCAGGAAGAGATATTTGTTCAAATCATGAGTGTTGTTTACAAGGATGAACATCAGGCTTGCTCTCCTACAAGCCCATGAGAATCTCATCAACAAATATTTGCGGCGTTGCAGGATTTTGGCGTGTATTTCCTTAGACAACTCGTGCTAGCGCTAATGCTAAATGGCCTGACACAGCAAGACTGTCAGGTGGAGTTTATACAGACACTTTACGCCACTCGCAGTCGATCTGAGCAAATAAATCCAACAGTGCAGATCTAGCATCAGTAACAAACCTCACAGTGCTCTAAATACAATGGCACCAATTATATGTGGAAACGCCACCTATACAATTAGGCTGGAAAATTGACAGTCAATCCTTCTCTTTTACCCGGTGTTCTTTCATATACAGTAGTGCATTTACGTCATGGTCGAATTACTGTAATTATGAGTTTCCAACATCTAAGAACCATTAAAGTCTTTCTCAAACTCAGAAACTTTATGAAACACCTTCCACTTGATCATAATTTGTGCAGCACAGTTAATTTTTAGTAAGTTTTACCTGGTGCACTTTCTTTGTTCTTCAAAAATGTATGAGAGCAAATTTATTTTAAAGGGGTGGTAAAATGCCCTTTTCACAAGATGTAAAATATATCTCCGATGTCCCCAGAGTGTGTGTGTGAAGTTTTAGCACAAAATGCCCCACAGATATTTTTATATAGCATGTTAAAGTTGTCACTTTTTGAGGGTTTGCAAAAACGCACCGTTTTGTGCCTGGCCCTTTAAATGCAAATGAGCTGCTGCAGAGGGCGGGGTTTCAAGAGCTCATGTGTTAGCAGCAACGATTACCTCACGCAGACACACTAAAATGACAGAAACTGTTCTGCCTTCAATGTTAAAACGGAGACTCAAGAAGAAGTGACAACATGTAGAATGCAACAGGACGTCTCTGAATGGTTAGTTGATGAATTTATGTTGCTGATGTGTATAGTTAACTATCTTCAATTAGCATATTCTGCCATGGTAATCTATAAATCTCTCGTATAGGAACTGTTGTGAGATGCACACAGAGTGACTTTCTATTGCATGTGAAAAGACGGATGCTAAAGTTTGAGCTGACTCACAAATGTACTCTTATACAACAACTTTTCCTCTTCTCAACATGGACTGCGTGCTCCCGGGGGCGGGGTTTATGTAAATTTTAGGATTAGTGATGTCACTAACCCTGGAGGAATGTCGTGTAGTTGCTACCAGTCATTTGTTGTAGTCCTTTTCTTTAAAAGCAAATATCTCCCTTTGCTTTGAACTTTGAGCGTTGTAACTTTGCAGATGTTGTTTCTGCTCAAACAGCAACATTACACACTAACTAAAGTTAGAAAAGTCAAATCATACTCAACCACCCCTTTAAGTTAATTAACATAGATACATTATCAACAGCAAAGACACAGATAGATCCATTTTGGCGATCTGAAAGTTGCCATAGAAACAAATGTTTTCTGAGTGTGAGAACACGAACAGCTCAGAGTCAAATCTTTGAGTTGCTCATCTTATAATTATGGCAAATCCAACATGACATAAATACAGCGTTAGATCTGGAAGTTGAGATTGTTTCAGTGTAAGCTGTATTAAGGCCTGTTCAAACCGTGAGCAACATGACAGGTGTTTTTACACACACACACACACACACACACACACACACACACACACACACACACACACACACACACACACACACACACACACACACACGCACACACACACAACCATGTCCAAGGATTCCATAGGGATGCATTGTTTTGTTGTAGCATCTTGTTGTGCTCTTTGTGAATCGGCCTTTAGTTAGGGTGAACTCAGGAATGTCTCCGAAGAAAACTTAGGGGTCAGGGGTCAACACCGCAGCAGACACAGAGAGATGGATAAATGATGAAACACAGGGACAGTATAGGTTACAATTAACACAGAGCTGCTGAAAGGGCTGAAGGAGATCCTGTGAACCGCAGCTACGGTTTAATTAGACACTCCGCCATTATATTCCACAGGGAGGACAAGGGACGAGAGATAATGGCTTTGTTCTGAAACCTAGCGAGCCGTCGAAAGCATTTCCAAGAGGCTCTTCCAAAAGGCAGGGAGCATTACCATTCTGGATCCTGTTTGCAACCTCAATTCAAATCCAAGAATTCAATTGTGAACAGTCCCTGTTTTGGTTCCCTCTCTTCTTTTCTTCACTCCGCTCTTTAATTAGCACAATGTGCCGGAGCCTTTGATCTAGTGTTTCTCTGCTGCGTGTCCACTATGGGTCTTTGTAAAGCTGCTGAGAGTGACCCCGTCTGCCCTTCAGTGACAGAAACACATAAAATAATTAAATAATAATAATTTGTTACATTTATATATCGCTTTTCTGGGTACTCAAAGTGCTATACATAGAAGGGGGAATCTCTAACCAGCTTATTAGTGGAGAGGAGACCGAGTGATGAAGCCAATCAGGGTATATATATATGGGGATGATTAGGAGGCCATGATGGACAAAGGCCAATGGGCAAATTTGGCCAGGACACTGAGGTTACACCCCTACTCTTTTCGAAGGACATCCTGGGATTTTTAATGACCACAGAGAGTCAGGACCTCGGTTTAACGTCTCATCCGAAGGACGGGAACTACACATGAACTACATGAGAGCAAAACCCTAGAGAGCTGTCGGTCTACTGACAGAAACGCAGCCTAATGAGTGGCTGATGTGAAATGTTATATGCTCAGAAAGTCACAATTTATTTTAAAATTAATAATATAATACTGATAAAAATAATAAAAAATAGCAGACAATAAAAATAAAACAAACAAAATAATTACAAAAAATAAATAGCAGACAAAAAGAGTAAAATAGTAATTAAAAATAAAATCTAAATCATTTTATCAATGTTTTTGTATTTCAGAGCATATTAATTAAGTGACTAGTGGATAATTGTCAGTGCTGTTTTAGTATTATTAATATATATTATAGCATTTATTAATATTTTGCCTTCATATCTGTTTTAATTTTAATTAGAATTTATTTTTCAAGGTTTTTTTCAAGATTTTTTAGTCAGTTTGTATGTTTGTTTGTCAATTTTATTAGTTTTTAAATAATATTTTTTATTTCTAATTTATTTCAGTTTTAGGTTTAGTCATTTTTGTGCTTTAACAAAACAGAGCAGTTTTAGTTTGACAGTAGTTACAACACTGAGTAAGATACATCAAAGTGAAAAAGGTTTAAGAAAAATGTGTAATTTTTCCTGATTAGCAACACAATTTGTGTAGTTAAGTTGCTTACCCTTCATTTAAACTGCCTCTTGTATAAAATGTTTATACACATTTTTAAGAACTTTTAGGACCTTATACCTTCTTCCAGGTGGGAGCATTACAAACTCAGAGTTAAGGGTGCGTGGAGTCAGATTCAACCCGTGCTGCTCTTCTGTGTATTGCCAGCAAATACAGTTTATCAAGCTGTGTTTGTTGGTGTCCTATTATTTTTTCTGCCATATCCTTTGCAACTTATTCTGGTACTGTGCAACTGTGCTTCTTTACATAAAAAAAAAAAAAAAAAAAAGTGGATATGCCAGAAGAAGTCCATGTACTCTGCTTTAGTAAATGAATGGTGTACTGCAACAATGTTAGCACAAATTTCTCAAATCAAAAAGATTTACCTTTGGAGTCCTTCAACATCTTGGATGATTTTTGCACTAAGCTCATTGCTTCTCTGATAAAGACATGCCTAATGTGATTCATGTATAATGTAAACGGTCCTATACTTGTTTGAGTTATCTAAACTTTTTTTATGTTAAATAGTTGAATAAACTTTTAAAAAGTTGGATTTTTTACAGTGTACTCGACCCGTTGCGAGCGGGATTTGACCTGGCGTCTCCGGCATGGGGTTCGGGCGCGCTAAGGATGATAAAAACCGTAGTCTATAGCGTCAGTCACTAGCGAGCCTCTTGAGATCGGGGGAGTGAGGTTTACACGCACAGCCTAAGAGAAAACAGAAGAAAGAGACACAGATCTTTGTTTTAAATGGTTTTACACATTTCTTGTCACGACCCATGCAATTTTATATCCATCATTGCACTTTAATAGTCCCTATTCTGCTAGATAATTACGTGTGATTGAAGAGCCCATCATTTACTGTAGACCTGTATTTCAAGCTTCACCCCAAATCGAGTTGTTTATTTTTTTAACTAAGCCATCCATAAAAATGAGGGTAATATGGACTCTTAATACGCACATCGTCTTCCTTTCTAAATGCTCATTTTAATGCAAGTGCTCAGGGATCCCCCAGGTGGCCTCAGCTGGATGAAAGAAACCGGAATTGAATTTTCCCCCATTTTTGAGCAGTAGCACAATGCCACGGCTGTGCCGCTGGGGAAGAAAAGTTCAAACCGGAGAATGCCATTGAACTTAAAAGCGTATGGCACTGCTCTGCCCATAAATTGTACATCCATTGGTGGCTCCAGAACTTTGCTGGTAAATGAACAGAAGCCATTGTGCAGCTTTGTCCTCGGGCTTGTTGCCTGGGCTGAGACTTCATTAGGTGAGTTACAGAACGCCTAAGCTGGAAAAGCAATATACAAAGGCATGCCTGCAGGAAAGAAAGCCATCATTTTCCATAACCAATGTGGGTTTTTTATTTTTAATAACAATTTTGTAAGAGACTTTTCCCCCTCAGATAAATGTATTTAAAAAATAATAATTAAAAATGCATGCAGAAATGCATATTCATACAGACTTTAATGCTCATCTTAAACTGTGAATATATTTTTTAATTTGGTCCTACAGTAGAAAATGTTAGAAGATGAAATTCATATTATGAATGAATGAATGAATGGGCCACTTTTCTGGCAAATCAGAGTGGTTGTAACCATTTTAGTTGATTATTATTATTTTAGTATTATTGAGATATTATTTTAGTTTTCATTAATATTTGAATGAGATTTTATCTTAATATTTTCTGTTTTCTTTTTTAAAGTTTTATAATTGTGTTGTGTTTTTGTCAGTATTATTAGTATTTATATGTATAGTTATGTAAAGTTTTAGTTTTTAGTTCCAGTTGACAACATATATATTCGTACGAATTCGTACAAGTGATTAAAAGGGCTAATTCGTACGAATTCGTACAAGTGATTAAAAGGGCTAATTCGTACGAATTCGTACAAGTGATTAAAAGGGCTAATTCGTACAAGTGATTAAAATGGCTAATTCGTACAAATTCGTTTAAAGTGATTAAAAGGGCTAATTCGTACAAATTCGTATGACCTCACTCATACGAATTCGTACGATTTGTCTAAACCCTCGTGATGGTTAGGTTTAGGGGCGGGGTCAGGGGTATGTCATTCGTACGAATTCATACGAATTGGGCAACTCGCAAAATGTGTACGATTTAGCAAAAATCATACTAATTCAGACGAGTGAGGTTGTATGAAAATTCAAACGAATTGTCAGCAAGTTGCAAAGGCAACATATATACAGTATATATTATATATATATTTTAAATATATATTTATATTTCAGTTAAGGTTTATTTAAGTAATGAAAATACTTTTTGTATGCTTTTAGATTTAGTTAACAATAACAACCACGGTCGAGGTTAATAAATTCCTTACGAGTATCAGATAATTTGAGCAATTTAGTTAGTTAAACTGTTGACGTTTTCAACAGTTCCATTTCATAGAGTATATCGTATATCTAGTCTATGAGGAGCGAGCGTGCATGTGTGTGTGTGTCTGTGTGTGTGTGTACACACTAGCTTTCAGATGAACCTTATAATCCTAATCATCAGCGCTAACAGTGGGCTGTTTCCACACAACTCGCTCACAGCTTGATAAATGTAATTCCATTCCCTCACCAGCTGCTCCACATACCGTCGGTAAGGACTGATTTAAAACCAACTGCGAGATTATTTATTTATTTTCACATAAATATCCACCACACGCTCTCGCACACAGTTCTAAACACGTCCAAAACTGGTTCATCTTTATTAGTGTTACTCACATTAATGGCTTCCCTCGGACTCCCAGCATGCATTGCGCACATAACCAAATCTGTGCGTAAACCGCGGCTGCTATCAAGAGTGATGAAGTTCTGGCAAACAGTGCACCGGAGAGACTCTCATTCATTACCGGCCGTTTCCCTTTCCGGATCCTGCACAATATTAAATAATGGCTGTTTTTCTGTGTTTTTAAGCCGTGGGTTAAAGAAAAAAATTTGTTAAAGTGCTGAAAAATGAATCACGAAAAACTGCTGAGAGTCATCTGTGATGAATTGGTAAATGAAATGTAGCTTCCTCCCAAAATATAAAAAAAAAGGTAAATGGAAAAAGTAAATGTGGGGAGGGTTGGGGGAAAAAAAAAGACAGATCTCAATGACAAAGACAAGTCAGCAAATCCTATATGCGTTTCCCCACGGAGTGAGTTTTTCTTCATTTATTTCCAGCTGTCGGGTGCAGCATCCAGCATGTACCGCTACAGTGAAATAAAGAGACCGCAAGCTGCTTCTCTCTTAATGATAATGAAACGGGACATCAAAAGATCCCACACAGCAATACAGGTGATCTGTCACTCAACTCGCAATTCAGCTCTGCAATAAAACACTTATGTTCACATTTACGCTCTGCACTGCGGGCGAGTTCACCTTTGCTGTCTGTAAAGAGGTGTTATGCAATCCCAGGATGCTTTTGATCCCAAACGGCATGATTGGTCTTAATGCTACTGTGTAAAGAAAAGGAAATGGGCTGTGAGTGTGACCTTGAGCGACCCTTGCCACAATGGGCAAAAAAAAAAAGAAGAAGCATTTTTCCATTACTGTAAAGATTGTTTATGTAGTTCAAAGTTGAAATGCAATAAAAATTAAATATTTAAAATGTCCTAATACACATTCCGGGTCCAGGGTTATTAGTTATATGAAAATATATGTATATCATGGAGAAGAATTAACAATTTGTTAACAATTAACAAAAAATTAACAAAAATAGACATGTTTTCAAAAACACAAAAACAACAACAAAACAACAAAAAATTTCAACAAAAATGTAAAAAAAAAAAAATGTAATGATGTACTAAAACTGAAATAAAATTCATTAAAACTGCACATACAGTACATACATATACACTCACCTAAAGGATTATTAGGAACACCTGTTCAATTTCTCATTAATGCAATTATCTAATCAACCAATCACATGGCAGTTGCTTCAATGCATTTAGGGGTGTGGTCCTGGTCAAAACAATCTCCTGAACTCCAAACTGAATGTCAGAATGGGAAAGAAAGGTGATTTAAGCAATTTTGAGCGTGGCATGGTTGTTGGTGCCAGACGGGCCGGTCTGAGTATTTCACAATCTGCTCAGTTACTGGGATTTTCACGCACAACCATTTCTAGGGTTTACAAAGAATGGTGTGAAAAGGGAAAAACATCCAGTATGCGGCAGTCCTGTGGGCGAAAATGCCTTGTTGATGCTAGAGGTCAGAGGAGAATGGGCCGACTGATTCAAGCTGATAGAAGAGCAACTTTGACTGAAATAACCACTCGTTACAACCGAGGTATGCAGCAAAGCATTTGTGAAGCCACAACACGCACAACCTTGAGGCGGATGGGCTACAACAGCAGAAGACCCCACCGGGTACCACTCATCTCCACTACAAATAGGAAAAAGAGGCTACAATTTGCACAAGCTCACCAAAATTGGACAGTTGAAGACTGGAAAAACAGAATGAGAACATGGATCCATCATACCTTGTTACCACTGTGCAGGCTGGTGGTGGTGGTGTAATGGTGTGGGGGATGTTTTCTTGGCACATTTTAGGCCCCTTAGTGCCAATTGGGCATCGTTTAAATGCCACGGCCTACCTGAGCATTGTTTCTGACCATGTCCATCCCTTATGACCACCATGTACCCATCCTCTGATGGCTACTTCCAGCAGGATAATGCACCATGTCACAAAGCTCGATTCATTTCAAATTGGTTTCTTGAACATGACAATGAGTTCACTGTACTAAAATGGCCCCCACAGTCACCAGATCTCAACCCAATAGAGCATCTTTGGGATGTGGTGGAACGGGAGATTCGTGCCCTGGATGTGCATCCCAAAAATCTCCATCAACTGCAAGATGCTATCCTATCAATATGAATTTTTAACAAATTAAAATGAAAACAAAAATGTAAAACAAGTAATTCAAAATGTTAATAAAAACATATATTATCTATTATAGTATCTCAATAATACTAAAAAACAATGTCCAGATAATTGCACATAAATCTAAGGATAAATAACAATGCATATACAGTATTTGTAATCTTTCATTAAAACGCTGCGCTGAAGTATAATTTTATCAGAGCTGTTCTTTAGCAGAGTTCTCTAACATTTTTACTGCTTTATTGCTGTAGCAATGTATTTTTTGTTCTTTTAAGACGCATTTTAAGACACATATGTTGAGTTTCATTATATTAGGACTTTAGAAATCACTTGCTTTACAAGTAGTAAACTAGCTTTGTATGTAAAAAGCTAAAAAATGACATTTTTCCATGGACCAAAGAAAATCCTCTCATTAGTGTCTTCTGTGGAAGTCAAGGCCACTGTGTTTCATCACATCCCTTCAGAAGTGCAAATAAAAGCCTTAATGTATTTTTAGTAACCCTGAACACGGTGCCCGCAAATTAGGTTGTTTTCTTATGTCCTTTTTGCCACAGTGGAATTTGCCATCGGGGAAGGTGACCGAGAGACGCTTTGTTCTGTCAGACAGAAGGACGGATGGGCAGCCAATGACACGGAAGAAACAAGAGCTGTTGGAATGATTCTGGAAAACAAGACGGAAGATAACACAAAAATGACTGAGAGAAAAGCAGAATTTACATCTATCAGTCTCTTAATTTGCCTTGCACATTTTGATGTCGCTCACCTTTTCCCGGCGGAGCGTGAAGTCCAGTCCTCGGGGCATTCGGGGGGGACGGCTGCGAGTAAACGAAGCGTGAAAACAGGGCCATATCGATCAGGCCCAGACTACAGGACCAGTGAGCTGTAAACGTCCAGCGAATGAGTGTCTCTTGACTGAACGACAGGTCGCCAGGCAATCGTTACTGTAGTCCAAATACCGCGGGGCCTTCTGAGACCCCCATCTTGGTTTCTTGCTTGTTTGAGCTTATTGAGTGAGTGGATGGTTTTAAAGATCAGCATTTGTCTTCCTAAGCATACATGAGGTATTTGTTGTTTTTCTCCCGCTGTAAGCCCTCTTGAGCATTTTCAGTAGCATAAAGGAAACTGCATGAAGGTCAGTACGTTGAGAAACAGAAACTGACGATACAGAAAAACAGGATGGAGAAGAGAAACATTTTATGAGGTGAACCATGTCATGTAGGCTGTATGGGGTAAATCTGGTGTCACGCATAAAAAAAAAAAACAGGCACGCATAAAATTGACATTGCAGAAACAGTACAGATTATAGAGTTTAAAATGACCTAAAAACAGTAGACAAAAAGTATTTGTGTAATGGTGCGTTCACACCAGACGCGAATAGCACGTCAGGCGCGAGTGATTTCAATGTTAAGTCAATGCAAAGACGCATTACGCGCATAAAAAATTCCTGCGGTGCGGTAGACGTGAATACGCCTCATTCGCGTGTCAAGTTCGCGCAAATTGAGCGTCTGGCGCGTTAAGCGCGAATGATTTTATGTAGTGCTTTTTGTGCATTCATGCGTTTGACGCGAATTCGCGTCTGCCGCCCGAGTTGAAAAATCTGCACTTCTGCGTCAATTCGCGCCGCGTTAACCAATCAGGAGCCTGCTTGCTGCTGTCACATGGTGAAGTGACAGTTTATAATGTTATTTTATGTTTGGCCTCAATGAATTATTTTGTAATATGACTAAAATGCTTGGTGTGGTTCTAATGCACAACAAAGCAAATCTTTCACATAAAAACTCTATTTCAATATATGAGAGATACTCATTTTGTATTGAATGCTATTTATTCCATATCTATTCTAGATTATATGAAACATTATTATTCTAATGTAAAGACAACAAACACAATTTAGTGTATAAAAACTTAAAAAAAAATCACAGGACAGGTTTCACTTTTGGAGGCTGGCTCCATTTATTATCAAAACAAAAATAAATGACAGATTAGGTGGGTGCCGGGCTGTAGAGCTCGGGCTCGTCAGGCAGCGACCACTCGAGGCCGAGGCCTTATACGGCCTACGCTGTCCTCGTCAGCGTCCTCACCGTTAGGTCCACTAAACCTAGCTCCTGGAGCAAATTGTGAAACTCCTGAAACCCCCCGGAGGGTCTGGTGGACCCGAGTACAGCGACGATGTCCCCTACGCAGCTGTTTCTGCTCTCCAGAGCATATACAAGCAGTGACTCTCTCGATTAATGCTAATGCTAATGCTCGATAAACATCTAAAAAAGATGGCCGCCAACGGGTTTCGAAACTTTCGCCTCTGACGCGTGCGTCTAGTTATACGCCTGACCACTTTGTGTCCATTCGCGCGTCAAGAGTGAAATTGACGCGCGTAAAAACAAAAGTTTGAAGCGAAATTTACGCGCGTCAATTTCGCTCTTGATGCACGAATGGACACAAAGTGGTCAAGCGTATAACTAGACGCAGCAGGCGTGAATTTGACGCGCTATTCGCGTCCGGTGTGAACGCACAGTAAATGTAACATGATGCTAGCAGGGGTATCTTTAAAGGGTAACTCTCGCCAAAATGCAACCTAGGATAACGACGGAACTTGCGAACATAGTTGGCTAACGATGCTTTTGGGAAACGCACCCCTGAGCGACATCTCACATTCCCTTTAAGAGCAGGCGTGCTTGCTATTATAACGGCGGATTAGCCAGGCGCGGTTCACAGCCGAGGAGACCGACGTTCTCATCAGGGCCGTAAAACACCGAGAAGTGACATTGTATGGGGATGGAGAAACACACCCAAATTAGCTTCGGTTAAACAGGCGTATAATAATTTGGGTAAATGTGTAAGCTAGATTTATGCCTATTTTTTCCTCTTCATGGACACCACAATGATTTCCCTCATGTGTTAATATATTTCCTTGTAATAATGTATGATTTGCAAAAATGGGAACTGCTGCTTCTGTGTAGATGAGAGAAGCAAAGTGTATGTGTGTTGTGCACACGCTACATTGATTATGGCCAAGCATGCGCCCTTAAAATAGCATCTGAATAACATGCGCAACGCGCCACTGACTTTAGACGAGGTTTCTCCTGGTCTGTGGCGGAATTGTTTTCTAAACCTGCAAAATAGCACCAGGGAACATTTGCGCCGGAACACTCCTCCTCTTTTCACTGAACCGCCCCCGGGAGCGCAAGTTCATTCCCTAATTTACCGATGTGCGTCTGTGGAGGGAAAAGTCCGCTGTGCGTCGGGTGCAAAATAGGAATGATACATGCGCCGGTGTACAAAGTTATTTGCGCTGGGTGCAAGATAGGGCCCACTGACACTTCAAACATGATGAAGAAAAGTGAAAAATTCCTGAATCATCCAGTGCAATGACATTCCGACATGCTTAACTGACAAGCCTTCAGATGCTTTTTTCCAATCAGTCCTTTGAAAAATAGAGTGCATTCTGGGAAACATGGCTCTTGAGTTCTTGTCTGCGTGTGTGCAATATTGCTTCCGCCCTAACCGTCCATCATCTCAGACTGGACACTTTGATCATAACCCACTAACCTGTTGGTATTTTGTTTCTCTAACATTTAACGCACCACAGATGACTCGATGTTCTCTCCCGAACGCTGATGAGGCGGCGTCAGAAAATCCTCCACCTCCAACACGACAATATTACATCCTTCAGCAGCAGATGAACACGAAGCAAACAACCAGATCCTCCAAATTACAGCGGCAGTCACATTTAGATGAGTGAAGCCCAGAGGAAAATCTTATTGCTCTGAGGTTGCTTTTCTCAGAGGTGCACTGGATCAGTTTTCCTTCATTACAAAAGTTTTACCCATAAAAAAGTTATTAGAAGACACTTTGTTTCTTCTAATATTCCCTTGGAGAAATACAATGAGTATAGAACTATATACAGTTCACGTGGAGAACAGCTCAGATTTATATATGACCCTGCAAGTTCAATGAAACCTTTAAAATAGTTTTTAAATATTTTAAATATGAGGGAAGAACAAAACACTAAACTTGTTTAAGGTATTTATTCGCCAATTATTTGGCAAAACAATGCAAATTACAGCTAAAATTTTTATGTACTATGCAAAAAAACCCAAACATATAAAATCAAAAAGCTGACAATAAAAAGCATACACTGACTACTACATAATCAGTTATTAATATTTCATTGGTTCTCTCTTGTTTCATTGTGTTATTATCACAAATAAAACTATTGACTACAATAACAATATGCTTACATTTTTATTCAAACACATTTTGAATAATATTTGAATAAGAATAAGAGTGAAGATGTAAAGTTTCCTAGGCCGGACATCACTTTTGGCCACATGATATATTTTCTCATTGCATTAAAACAAGCTGATTAAATAAAGACTGTTTTTCAGTTCAACTAATGCAAATCAAAACCTTGAGTTTAATGCTCATTTGCTGTCAACACAATAATCTTTGACAAAAGATCATCTTTCACGTCTGCACAGTTCCTCTCTGACGCTATCTGCCTATAGACGCTGTAGACAGTTGTCAACAAAACGCACGTCTGTTAGCATCTTCATTTGTTCTTTTTGTAGCTCCAGTGCTTTGGATAATAAGCTGCCACATTGCAAGAATTATATCTTGTATTTGCAGAGAGCGATTGTCGCAGCAGATTGGTACTCCAGAATAAACCTGCGATCGTGTGTTCAGAAAGCTCGAGCAAGCTGGGCTTTGACAGATGACACTAACACTGATACCCTGTGTGATTTTCACACGAGCGAACGGCGAATCAGACGGATTGTCAGTCTATTGGCCTACATTGTGTACATGCGCAACTAGTGATCACAGATCTCTCGTTTGTTTGTTTGACAAGGTCCAGTCCAATAACTACAGCTCATACTGAACATGTTTTTCGTCTTGTATCTCGTCAGCATGCGGTTCTAGCGTCGAAATCCACAATGTACGACTGTCTATAACGTGTTTCAGTGTTGTGTGAAGGGGCTTTCAGAAACATATTCTTACTCAGTTCTTTGTCACCAGATCTCAGTCTAATAGAGCAGCTTTGAGATGTGCTGGAACGGGAGATTCACATCATGAATGTACAGAAACTGCATCATGTGATCATGGCAATATGGACCAAAACCTCGGAGGAATGTTTCCAGCACCTTGTTGAATTTATGCCACGAAGAACTACGGCACTAGCAAGATCTACCTAATAAAGTGTCTGGTGAGTATATAATGAATATGTCATTTTATAATAAAATAAAAGCATTCCTGATTGTTATTTGTTTTGCACTTTGATGGACTCGGTGAACACTGCCTGCTCGAGGTCTCCATGTGGCATTTCACCGCGTTAAGTCTTATAAGCCACTGTTGAAGCAAATAGTTACTTTCCTTAATCAGATTATACATGCTTTAATCCTTTTATTTATTTTCTGAGGCAGATGCAATTTTTCGCCTATGTGGATCGATCCTCGAGGCGACGTGATTTAGTTATGGCATCTGCCTTTCCCTGACTTACTGACTGTTCTTATTGATTTAATTTATTTTTATTCCAGAATAACCTGCAAACTTTTTGTGGCCGACAGTGAAGAATTTTCTTCTTCTCTTCTTGTCTGATTCAGAAATATGCCACTTTCCATAAATATGGTATAAAATAGGCCCTGAAACAAAAACTGCTTTCTGCTCCTTGTTCAGAAGTGAAGAGGCGCTAAACCTTCAGGAAGTTTTGATCATGAAACTTGTCAAACTAAATATTATATGAGCAGCTTAATTTTAAATTTAGTTGACATGAGGTTTGCAATATTTACAACCTTGTTACCAAAACCTGTCTAAATGCAGTTTGCAGTGATTTTTCTAGCCGTGAGCATTAATATACATCAAAATGAAAATTCATCTAAATAAATATAATGTAATGAATGAATGAATGACAGGTCTGAAGGATAACATCAGTAACAGGATTCTTTGCAAAATATGGTGGCCTAATATTGTTTTTGTTGATTAAAATTCATGAATTTAATGAGTTATTAATTTAACAATGGTGATTTTAATTGTCGAATACAGTAAAAAAGTAAGGATCTGTCACTGTGAAGTGGAAGAAGTAAAAACCCCAATTTTCAAGGAATATGTTCAAATCTGCCCACTTCTCATGCTAAGTTAATTTTGTGTTATATAACAGCTTTTCTAACATATAGTTTTCACTACAAAAACTTTTTTTTAAGTAGACAAAAAGGGCACCCTATTCATGGAAAGTGCCATTGCATATAATGTGTGAATGCATAATATATCAACCAAATTATATTCACAATCGATTCTTTCTTCACTTAATGGTTTCAGTTCTTTGAAACAGGCCACAATGATGCTTTGAGATCATAACATTAAAAAATGAATCCCATTCGTGCCCTAAATGAGCTTCCTCAGACTTTCTATTCTTAGTTGACTATCACAAGCATCTAAACGACTCTGATAAGACCAGTTAATTGTTCTTGAGTGTTCATGTCCTTTTTTCACTTGAATCCCAGGAGAACAATGAAATTCCTCTTCAACGGAGACCGTGGAGACAACACATCCACGGATTTGACCTTTCGTGTCCTGCTGACTCAGCGCCGGGATAGTTTTACGCTTAATAAATATGATCGCAGCGCAGGATTATGCTAATGATGTTAAAATATATCAGATAATTAATCACTTTAGCCAATTAGATCCAGTGTAATTTTCAAAAGTGTTCTTAGGTAATTTAACCGCTGACGGAGCCGTTTAGACATTTCCAAGCTCATGTCTGTCAGATAATCTGAGCTCATGTCCTAATATAAAGATATGAAAAAGAAGAGAGAAAAAACTACTTGATAAGATCCTCACACTTGATCTGACTTGAGGTCAACATGAAAATGCTGTGCACAATCCAATGTGACGTATTCTTGATTGAAAGAGAAATCAACAGAGGAATTGTGCTGGGAAAAAAAGGTCAGTTTTGATTGTATGTTGACTTTAAGCTACATATGAGGCCGCAGTGAATATTATATGCAGAGAATACTGTATACACTGCAAAAAAGGCTTTTCTTACTTAGTATTTTTGTCTGGTTTCCAGTCCAAATATCAAAAAATTCTTAAAACAAGATGCATTAAAATTAGATAAGATATTATGTCTTGTTTTCCGGGGGAATTAATCAAAATTAAGTGAGTTTTTGCTTAAAACAAGCAAAATGATCTGTCCACGGGGTAAGAAAAATAATCTTAAATCAAACAGAAACAAGATTATTTTTCTTACTCCATGGACAGATAATTTTGTTTGTTTTAAGCAAAAACTCACTTAATTTTGATTTATTTCCCCAGAAAACAAGACATAATTTCTTATCTAATTTTACTTATCTAGTAAATGCATCTTGATTTAAGAATTCTTAGATATTTGGACTGGAAACAAGACAAAAATACCTTTATTTTTATTTTTTGCAGTGTAGATATCTACATCTGTAATGCTTCTTAAAAACATCATGCAAAACCTCACGCACCAGGTCCATAAATACATGTTCTGTTCAAAAGGGGTCAGTAAGATTTTATTGTTTTCAACATTGAGCATCAAATCATCATATTAGAGTGATTTCTGAAGGATCATGTGACACTGAAGACTGGAGTAATGATGCTGAAAATTCAGCTTTGATCACAGGAATAAATTATTTTTCACAATGTATTCACATAGAAAACAGTTATTTTAAATTGTAATAATTTCTCACAGTATTACGTGTTTTTTTTGTTTTTTTTTATCAAATAAATGTAGCCTTCGTGAGCAGAAAAGACTTAAAAAAATTCTTACAAACCCCAAAATTTTGAACAGTACACCTCTGACAAACTACTGTGTTACAATCCAAAATATAGATTGTTCTGTTAAATCACAATACTTTCCAAAACATGCACATGTGTAATGCACAAATAAATGCTAATCTCATAATACCAAGAAATCCTCAAATTCACCTGTGCTACAGGAGACTTAATACAACACCGTCACTATAGAGCATCAGTATGTCAGCAAACAGTTCTTTCAATGGAGAAAAAGGCCTTGATGCTACAAAACTGTGAGGCTGTCTACATTCCAGCGTTGAACCAAATGAACAAAAAAAGCATGTTTTGTATCTGTAAATGTTACATATAAACTATGAGACCAGGCTGGCAGTTAACACAACTTTACCATGTTAACCAACTAAACCTTGACCTCTTGGTCCAGACATTTCATTGTAGGGTTTGATTTGTTGATGTGGCGTTGCTGTCATTCTTGCCTATCATTTGAGTTACCTTCATATTTACACACACAGTGACCCTCATCATTCATTTTTTCTTTCTATTATGTCTCTTGAATTAATTTAACTGTCAAGGTCTCATAGTTAGAAAATCCCTAAGCAATACGCAAGACAATGTAATTGTCATTTCACATGCCATTCCTTGCTATTTCTCACAATCACACAGCAAAAAAAAAAAATTGTTCCAGTACAAATACAGTAAACATCATTGCATTTACTGGAGAAGCAAAATGACTTAATGAAGACTTTTATGAAGACAATAAGTCTTGTTTTCTGAAAAGCGTGACTTTACGCTAAAAACAAGGAATCTGCCAATGGGGTAAAGAAAAAAATTAACTTTAAATGATTAGATTATTTTTTTGGCAGGTTTTTATTTTTTTAATTTTGCTTTTCAAATAAATGTGCATTAATTAAAGAATGTTTAGATATTTGTACTGGAAAACAAGACAAAAATGATTTTTTTATTTATTTATTTTTTTTCTGCAGTGCAAATATTCACATCACCAAATTCATCTTTCCCATTTACCAACTGATTTATAAAAAAATGATCAAATCGACTCCCAAAAATTCCATGAATGATCTGAGAAATAAGTCTGCAGCAATAATACGCAGCTATTGGACATATATTGACTCAGAATAAGTGTTTTAAGATCCCCGACTGGGAGGGAAATTGAAATTCTCCGACCATAACTTTTGTACCACAGCCATAAGGAGCAACCATCTGTACTGGCTTGATAAATGAAAAAACTCGACATCCATCAACAATATCCTTAACCACATTACTGAGCATTTAGGTGTCTAAAATAACACTGAAAGCATTTATAACGTTTCATATTATCAGTCAAGCATCTGTCTCTCAGTTAAAAACAATACACTGATATTATATGTGAAACTAAAATCTCTGAGACGAGCCACGACTTATAATGGTTTTTATTGTTTCTGGCTCGTCATTCGAGTGAAATTGCTTTTCGGTCAGCCGGTCTTGCGAGTCTAAAGGTGTCACCTTTCGGTTTAAACCAATAAAAGCAAGGCCGTGATCTTTGTATTAAGTGCCAATGAATTGCAATCTAAAAGCAGGCGTCTTGATTTCACCAAAGAAAACATGTACACATTCCCTTTCACCTGTACCTGAATCACATTGATCGCACTACCGGCTCTCTCCATGAGATTTAAGAGAACCGCAATACCACAAATCACATTTGCTGAAGCTGCACCGGTCCAAGCTGGTAAAGTCTCATATGAGTTTCTCATCTGTGCTTTCATTCAAACTGCACTGTGAAGATTTTATATCTGTAGCTGAAAAACAGTTTTATTCTCAAGTGAAATATATGCTTTACTGATGCCAGCATTAGTTACCGGACAATTTGCATAACATTATGTGGGAGTTGTTGGTTCCTATAAAATCCCTCTCTGTGACACGGCCAGTGTTGGTCACTATTCACTGCCATTATATGGACAAGCACGAGCAGGACAATATATTTTTCTAATTTTCCATTAGTGGTCATAAAAAGAGAGACGGGCAAATGGGCATTAGAACAACACCAGGGCGAGTAAATGATGACTTAATTTACACTTTAGGGTGAAATGTTTCTTGAGCACCAAATCATCATATTAGAATGAT
Organism: Abramis brama; assembly: GCF_963993115.1. Classification (NCBI taxonomy): domain Eukaryota; kingdom Metazoa; phylum Chordata; class Actinopteri; order Cypriniformes; family Leuciscidae; genus Abramis; species Abramis brama. The sequence goes on along the minus strand of NC_139973.1, from coordinate 2,854,816 downwards.
TTCTGAAGGATCATGTGACCCTGAAGACTGGAGTAATGATGCTGAAAATTCAGCTTTGATCACAGGAATAAATTACAGTTTAAAATATAGAAATCTGGCTGAGAGAGCTCAACGACCCAGTCACACTAAATGCGTATTGTGTTTATCGTGCAATTTATACGCGAAAATGAGTTTTTACCTGCATATGATACGCATGGGTAGGTTTATGGTAGGTTTAGTAGTGGTGTGGGGTACGTGTGTATTATACGTTTGGTTAGGATTAGTGGTGTGGGGTGTGTGTGTATTACACGCAATAAAGTGTGTATCAAATGCATGCAATAGCTGCGTATCATATGCACGTAAAAACTCATTTTCGCGTATAAATTGCACGATAAACACAATGCGTGCTATAGAGACGCATTTTCATGAGATCAGGCTGAGAAAATGCATGCAAATAGAAACCCCCCCAGCAAATTAATAAAACATCTTCATCACGTGCTGAAAATAATCACAACGCAACCAAATACAGAATCGCAATCCTTTAGATCAAGGTCTCAAGTGTTATCACAACTCCAAAACCCCAGAATTACATCATCATCTACAAGCTTCAGTAGTTAAATATAGCTGGAGCAACGCTCTAATACAAATGCCTTAAGTTGTTAAAGTTGTGAATATGTAGAGAGCATCACATCATGAAATACGTGTTTGAGGCCATGCTGGAGAATACGAGCAATTTGCATTCATCAAGCCATCAAGATGAACTGGCAGCAGGACAGAGATTTCACAGCGCATGATGTTCTCGCCGGCCATTTCTCTGATCGTCTCTGTTTTACTGTCACCTTATGTGTGCAACGCAACCGAGTGACCCGACTAAACACACACACACACATAATTGTGATTATGTATCATGAAGAACAATCTGACTGTCACAGAGATGGTTGGAGAGCAAGCTGTCAGACGATGCAAAACCTAATAAAGCAGAAGTTAAGTGGAATATGTCGCTCTATTCGAGTATGAAACGTCTTGAGATTACAAATAACAGGTGTAAAAGAGCTTGTTGTTTTGCACGATGATACAATGATGATAATAACAAGTTGCAAATCTGAGGACGGAACAAATCAATATAAATCAAGGAAACAAAAGGATTAGGATGAACACGGCGAAGGTAACGTTTTGTGTTTATTTATCAGGCGGGACCTCAATGTTATCGTCACATTTCCATAAAGCAGCGGCAGGAAGGCTTTTGTGCCGTGACACAAAGGTTGATTGATTGCCTGGAGATTTTTTTAGTCATTACACAATGAGTGTTTCACGCAAAACACTACACACACACACAATACACACTCGAAGGAGAGGAATAATGAGACGCCCTTGGACGGGACAGCCTTCGTTAACTGAGACCGCGGCAAACACTGACATTATGGATGGATCAGCATATGATAAACCGTTTACAGTGCATATAGTCTAGAAGGGCAAAGTTACTGTATTCCTGAGTGCCTTGTCTGCAAAATTATCTGTTAGTCTTAATTAAAGTATAAAAGCATAGCTATAAAAAGGTGTAAATGTCAGACATTAAAAGACAACAAGAAGAACTAATGCACTCAAAGTACATTAATAAACATCAGATACCAGTCATAGGTGTCATTTCATTATTAGTGGCTTTTTAAAAATCTAAATATTTGCTGTAGTTGGACTATGCATGCAAAGGGTAAACAAAAATATGAATTATGCATGACAAATCATGTCTCTCTGAATGTAAATTAACATTTGATCTAATCACATTCAACATTTTTTCTATGTATTTGAATATCATTTGATAATGATATTAATAGCTTGTGAGCAAATACAAATTTTAATGAAACCTCCCTGTTTGTTTTGTCTTTGTGTACTAGAAGGCTTAAAGGAATAGTTTAAGCAAAAAAAAAAAAAATTCTATCATCATTTGGTGTTATTTTTTTCTGTCGAACACAAAAGAAGAAATGTTAAGGAATAATTTCATAGCTCTTCACTATACAACTATATATCAAACTAAAATAAATAAATAAATACAGTCGTCTACAAACTTAGACTACTGAAATCTTTGGAATGAGAGATTTTAGGTGAACTGTCCCTTTAAGATGATTGATGATCAGTGGAAACCTGCTATTATTTTCACAGGCCATGAAAACATGGTTTATTGTCTTTTAAGAGGGTTCAAACTTATTGTCTTGAATATCTTGCATTTCTCTTAGCTGATTAGCTTTCTCGGTACGGTATAAAGACATGATTCTATACAATTACGATTAAAGTGTCCTGTTATGTGCAACAGTGTATTTGAAAGTTTGTTCTTTCTTTCAGTCCCTGTACTTTTCCTCAGTGTGGTCATCAAATTCTCTAAGATGCATGATTGCAATGAATGATATTTTGTCTGCATTGTTTTAACACTCAATTCAAAAGAATAAATGCCTTAGTTGTTTGTTTACTGAATCTGTAGCATTAAATAACATAGTTCTGTATAGTATGTTTAATCCGTTTACATGTCTAAGACCTCACAAACCCAAGGACTGTCCCTGTCAGCACTGAAATAAACTGCACTAAGAACAAAAAATGGTGTAGAACCAATTTTAACTCAGAAATTGCAATTTCACAAAAATGACAAAGAATCAGCAAACAACACACTGATTTCAACATGAGAGAGAAAGTCATAAATAGAATTTTCGTGTAAAAGTACAACAGTCATTTTTATTTACAACATTTTTACAGTGTGCATGCTAATCATTTAATTCACCATAATACTCTTTCCCCCCATTTTCTTAAAATAGCGTTTGCGAGTGAAATCTTCCAATTAGCCGTTTCCCAGTCCAATAACAGTGAGTGATCGTGAAGCGAGAAGTGAAGCACGAGTGTGATGTACTGGTATCTTTGAAATGGCCAGAGACCCCCGCTAAAGACCCCCGCACCTCATTAAATGCAAATGGAAGAGCATGTCTAATTGTTCCACTCCATTTCTGTCTCTAATTCTGAGCCGAAAATGATAAAAATCTTTGAACCGGAAACAATTATAGCGCCTTTCTGTTATGAAACGATAAGAGCGGAGTGACAATTGCTAAGCCAGGTCATTTTTTTTTTTTTTTTTTTAAGAAATAAATAAAATGCAAACTTCTGAGGGAATTCTCGATGCTGTTGTTGGAATAGTCCACTGTAATTCTGGAGACACTCACGGCAGTGTTTTGTGGAGATTTCCATCATCTTTCACAGGGGTTGTACAGGTGAGAGCGGCCGTCTCCGGAGCCCGGGGCCATGTTGACAATGCCTTAAAGGCAGTCTCTACAGTGCAAATCAAATCCACTCAAATCCCTCAAGGTTGGAGTTTGTGGGACGTGGATATAAGGACAGGCGGTGACAGACAAGTTCCTCTCTCTCTAGCTTTATCTCTCTATTTTTCAAATACACTTAAGCTCAAAATTCACTGTCTGTCATGTCCATTTCGAAGACAAAACAATGATAGCTTTGTGAGAGCAAAGAGAACTTTAAATTGTTACTGATAATCTTCTGCAGTGAAAGTTAGTCTCAGTTACATCGGGTGCCAAACACTAATAGCCAGTTTCACAGACAAGGTTTAAGTCTAGTCCCAGACTAAAACGCATGTTTGAGCTGTTTTAACTGAAAGCAACTTGCACTGATATATCTTAAAATATGTCAGCGTTGTGTGTAAAATATGCCTTATGTCAAATTTATTTATTTAATTTGAGAGACGAACTGAAGGGGAAGATTTGAATAACTTTGGAATTTGGAATGTGGTGCACAAGTCATATGGACATTTGTATGGTATACTGTATATATATTATATTTTTTGTAATTTATTATATATTTTTAATTTTTAATTAATACAATAACATTTTCTGTTGATTAAATTAATCAAAAGTGACAGTAAAGACATTTATAATGTTACAATAGGTTTATATTTCAAATAAATCCTGTTCTGTTGAACTTTCTATTCATTAAAGAATAAAAAAAATAAAATAAATGCATCACGGGTTCCACTAAACCATTTTTTAACTGATGATAAGAAATGTTTCTTGAGCATCAAATCATCATATCAGAATGATTTCTGAAGGATCATGTGACACTGCAGACTGGAGTAATGATGCTGAAAATTCAGCTTTGATCACAGGAATAAATTACATCTTAAAATATATTCAAATAATAATAATAATTTTAAATTGTAATAATATTTCACATGTTTTTACTATATTTTTGATCAAATAAATGCAGAAGAGGATTCTTCTTTTTAAAAACATTAAAAAAATCGTTTTGAACAGAACAAAAACACTTTTGAACAGTAGTGTATGTATGAATATATGTTTTTTTTTTGTTTTTTTTTACCGTGAAATGCTGTTGCACTGTATGGAAAAGATCTATGTAAAGAAATTATTTGTCAAAATTCTAATATTGTTTTCCAAGGAAGAAAAAATAACAGCAAACAGGTTTGGAACGACATACGGGTGAGTAAATAATACCAGAATTTACATTTCTGGGTGACCTATTCTGTTAAAAGTTCACCAGAGGTCTGATTATTTCTCTACGGTATTGATTTCGTATAGATGCTAGAGCTGGAATCGTACCAAACGCAAAATATTTTTGCTCTGAAGCCAATCCTACATTCAACACCGTAGGATTGCAGCAAGAAAATAAGTTCTGTGGGAAGTCCTTGACATAATGGGCCGGTAATCCATCGGGTTTGTATTCTCTCGAGTGGCTTTCAGTTGAAAACAAAGAGTTAACCCTGATTGCCACTCTCAGATGAGTTCACAGCCATAAAGCGTCACTCCGCGAGCATCCTCTCCCTTCAGTCTCGATTTTTCACACCAGGCCAGGGGTTTCATGGCCGAGCAGAGATGGTTTTGGCAGCCTTCCCAGAGTGAAGCCAATTGAGGATTGATTTAGATTCAGGGTGCAAGCGAGAGAGAGGTTATCTATGAAGATATTCTATTCCCTTTGTGGAGGCTTTATCCAGCTCAAGAGATGCATTGTTCCCACAGACGTGTCTACGAAAGTCTGTATCCCGGCCCCACGGCAACCTACCAGCATTCTTAAAGGTCACTCCGAGCCAAAGGTCATTTTGGAGATTTATGCAGAATATCAATGCTGGGATTGCATTGCAAGAGTTGTCTGAGTGGGCTGAAACATTTCAGTGCCGGCTAAAATATATCTAAAGTTCAGCGTGGGACTTCTGCTAGAACTTTCCTGCAACGTCCAACATTAGGTGTGTAATGGTTCAGATTTATATTTCACTTCGTATGTCACAAACGGATGCATCTGAGAATACGCAGTATTTTCCACAATATAATGGAGGCTTTTAAAACATTTAAAAATGGGGCAAGTTGTCACATTGAGAACCTGTTGTTTGAGAAACTTGTAGAAATTTTTTAATATAAATATTCCACACTGTATTATTATTTTCCTCATTATTGATTATTGAATAAAAGATCAGGGGGGAAAAATACATGATACAAATATTAAACATTTTTTTAAGTTTGGACAACAGAATTCATCCAATATATATATATATATATATATATATATATATATATATATATATATATATATATACACACACACACACACACACACACACAAACACACACACACACATACTTGTTTTTGCTATGTCGTGGGGACTCCTGACTAGAAGGTTACACATGGGGACACCAATTTCTAAATACACACACACACACACACACACACACACACACACACACACACAACCTTTACCGAACCGTATGGTAAACAATTTCATGTTACCACTTTAGTTTAAGGTCCAGTTCTCACCATTAACTAGTTGCTTATTAGCATGCATATTACTAGAATTTTGGCTGTTTATTAATACTTATAAAGCACATATTAATGCCTTATTCTGCATGATCATATTCTACATCCCTTACCCAATACCTGAACTTAACAACTACCTTACTAACTATTAATAAGTAAGCAGTAATTAGGAGTTTATTGAGGCAAAAGTCATAGTTAATAGTGAGAATTGGACCCTAATCTAAAGTGTGACCAGTTTCATCTCTATAATGCACATCCAGAGGGTTTAACAGCATCAATGGCTCTTTGACAATCCATGCTTGCCTATGAGCTGACAAATTATCATGATTTCATGCCTAGCATTCACACATCTGTGGACATATGCATCACCTGTACAACATCCAATAAACATTATGAAAGCCTGTAGTAAATAAGATCTCAGTTGATGTTCTGCTCAAGCTTTAAAGAATCCTCTGGAGTTTCATAAGAGACCTCAATATGAGCTCAAATATTTCTCATCAAACGACCCGAGCTGCTCTCCACGTCCATTGTATTGTTCAAAGTACTCAAATGAAAGATATTAATCTACCGAAACCATAAAAGAGCACTTTATTTGAAGTCTTCTGAAGTCATACAGGGTTTGTGTGATGAACAGTCCTGGTGCAGGTTGGATGTCAATAACATCAAATGTCACTGGTTCTCCAGCGTCTCATAACCAAATGTCATGACGTCAAACATGCCATATAGACACACAGTCATATTTGCTTTGAGAGCTACTGCGGAACACCTTAAATATAGTGACAAGTCAAATGGATTATACTTTTGTAGTACTTTTTGAGCTTTTAGCAAGACAGAGATGTTGTTTCTGTTGCATAGAAACAAGCTGTTCGGAGAAATGATCATTTTCATTTCTGGGTGAACTATTTCTTTAAAAGAAGACTTTGTACAGTATTTTATTAATGTTTGCTTTGTTAGTACACGATATTATCAACGTTTTAATTAACTAAATTCAGCAGAGAACATCTCAAATGAACAACCAAGCTGAAAACCAAAAGATAGTTTAAACAGCAGCAGTAATGACATTGAAATCATAAAAATCATGACAATTTATATATATATATATATATATATATATATATATATATATATATAAAATATATATATTTTCAATATATATATATATATATAAAGAAGCCAAATTTTCCCCTTGGCCTGGTGGTGTTGCACATTGGTGGTGGTTGAGGAGATTCCCCCGACCATGTGAAGCACTTTGAGTACCCAGAAAAGTGTTATATAAATGTTACAAATTATTTATTTTTATTTTTGTCTGAGATGAGCATCCCATGAGATTTTGATAGCAGAAAATGGCCCAGAAGTTGTCGTCTTCCATCTGAACTGTGCCAATATTGAACCTCCCTCAAAGAAAGACAATTTAATCAAAACAGAGAATCCTGCAGATTTGGATCATATTGATCGAGCTTCAGCTGTTGTCAGGCCTGTGTGGATGTGTTCATTCTTGTGTGGACTGTGATGTTGCCATGACTACAGACATGATGTCAACAGAGACACAGATTGACCTGAAGTGTTTTTATATCACAGGGGAGCCCGGGGCTAGTTGTCACACTTTTACTCCAGTGAATATTCACAATACTTTTATTTCTGGACATAAACCTTTTTTTTTTACACTTACCAGAATTATTGGGGCATGTTGTCACAATAGGAACCTGCTGTTTAAAACTGTTAGATAACTATTAAAAAAATATTGAATATTAAAATATATTAAATATAAATATAAAGTAATCTTTCACTTTCTAATTATTTTATCATTTTCCAAATTATTGAGGAGCTGTATAAAACTGCAGCAAAAATAAATAAAAAATAAATAAATAAAAATAAACATGATATTGGCTTTGGAAGAATATATGTATATGAATATATGTATATTTATAGACATATTTGGGGGAAAAAATCCAATAGAGTATAAAGAATAATACAAATATTAAAGAAATATTATATGATAAAATAATATTATTTATAAAAAATTGGAATACTGGAAATTTAAATAAAAAAATAAAAAAAAATCCAATTTTGCACTAGATGTCTGAAACCAACATAAAAATCACTGCTAGATAAAACAATAAAATCTCATATTCACTGAGATATTATGACAAGCCCCACTGTCACGTACTGAATGAACTGAGAATGATGCTCGATTTTTCCCGGCTACTGTAGGCTGTTTCCTCAAAGTTACAACAAAATAAACAGTTGAAAGTGTTGTACAAGAGAATTGAATCTTCCAGCACTTGAGAGAGGAACCCATTGTCTTTTGAGGAGAAGCTCCAGCAGAAACACTCGTATATGAGCCACAGCTCTGCGAGAGAGATCAGTCGAGCAGACTCAGACTCAGCTTGCTCTTCACACCTACATTTTACACCAAAACAGAGAGGCAGCGTCACTCTTTGAGAGTTCACAGATTCCCAAATAGAAGTGACAAACAGAGAGAGCATTCTGAGCCGAATTCTGTCAGGGTTTTTGTCAGGAATGGCAACTCTAATTAATGGACACGAACAGCTTGGCTGAGGAAAAAAAGAACAGTGCTTCAAGGGCCACCGGTTCAACCCTGTGTCTCCCGGCATGACACGCTACCAACTGTCGAGATTTTGGCTGGGCTGCATCTGCTGGGAGTCTATTTGGCGATGACTGAAGGTGCTTTAGTGTGCGAATGTTTATTTCACAGGTAATTTAATCTAATTAAGTAGACAAGAGAGCTGGCATGTTGCATCTAGTATCAATGCATGAGGGGAAACAGTCTATAATGAATCGTGAGCCCTGGAAAGTTCACACGTGGCCGTCGGAACGACATTGCCCGTTATTGGACGTTTATCGAGCGTTCGACATCAATTTAAAAGGTGCATTGGATGCTAAAGACCTTTGATTTGCAAGCATTGTAAGTCTTGCAGAAAGTTGGAGTTTGTTGGAGCTCTACTTCTAGACTGATTCATCAGGGTGAGATTTAAGCACCACCTGCCGTACGCTGATTGATGAGCCATACGGTTAGTTGCACGCGCCGGTCTATTTCCGTTCTGCTTCGGTGAAGAGCTAAGGAGGACGACATTCAGCGGCACCGAAGACGTGAAATTACAGCCTGCCGGCTTTCTGTATCCAATACAATTTGGACGCAAAACCGTGGTTAGATGCAACTTCGACTGGCTTGTGTTCAGCTAAACATTTTGGTTCTGTCAAAACACACAAATGCAATACTGTTAAATAATATTCAGTATAAAATATAAAATAATCGTCCACATTGCATTATTATTTTCATTATATATAAAAACATATACTAATTTAAGACAATTTTGCACTTTTAGTTTGGAGGATTCAGATTCAGATTATTTTATTTAACACCATGTCAGCAATTCAAAGCTATTTTCATGGCAAAAATTCAATTACAAAAATACAAATATCATATAAATACAATAAAAACAAAACAGCAAGTCGTATTATAAAAGATTTTTTAAATTAATATATGATTTAAAAAAATCCAAAACCTTTTCAGGCATAATCTTATTAAATATGTCCTTAAGTGAAGTAACTTCATAAAGAGCATTCTGCTTGAATTAAGTCCAGGACAATCCAATCAAATATGTTTGACAGATAAGGGAATCTTACAAAACATACATAAAGTTGGGTCTTCACCTTCAAGCAAAAAAAACATGGGTCAAACTTGTATTTTAGTTTGGAGGACAGAATTCCTCCATTTAATAAAAAAAGTAATAACATTCTAGTTGAAAGTTTTGCACTATATTTTTTAAACAACACAAAATCACTCATATAAAACTATGAAACCGCAGTTACTCAGATATAGTCCCTGTGACAACTAGCCCCAGTGTTCCCTACTGTATAAACTGAGAATGATGCTAAACTTTTATCAGCTACTTCTGTATTACATTCGACATTAAACTGCACCGAAGAAGTGAAATTACAGTTTGGCGGCTTTCTTTATCCATGCTTGATGCTGTTTTGAAGCACAACTGCGCTAGATGCATCTTCAGCTGGCTTGTGTTCAGATAAACATTTGCTGCTGTCAAAACACACAAATGCACAAACCCCAGTGCGCTTCCAGAACTTCTCAGACAGAGGATGTAATAAATTGCATGCATTTTTCGGCACCCTGTGTGTAACAGCTCTGGTTATCTCTCGCCGTGGGTTAGTTTGGCACGTGTCAGGCGTTGGCACACAGAGTTCAGCAGCTGGTAAAGGTCCACATGAGTCAAGGGCCACAGCCTAGGGGACCTGCACCCATGGGGCCCGTGTTCAGTCTACAGGACTTAATTTTCCCTGCCCATGGTTCTCCGCAGGCTCGCCGCAAACTGATATCTTTTAGCGAGGGCCTCGGGCAAGGCCAGTCTCTACATATTCAACTTGACAGGCGAACCGGGGGAAACAAAGTGCAGTGACCCAGATTGAGACTCTTTGAAGGCAGGGAGCGCGAAGGAGCAAAACCCGTCTCCTCCATTTCCAGTGGCCCCTTCTGCCCTCACTTCTGCTTCTTTCTTGTTGTTCATGTTATTCTGGTATCATTAATGTTTATGCCCCATCAACAGACATGTTGGTTTATAAAGTAACCAGTGTTGGGGAAGCTACTTGAGATTCTGAGTAGTTACAGTTTCAAATGAGAAATACACTTCAGGGTTGAGCACCGTTCAATTGAATTGAGAATTTCTTCCTGGTTTTGAATTGAGGTATAGAATAGCAATTCGAATTGAAATGTTAAATGTTTTAAATGTTAGCTTGAGAAAGGCTTGTTTAAGAAAAAAAAAAGAAAAAAAAAAGTACAATTTAAAGGTTTATAAGCCATATATAATATACTATACCATGGTCTGTTGGAATACTTGATTCTGATTGGCTGGAAGGATTAAAACCGTTTAATGCACAGGTAGATCCGGTCAAATTAATCACTGCTCTGGTGCACACACACATCACTCACACACAGAGATCAGAGATCACACTGCGCACACACACACACCACTCACACACAGAGATCAGAGATCACACTGCACACACACACACACTGAAACATTCAGGAGGTTACTGAAGTCATTAAACTCACAGCTTTATTCTTAGTAGAGATGCTACACAGACACAGGTGATTGACACGCATCTCTCTCTCTTTCTCTTGATAATTAATTTAAATAAATTCTATAATTCATTCATTCATTCAAATAAATGTAATCTTGCTGCACTATTTCCTCCCCATTGTGCATTAAAATTATTTAATGCACAGCTAGCCATGGATTATCCATTACTTATATCTTATCAGAGTTATAGGTAACTAAAATTAAAATAATTAAATAAACAAACTTTAACTTAAATAAAATTTCAAATGTAATAAATTAATTTCAAAATTCTCAATTATAATATATATATATATATATATATATATATATATATATATATATATATATTTTTTTATTTTTTTTTTATTATTATTATTATTATTATTATTATTATTTCAGCTAGCTGCCAAGGCAACATTTATTATTTTCTTTGTTTAACTTGATTTACTAAAACTGAAATCAAAATGTGTGTACAAAATTGTTAAATCTTCCACAAATTAAAATGAAAACAGAAAATATAAAATACTTAATGATACTAAAATAACACATCTTACTTAATAAATCAACTTTTGTAGATTAGAGTGGAGGAGCACTTCATTTTTGCACAATGCATCGTCGAGTCAATTTCTCTTCTTGTCATTTCACAATATGTATGTATAGAAAATGGACTAAATAAACAGACCTGCAATATGAACTAAAAACCACAAACATAGATAAAGAGGACTTTGCTTTCTCATTTCAGGAGACCACCACACGCTGCTGGACATTGATTGATTTGGACCAACTGAAGCAGCTGCTAACCACTAAACTCAAGAGTCAACAGAGCACTGAACCATGCAGCACATGAAAGTGACTGAAGATCCAACCGATAAGATTCTGCCCTCAAAGTTCAAACAGACATTTCACTACACAGGAGACAAGCAAGAAATGTCAATGCAATAAATTCATTCTATGCTATTGCTCTGCTTGAGAAGATATAACTTAATTCAAGTGTACTGGCACTTTTCACTGTTTATAGTTTTTCAGTAACTCGTCCTGCATGTTACAGGTGACACTGAATTACTTATTCAACCAATTCGTTCAAACACACTGATTCATTTAGGAACAAAACAAGGGAAAGTCATCATGTGTGAGCAATTGAATCATTCACTAAACCGATTTGTTTAAAACAATTGATTTGTTCAGGAATTTGCAGCCTTGTGACTATACTTTTTCTAAGGGATATTTTGTGCACAAACACAGAATCATACAGTAGATTGATGCTAAGGATATACTGTATATCTTATAAGGCTGCACGATTATAAGCCCCACGCAGAAGTACAACACACATTATTCCAGATGCTTTGATTGATTAAACACAACTAATAAACACACGAATAAGCACATCATCTCACAGAAGGAGGAGCTCAACTGTTGTTATGCCCGTTCTCATCCCAAGGCGTCATATACTGACGCTTTTGAAATTTCGTCTACATTCGACGCACATGGCACCCTTTAGCGTCAATATGAGACGCAGATAAATATGGGCCAGAAGGCGCCTCCTAGCGGTCTAACCCTAACCCTAACCCTAACCCAGACCTAAACCTACCCATAATCTGCGTCACATATTGACGCTAAAGGGTGCCATGTGCGTCGAATGTAGACGAAATTTCAAAAGCGTCAGTATATGACGCCTTGGGATGAGAATGCGTTGTTACGAAGTGAGTTTGGAGTAAAAGCATGTTATTAAATGTTGTCTTTTGTTGGACAAGAGGTTCATAAATGCTTCTTATGTTTGGAAAGATGTTTGATGTTTGTTGCTTTTTCAAATGCATGTTATAAGTGACTCAATCTCGCAGTGCTTTCAGATGGTTCAGCGTTTACAGAGCCGTGCATCACTGACAAGCTGTGCATTAAAAAATAAATAATCGCAGCCTTTGCGATTTCATAATCACAATAAGCCAACTCGATTTAAAGGAGCTGTATGTAAGAAATGTATTTCAATTAATCATAAAATGGCCCTGATATGTCACTAGACATTAAGAAATCATGTTCATTTCAAATACTTATATCACTGACAATAGTAGTACGGCCAGGATATTGTCATTTAAAAAGTGAAGTTGCAGCCCTCAACTGATGTTGTTGTTGTCATCTTGTGTTTTGGCCTGAAGCGCCACCCTCCACCTATCTACCAATCACGAAGTCAGTAGGGTTTCGGCATCCGGGTTGCCAGCTCTGCTCTAGTTAGCACAGCTGCAGCTCCTTGTAGTAGCCTACATTCCTGCTGGATCCTGCAGCATATCTGGCAACCTCGAGTCAGGGGGGAGGGGGAGGGGATACACCGCTCTACAAGTAATTTGAAAGTGATTGCAGTACCAGTTTTGGCCACAATCTTACATACAGCTCCTTTAAGTGCGATTTCATGTAAATTGCGCCTAATCGCGCAGCCCTAATATCTTATAATAAAAGAAATGTTAAAAAGAAACATGCAATAAAGGTAAGAACAACGTTACCAATGAATACTGTTTTTAACATTATAATGCGATCTTTTAAAAATATAATACATTTATTAATTCATTTAAGTACTATTTATTAATGTAATGTAAAGCCTGTGTTATTCATATTCAAATTGATACTGAAACCTTCAATTGAACACACATGACAGTGATAAACGCAACAGTCTAGAATGCATTAAACATCAGATGCACTACAGGCAAAGCTCTCATGACAGAAGTCTCCATCGCATCAAGTGTACCAACTTCTGTACCATTTACCCATAATTAATTTTTTATAAACGTAGCTTTGAGAGAGGTTGGAAATGACCCCAATTTCATTGCAGTAATTACGGCAATCTGCCTGTGTGACACCGCAGGCCAGACCTCCAATCTCTCCGGGCTTCTCTCCTTGCTGCATTGACTCTCCTTTGCACCCATCATTTAATTACCTCAATTAAAACAGTAATTAATCATCTGCCTAAGGATCCATTACTAGCCAATGACTGAAATTGTCCTTTAATCAAAAGCTTTGGCGTGACACGCAGGTCAATGGCTGCAGCCGAAGCACATGAAGAAGTGCACTCTCATCATTTTCCGTGATGTTTACCAGACGCTGGTCTGGCCTGACTGTGGGCCTATGACTGGCAGCTTCACTCCTCCTAATGAGCAGCAGAGCTTTGGATCCCGAGGGATAACTGCGAGTGGCCTCATTAAAATGCGATAAGTTAAAAACACTGCTGAGCAATTAATCGCTGCCTGTCAACATTAAATGATTTCACCTGCCACTGTTTATCTCGTCGCTACTTCAGATTGTTTGGCAAGGAGAGTTGAATTACAACTCAGTGTAACGAGTTCATTGTTTGTATTTCTTTTGATGTCTGGTTAGTCAAGGTTTCTTACATCCAAAAAAAAAAAGTACACACCCTTTTTTTGCTGTCTCTCTCTCTCTCTCTCTCTCTCTCTCTGAGCCTGACTAAGGCCTCATTTACATTTCCGTTTACACGTTCTTTCATTTGTGACCCATATCCAATTCATGTGTTTGCACTTGCCATACTGTCTGAAACATCGATACTTACATAAAAAGCATATACTGTAGATATCAGTCGTTACTCTATATCTGCCAATAATATGTCTTAGTATGATGACATTTAAATGCTTAGTTTATGATCAAAGCTTTATAGTTTTAAAACATATAATGCAATGCAATGATGATTGAGAGATGAACAAATAAACCTTCCTCAAAAGCCTGATGATCATATTATATATACTCACATTTGAACATGACTTTTTTAAAATGATGTATAGATAATCAAGTAAACCCAAGTTACTTCAGTCCAGTAAGTGTTCACCTTGAAATATTACTGATAATATAAAAGTTATCCTCATGTTTACTTTATAAAAATCAGTAAAGATTTCACAGCAAAAAGACGCGTGAACCACGAGCTGAAGATGGACGTTTGTACAATTATAATAAAATAAAATTCAGTCCATTCCACAGAACATTTCAAGTGTGTCCAATACAAGCCCTTGCTCACTAATGTCTCCCAGAATGGGGTGGATTAAGCTTACCTTTGCAAGCAAGCAATTTATACACACCCGTAGAAGGTAGAAGAGCCTCACTCCAGATCTACGGCCCACTGAACGAAGTGCAGTCAAGCAATTAGGTCAGGCACTCGCCTGGGCAACCCACTTCAGTGGCTCTGATGGGTCCTGACTCTTATCTGCCATGGTCAGTCAGCAAGAAGAACAAATTAGCTGTGGGAAGATGATGACAAAGAGTGGACACGAGTCAGAGTGACTTGATGTTAGTCACAGAGATCACAGCCGTTGGTTCTTTCCCGATCAGTCTGGCCGTCGGCTCCTCATGAATCTGCGTACGCCAGAACTTTACATGGCATGGGGCAGAAATCTGTACAACGACAACAGCGGCTCTCAACATGACCTGAATGTAGGTCACAGGTGTCTTCTGAGGGTCACAGACAGCAGGAAAAAAAAGAAAAAAAAAGAAAAGCTGAATGCAAATAATAAATTGCTTTTGTAATAATAATCCATCAGAAATCAAATGGATGGACGGATGGATAGATTGATATATGGATGGATAGATAGATGTTTGGATGACAGAAGGAGGGATGGACGGATATATGGATGGATGGGTGTACAAATAGATAGATTGATAAATGGATGGATATACGGGTGGATGGATATACGGATGGATGGATGGACATACAGATACAGATGGATATACGGACGGATGGATGAATGAATGGATGATAGATGGATATACGGCTGGATGGATGGATGGATATATGGATGAATGGATATATGTATGGATATACAGATGAACGGATGAGTAGATATATAGATGGATAAATGGATGGACATACAGATGGATAGATGGATAAATGGATGATAAATGGATGGATATATGGATGGATGGATATTAGAATGGATATACAGATGAACGGATGGGTAGATGGACATACGGATGAACAGATGGGTAGATGGATATACGGATGGGTGGATATACGGATGGATAGATTGATCTATGGATGGATAGATGGATGGATAGACTGATATACGGATGGATAGATTAATATATGGATGGATAGATGGATATACCGATGGATAGATTGATATATGGATGGATAGATTAATACATGGATGGATGGATAGATGGATATACAGATGGATAGATTGATCTACAGGTGGATAGATGGATGGATGGATTGATATACGGATGGATAGATTAATATATGGATGGATAGATGGATATACAGATGGATATACAATGGATAGATGGATATACGGATGGATAGATGTTAAGGACTTTGTGTACAATAATCCAACAGTAGAGGATGAGTCATGTCTACAACTGAAACACAATCTTTTGTTGACTGAGGTCAAGCTGAACTCAGAGGCAAATATGCAATTCAAGGCCAAATTCAGCTAAAAAAAGGCCCAATACTCTTAAGTATTTACTCATTATCTGCAGAATAAGCTCACACTCTGTGTCAGGGTTGATCTGCACATCTCAAAGATTTGAAAGCCATGACTATATAGATACAGTGAGGAAAATAAGTATTTGAACACCCTGCTATTTTGCATGTTCTCCCACTTAGAAATCATGGAGGGGTCTGAAATTGTCATCGTACGTGCATGTCCACTGTGAGAGACATAATCTAAAAAAAAGAAATCACAATGTATGATTTTTTAACTATTTATTTGTATGATACAGCTGCAAATAAGTATTTGAACACCTGAGAAAATCAATGTTAATATTTGGTACAGTAGCCTTTGTTTGCAATTACAGAGGTCAAACGTTTCCTGTAGTTTTTCACCAGGTTTGCACACACTGCAGGAGGGATTTTGGCCCACTCCTCCACACAGATCTTCTCTAGATCAGTCAGGTTTCTGGGCTGTCGCTGAGAAACACGGAGTTTGAGCTCCCTCCAAAGATTCTCTATTGGGTTTAGGTCTGGAGACTGGCTAGGCCACGCCAGAACCTTGATATGCTTCTTACAGAGCCACTCCTTGGTTATCCTGGCTGTGTGCTTCGGGTCATTGTCATGTTGGAAGACCCAGCCTCGACCCATCTTCAATGCTCTAATTGAGGGAAGGAGGTTGTTCCCCAAAATCTCGCAATACATGGCCCCGGTCATCCTCTCCTTAATACAGTGCAGTCGCCCTGTCCCATGTGCAGAAAAACACCCCCAAAGCATGATGCTACCACCCCCATGCTTCACAGTAGGGATGGTGTTCTTGGGATGGTACTCATCATTCTTCTTCCTCCAAACACGTTTAGTGGAATTATGACCAAAAAGTTCTATTTTGGTCTCATCTGACCACATGACTTTCTCCCATGACTCCTCTGGATCATCCAAATGGTCATTGGCAAACTTAAGACGGGCCTTGACATGTGCTGGTTTAAGCAGGGGAACCTTCCGTGCCATGCATGATTTCAAACCATGACGTCTTAGTGTATTACCAACAGTAACCTTGGAAATGGTGGTCCCAGCTCTTTTCAGGTCATTGACCAGCTCCTCCCGTGTAGTTCTGGGCTGATTTCTCACCTTTCTTAGGATCATTGAGACCCCACGAGGTGAGATCTTGCATGGAGCCCCAGTCCGAGGGAGATTGACAGTCATGTTTAGCTTCTTCCATTTTCTAATGATTGCTCCAACAGTGGACCTTTTTTCACCAAGCTGCTTGGCAATTTCCCCGTAGCCCTTTCCAGCCTTGTGGAGGTGTACAATTTTGTCTCTAGTGTCTTTGGACAGCTCTTTGGTCTTGGCCATGTTAGTAGTTGGATTCTTACTGATTGTATGGGGTGGACAGGTGTCTTTATGCAGCTAACGACCTCAAACAGGTGCATCTAATTTAGGATAATAAATGGAGTGGAGGTGGACATTTTAAAGGCAGACTAACAGGTCTTTGAGGGTCAGAATTCTAGCTGATAGACAGGTGTTCAAATACTTATTTGCAGCTGTATCATACAAATAAATAGTTAAAAAATCATATATTGTGATTTCTGGATTTTTTTTTTTAGATTATGTCTCTCACAGTGGACATGCACCTACGATGACAATTTCAGACCCCTCCATGATTTCCAAGTGGGAGAACTTGCAAAATAGCAGGGTGTTCAAATACTTATTTTCCTCACTGCATTTTACACTGCATAAAATAGTCACATTAAAAGCACCAAAGAAGCCCAATTATAGTTGGTGTGTCTGTTGCCACTCTTCTCTGTGATTAAGTAGTGTGTAATGTATTCCCTCAGGTGAAGTGATCTCGGGTGTAAAGATCCATTAAGCCTCTCGGTCTGTTTTAAAAAGCCCATCAAGGTCACTGGCTTTGGATGGCTGGGCATCATAAATGTTTCTGAATGCTTGTGCTGAGGGTAGAGGCGCAATGCAGGCCATCACTGTTATTCCTAATGAGCTGTTTTGACAATCAGGTTGTCCTGGCAACATAAGCTTATCGGCTGAGGAATCTAAATAATATTCATGCGGAGAACACATGAGGTATTTGGGTTGCAGAAGGACAAAGCTTGCTAAGATGCTCAAACTAACCCACGGGCTAATGACTGCGTCTGCAGTATCTCTGGCATCACTCAATGTTAGTTTGTGTCAGGTAGTGCTGTAACTTTTTTCCAGAGAATATCTCTTAAAGTTATGTAAATAGTATATTTTTTTTCTTGTTCTAAGCATAAATCTAAATCAAGCTTAGAGATATTACTGCATAAGGCAAGACGATCACCATATTTTTCCCCGTTGATTTGATTATACTTTAAGACAATTGTTTTGTATTACACATTTTCTGAAATGTTATGTTTAAATATCCAAATGAGGCTAATATAATTAAATCCAGCACAGAACACTGGAAAAACACAATTGCTTTTACAGAGGATATTTCGGTAACACTTATTTCGATAGTCCATTTTAGACATTCTACTAACTACAGTATAAGTAACTTTGCAACTAACTCAACTTATTATAATTACCCGAACTCTTGCAGCTAACCTAACAGTCTACTAATACTCTAATGACTGCTAGTTGACATGTAGTGGCAAAGTTACGTATAGGTAGATTGTCTAAAGGGTCTTTCCATGTCAACTCAACCAGAGATCCCTGGCTAAAAAAATTTATTTTGATCATTTTTTGTCTGGTGAAAGAAATATATAAATGAAGAAGAAAGCCAAAATGTTAAATGTAATGAATGTATATTTACTGAGTAATCCCCTATTTTGTCGAGGGGGTCAAAATGACCATTTTCACCTGAGATTTGGAATTTTCCGAAATTTGGTTTATTTGACACTGAATGACCCTAAAGTGGACAATTGAAATAAAGTGTAACTAAGAATTTTTTATCACTTCATAAATCAGAAAATACTGTCCACAAAAAAAAAAAACAAAAAAAAAAACATTTTCACCATGTTTTTAGGAATAATGTGAATAATGTGTATATATATATATATATATGGCGACTGGTATATTAACAAACCCCTCTGTTTGTAAGTGCAACTGAAATGCTGAAAAGTTTTAGAAGCAAAATAGCTCAAAATCTCAAATCTGCCTATGCATAAAAAAAAAATTAAAAATAAATGGTTTCACCCATAACTATCATGCCTTAAAACAAGACAAAATACATGCTTAAGGTGTAAGAAAATTATAATTCTGATTGTCTCAGACAAAGTACATTTATCTTGTTTTCCAGTAAAATCATCATGATCCTGCTGCTCAAGTAATGCATATGGCACTAGAAACATGAGCTCGATTCTCAGAGAATGCATGAACAGATTAAAATAGTAAAAATTTACTTGCTAAATGCAGCAACCAAATGCATTAATGTCAATAAAGTATATGAAGAGTTCAGATGCAAAAGCCTCTAAGTGCCATCTGAAATTTTCTTCTAGAATAATCATTTTTATCAAGCTCGTATATTTAAGGTCAGTAATTTCACCTAAATGGCAATGAAAATGACCTATTAAAGGCAGAGTAGGTAGGATTTTACTAAAAAAAAAACATTCCAAATTTGTTTAAACTGTCTTTATATACCAATACATAATTAAAATGCAAGTACTCTGAAAAAGAGAGTATAAAAATCGAGTGTCTGTAGACCTCTCACGACTGTTGTAAACACAGCTAATTATTTCCATTCACTCCACCTCCTCCCTTCTGGGCTCCTTCCAAAGCCACGCCCCCAAAACACATGAACGCGCGACGCCAAACGCTCAGGCTCAGGAAGACGCATTTATTTACCTGAGACGAGTGCAGAGGAAGGAGCGCAGTGCATGCAGTGACATCATGTCAGAATCACATGTAATAAAACACCTAACTTTATCACTATAAATATAAACAAATAAGATGACTTTTAGTACTCACTATCAAGCTAGCATATCGATACTGGTTTATAAAGTTTAAAATATATTTTGTTTGTTTCGGTAACGAGCTATATTTATAAGGCAAAGCTAAAAACAGGTTGCATTGATACACGTTTTTCCATTACCATCAGTTAAACTGTGATGAAGGTGAATTTCGTGTAAGAGTCATAACATATACGGTGTTTTGCATGTAAGAGTTTCCATGATGAAAACATTGTTGACTCTGATAAGGACTAACGTTACACTCCGGTGACAAGTACCGCATCGTCGGTTCGAGGACAGGTCCGGGGTCGAGGGCGAAGCAGAAGAGGTCGTTCAAGAGTGCGGGTAACCAGGGTCCGAGGAAGTAGTTTTTGCCTTGTTTGCCTTCGCTGACTGCATATGCAGGTGCTTTGAATTTTGAATGCTCTTTCTCTGCCATAATTTTACTCTTCGTAGGTTCCGCGCCTCTCTTGCACTCCTCAAATCAAACGGGTGCGCGCGCATATAGGCAGATCTTGTAGCAACAGTGGTGGTAGCCATGGTTGCGAGAGTGAGTGACAGTCGCCCAAACCAATCAATTGTTTCGTCCCAAATGGAAATAATGAGCTGTGTTTATTGCAGATTAAAAGGTCTACAGTCACTCGATTTTTATATTCTCTTTTTCAGAGCGCTTACATTTTAATTATGTATTGGTATATAAAGACAGTTTAAATAAATTTGAAAAAAAGTTTTTTATAAAAGTCCTACCTACCCTACCTTTAATTGTAATTTAAGTGAAATTACTTAAATATACGAGCTTGATAAAAATGATCATTCTAGAAGAAAATTTCAGATGGCACTTAGAGGCTTTTTCATCTGAACTCTTCATATGTCAATACAAAGTCATAAAGATCAGCCAAGACGGTTTCCATAGAGATAATAGACAGACAGCTTCAGCCTGAGTGACAAGAGCAAAAAAGCAACAGGTTGAGAGCAGCCATATCAGAGCGACATCATCACTCGCATTACGAGGTGTGTTGAAGAAAGCGAGAGAAAGCGGAGATGGACAGGAGAGGATGTAGGATGAGATATGTGGGAGCTCAATTGCCTGGTGACTTTGGCTGATTGAAATTGACCCGCCGTCTGCAGTTAAAATCTTCTATACTGGAAAAAACTGAGAGCTATCGTCTAGTTTTAATTTGAGTGGCTCTCATGTGGTTAGCCAGGGTGAAATTTTATACTGAACGCTTCTAATTTGACGGTGAAAAAAAAAAAGAAAGGAGCCACAAAATGTGCCTGTCAATCAATGAAGCGACAGAGGGTGAGAACCGTGCTGTAATCTGCCGGAATGGAATTAAAGCATTTGCATTTTCACATTTGGCGTCGTGAAAAATGCTGAAAAACTGTAAAGGCCACGGAGTGTTTCAATTATTGATGACACAGCAGCTGTGAGATTAAACTAATGGCGGAAAACAGATTTTTTCTTTTTTCTCCTGCAGGTCAATCATCTTTACCGTCTCTGCAGAAACTGAGTGTTCGCAAACTCAACCGTGATTGAGGGAAATTAGGATGACAGCACCAACTTTATTCAGAAAATGATGGCATATAGTAGTGCACAGGATATAACAGTGACAATGCAATTATGCGTATTACCCTGCTGTCGAGGTACACTGTAAAAATGATGCTAATTGATTAACGTTTCCTTAATGTATATGGTGAAAATCTGTTATAAATCTAGTGGGACATTTCATGTAATTTTACAGATAAATCCTGTTTTTGGAAGTAAAAAAGAACATATTATAATATATATGTTATTTAGGCAAATTTTCTGTGAAAAAAACACAAATTGACATTTCCAGAATTCCCTGTGACACAACTCACATTTAATGTTTGTTTGTTTTTTCAGTTGAGTACATTAGGGTTTTATGTTACATCTTATGTTGTTAAATTAATGTTAATTGCATTATTTTAGTCATACCATGATTTGAGTGTATGGCACTGTGTGCACTTTCATATATTAGTATTTATCTCAGTTTGGGGGAAAGCTTTGATTAATCATGTACCGCCTGTGTTTTTTTTTGTTTTGTTTTTTTATATCATAAAGGAACAGAACAGATTTTAGTACTTCAGTAGGTTAGTATTAACATTGTATAAGTTTATTATTATAACAACCAGCAACCACAGCTGCATTTTGTTACTGTAAATTTCACTTTTTTTATACCAATCGTTGGAAAATCTATCAACCACAAATTATTTTACAAAGCAGCTTGTCCATTTTTTTTGTATGAAGTCCTCTTTAAAATTATTTTATACCTTAGTATTGTTGTCTTGTTTTCAATTACAAATTTCTAAACATTCTTAAATCAAGATATGTTTACTTGAAATGCTAAATTAGTTAAGATAAGTTTTGTTTTCTATGGAGCCCCTAAAGCAGGGATAGGCAACTCCGGTCCTGGAGGGCCACTGTCCTGCAGAGTTTAGCTCCAACCCTAATTAAATACACCTGAACAAGGCAATCAGTGTTTTCGGGATTACTAGATAGATACAGGCAGGTGAGTTTTTATGAGGGCTGAAGCTAAACTCTGCAGGACAGTGGCCCTCCAGGACTGGAGTTGCCTATCCATGCCCTAAAGGGACATGGAGATGGGAAAAATATGAGATGGGAGGAAAACAAAATATTTCAATGCCTTTTCTCTCACAAATGTTTTGCGTTCCCCAAGAAACTGCATTTACAAACATTTTGCGAGATTGTAAAATCTTTGACAATTTTTCCACCCATTTCATTTTTTTTCCATCACCATATGCTCCAGCTCCGTAGTTTCCTGAAAAAATTATCAAAATTAAGTGAGTTTAAGCTTAAAACAGGCAATAATAATAATAATAATAAAAAGAATAATCTGCTTAATTAACTTAATTCAAAGGGAAAACAATATTATTGTTATTACTCCACTGGCAGATATTTTACATGTTTGAAGCATAAACTCACTTTTTTCATTTTTTTTTTTTTTTTTTTTTTTTAGAAAACAAGTAATTTTGCTTCCCAAGTAAATATATCTTGATTTAAGAATGTTTAGACATCTGTACTGGAAAACATGTAAATCATTTTTTTATTTTTTATTTTTTTGCAGTTTTATGTTTCTTATGCAAAATATGTTTTTTAATACACATACAATTCCCCTCTTAGGCATCTAGCGATTGATTAACCTCAGTGACCTCGATGCACCACTCATTCGCACTTGTCTGAATACATAATATATCACAAATTAACACAGAGAGTCCCTCCATCTCCACTGCCTCCTCTTTCATATGAACCATAGAAACAATCACTTAGCAACTAGATCATCTTGAGTTTCTCTTGAGTCTGTTAGTGTAAAGGGAAAGGTAAAAAGCATTTGTGAGCAGAATGATTGTCCGAATCCTTTCTCCCATCTTGAATGGAATTTCTTTTCACACAAATCATGTTGTTTCATCAATATTCAATAAAAAATAAATGTGTATTTTTTATCTTCATGTGCTCAACTAACTCACAACATTGACTTCATAATAGTTGAAGTACACCAAGAAGATCTGCCGAAGAGACTTGAACAATGGCGGGGGAGGAACGTCTACGATAACAAGTACCCTAATGAAGGGGAAGGTAAAGTTTCCAATCTGAACACCGATAACCTTGGCTTTAATTACTGACCAAAGTCATTCAAATGAGGTCTAAGGCAAAATAAATGAGAATGAATAGAGATATGATCCAGCACTGCAAAAGCTTCATCACCACCAGAAGAGTAATACATCTCTTTTAAACGTCCTTTATGTGCAGGGGAAAGGTAGCCTTTTCAATGGCAAAGTTATTATCTGTCTGCAACCAAGGTTAAAGACGAGAGAGAGATCCATGGAAATCAGAATTGGAAAAGAGCGGGCATATTCGCTAAGGAAAGGCATTTTTATCATATCGGAGTTCATAATAGATGATCAGTGTCATAAAGAATGATGAGGCTGCTGCGTCGTTATTTAAAAAAGCCAGCGAGAGACTCATTTTCATCCAGCTCAGATGGAGACCCACATGTAGATGAGCTGGAAAGAGATGTGTTGCTACATGTGCAGAACTTAAATGGATTTGATATATATACTGCATTTTTATATATATATATATATATATATATATATATATATATATATATATATATATATATATATATATATATATATATATATATGTATATGGCAATAAAACATATTTAATCCCTAATCATCCAGGGGTTGTCCAATTTATGAGATTATGATTTTCTGTGAGGAGAGAACCGGACAAATCACTGTCAGTACTGATAATTCAGATCTATTAAGTCATACAAATACAAACGGTCTCATTTCATATTCAGAGACACATATATTTAAACTCTGCAGTGTTTTCTGCTTGTCAGACATCAGGGTGTTGAAATGCACTTGTATGAGACAAAATAATATTCAAGGTGACCCGACAGCTCGTCTCATCATGCGCAGCATCACTGCATCCAGCACCAGCACGCCTGGAGTGCATCTGTCACCGCGAGAGAAACACACACGCGGGCCACACAACTATACAGCATTGACATGCAGAATGCACTTAAATAACCTTGTACCAGATAACCTCGACAACTCGGCAAGCTGTGTAAAAATGGCTAATCGCCTGTGTGTGTGTGTGTGCGTCGGTATCTGGCGCAGTGAATGCGATCATATAAGGAGACAGGAGGAAGTCTGCTATAAGGAATCATTCAGTGATTAATGGTACAGTCACATTGGCAGATCACTGTGATGACCTTCAAACGCTCAGAAATGTGTTTAGCCTCTTTTATTTTAACGTGCTTCGCCTTTTCAGTTTGTCATAATTTCAGAGGTAAAAGGGCGAAAGTGGGAAGAGAAAGTGACTTAAAAATACCCTTGACTCTTACTTGACCGTGTGCACACAGCGTTTTATGCTCAGTACACTGAAATATTCTTGCATACCCACAACCCTCATACACCGTCTGTTCATTTAGTCTCTTATCCTGCCCTGTTGCTCACATGACAGACACACAAAGCAACGTTTTTAAGTCTGATACACATTATATCTTCATTTGGCCAAACAAGTCCTTTCAGATTCACACTTACATAACATGGATGGATGTGCGGATGGATGAATGGATGGATGTACGGATGATGGATGGATATATATATGAAGAGCCATCTGAAATTTTCTTCTAGAATGATCATTTTTATCAAGCTCGTATATTTAAGTTCAGTAATTTCACTTAAATGACAATTAATAGGTAATTTTCATTGCCATTTAAGTGAAATTACTGAACTTAAATATACAAGCTTGATAAAAATGATCATTCTAGAATACCTGAATACCTATGATAAAAATTACAGACTTCTACATGATTTGTAAGTAGGAAAACCTGCAAAATCGGCAGTGTATCAAATACTTGTTCTCCCCACTGTATATATGTACAGTAATCATGATTAAAAAATTTAAAAAAAAAAAAAATCATAGACCAGATTTTCAGAATAATAAAAGATGCTGCTAAAAATGTACTCATTCAGAGCATGTGATATAGTGCTGTTTTTTTATTTAATTTTTATTCTTTGTTTAGAACTTAAAAGGTCATATATATATATATATATATATATATATATATATATATATATATATATATATATATATATATATATATATATATATATATATATATATATATATATATATATATATTTATATTTTCCTGTGAAATACATATCTATAAATCTCTACACAACTATTTTAATGCAATATTTATTAGTCACCTAATAACCAATCAAACAAACAAACAAACAAACAAACAAACAAATAAATACATACATATTCTAAAGTCATATGATAGTACACAGAGGTTTTTTTATTTTTTGGCTCAACTATTCCTTTAAGAAAAGAAACAAATTTATATAGGCCTACATTCCAACATTCACTGAACCAAAATACTTACAGCGCTTTCCTTTACCCATAATTCAACAATTTAGCATCTGACCAGACAGAAACCGAGCGAGAAAGTGAGAGAGAGAGACTGCACTACTATTTAATTTGACTTTGTGAGCACAGGATATGAAAATTAAATCAAGACTAATGAGCAATGAACAATAAAAGAGGAAGATAAACGGTGCAGCGGCCGCCAGACAGACAAGGTTGCTGAAGTCGAATAACTTTATTCCTTCATAATTCCCACATTCAAAAGCGTGCTAAGGCAATCAAATCCCAATTTTTAGGAAATACCATCTTTGGTACATTTGGCCAAGCTTCCATCAGAATAATTTCCTCTAAAATGCTAATGAGAAGAAACAGAACAGAATCCAATGTAAAACGGCACAGAACAACAAAAGGGCTTTCTGAAAGAGATGTTATTAAAGGACTATAGTGAACGCTGGTGGAGTCGGAGAAATGGCAATTTAATGTAGTGGAAAGTATTTCTAGATAAAAACGTTGCGATTTCAAAGAAATATCGGCCTCCATCACTTCTCAACAAAAATAACTAGTGTTTATTCCACTTCAATTATAGAATTCCCAAGAAATAACATGTTTTAAGTTAAGTATATGTTTCTTTGACAAAAGATGGTGCTGACACTGGGGAATATTGTCTTTGCCCGCAGAAAACCCTGTGAAAGACGAGAACTCAAGCACGATAAGAGAACCGGAGAAAAACAACCACAGCGCTCTTCTAACGTAGTCGGATAAAATGTTTTCCAAGGTAATGCTGTTTCTCCCAGAGGGACGAACAATAGCAGTGTTCATATTAAAAACAACAAAAATAACACTTATTAGAAAAGCAGAGATGGTCTAGAGACATTATGAATCTGTGAATTGAACATGGTACGATTAGTTTTGTCCTGATTTACTCTAAAACAGCTTAATGACTGACTTCTGGATGCATTTGTTTTAGCAGTTACTCCTAATAAGTAAACACCAGAGAGTATCCGTGATAAAATAATAATAATAATAATAATAATAATAATAATAATAATAAAAAAAATCATAGACCAAATTTTCAGAATAATAAAAGATGCTGCTAAAACTTTACTCATCCAGAGCATGTGATATTCCATACAGACTCTTATATGATTTTTTTGTTTTTGTTTTGTTTTGTTTAGAACTTAAAAAGGTCTACGATGACTACGATGCATTCACAAAGCAAATATGGTTCACACACTCTTAAGGCTCAGTCTCTGAGGAAGAGAATATCTGTGGTCGGGCTGCTGGTTATTGGATGAGCTCAATCAATGCACACCTTGCAGAGTGGTCTAAACGCTTATTGAATATTCAATTAGTCAGACAAGCTGCAATGACTGCTCTGTGCAGCCTGGAGAGAATCTTGGAAAATATCTCTAGAGGCGAAACGAGATAGGAAGCATCTCACATAATCATAAAAGCAAGCAGGGAATTCATATGCATGCACACACTGACAAAATATAAATATAAAATTAATTCTGGAGCATCACTTATATCATCATTATTAAAGCATTAAGGTAATATTGATTTAACAGTGTGTCTTTCTGCAAAGCTGCTTTTGAAACCATGTGTGGTGTGAAAAGTGCTATTCAAATAAATGTGACTTGGCGTGACTTCGGGTTCAATGGGGCTAAACCCCCCTTCCCCACCTCTTAAGGGAAAAAAAAAAAAATAAACAAAACGAAACAAAACATAACATAACATAAAACATAACATATAACAAAATATAACAAAACATAACATAACATACCATAACATAACAAAAAAAACATAACATAACACAACACTAATATTAAATTAAATTAAATTAAATTAAATTAAATTAAATTAAATTAAATTAAATTAAATTAAATTAAATTAAATTAAATTAAATTAAAATATTAGACCTTCTGTTTTATACAACAACTAACAAAACAAACTAATAGGCAATAGTAAAAGCAAAATTCGTCTGGCGAGCATCACTAATTACATTTCCTTACCAAATGTTGTAGGCTATATAAAATACAGGTTTCTCAATAAGGGAGCATATTATATATGCAGAGTTTTATTGCTTTTTTAAGCCTCCACAATAACGACAAAACGTCTGCATGCAGATCTACCGAAATGAAGATGGACGTCTAATAAATTTGCCAAACTCTCCAGCTAAACTGCTCTCAATCTTCGCTGACAATCCAAATGGCGGAAGAAAATGTTTATGGAGAACAAACTATAGACGGTGTCCTTCTTCCCCATTTCATGGCTGGCTAGTGTGACAGGTACTGACGCAGAAGTATGATTGATTGCCACTTTGTTGAACAAAGCAATTAAGTGCAATAGAGGAGAAGTTGTTTTGGAGGAGAGCGCTTGAGTTTCTTAATGACACACAAGCTTTAGAAAAGGTCTCAAAAAACTGCTAATGAAAATTGATGATGCAAAAAGAGAGAGAGAGAGGGGGAAAAATAGCAAGAGATGGCATGATAAGTTGGTGGTCTTCTTTCAAATAGTGTTGCAACAATCAAACCGATATGATATGCTGTTTGCAACCCATTTAATTTCCATAATGTACGGAGACCAAGACGATTACAAAAGACAGAGTCAATTATATCTCCAGAATGCTTTCTCAATCAATACAGATTCACAAGTCTCAATCAACCTCTACAGATATTCCATATTCAAATACTGTGTTTCTAATATCCAGCGATATTAACTTGATCACAGTTCTGTCAGGCAGCAATTTTCCTACCTTGAGTCTAGAAGGGGCATTTGGGTTCATTCGATTGCAATTCATTGGTAACCCTAGAGGTCACAGAAGAAACATCAACTGTCCTTGGGGAAAAAAAATAGTGTACAGCCAGTTGAGGTTTCAATTGCTTCAATTCCACCCTTCGAATTACAACGACAGCAAGTGATGGAGTCACATCATTAGTGTACACGCACACTCAGGGTTTCTCAATCAAGAGAAGCATCCGAACTAATGAGTCGGTCAGACCCTTGAACATCCGTCGAAAATACACCTAGGGCACTTGACCTGACAATGCATTTAGATCGAAAAACAATGACACAACATCAGGTGATATCTCACCTTTCTAAACTTAATTACATTCTTGAGTTGTGTGACAGTGCCTCAGCTCTGCTAAAGGGTCCAATTTATCAGTTTTATTCAATAGTATTATACTTTCTTATATGGTCTACATACACACACACACACACACACATTTGTATACAGCGGGGGAAATAAGTATTGAACACGTCATCATTTTTCTCAGTAAATATATTTACAAAGGTGCTATTGACATGAAATTTTCACCAGATGTTGGTAACAACCCAAGTAAGCCATACATACAAAGAAACAAACAAAAATAAGTTCAGAAATTAAGTTATGTGTAATAATGTGAAATGACACAGGGAAAAAGTATTGAACACATGAAGAAAGGGAGGCGCAAAAAGGCATGGAAAGCCAAGACAACTGCTGAAAACTTACAGTAATTAAAAAGCAATCCAGCCCCCTGTCAGTGGAAATTAATAACAGCTGGTTCAGTCCCAAATGATGGCCTACAAAAAGGTCTCATTGCCAAGGTGTCACACAAGACACATCTCATGATGGGTAAAAGCAAAGAGCTGTCTCAAGACCTTCGCAACCTAATTGTTGCAAAACATAATGATGGCATTGGTTATAGGCGCCATTCTAAGCTTCTGAATGGTCCAGTGAGCACTTTTGGGGCCATAATACGGAAGTGGAAAGACAATAATTTCACCATAAATTTGCCTCGACCAGTGCTCCTCGCAAGATTTCTGATAGAGGAGTGAAAAGAATAATCAGAAGAGTTGTCCAAGAGCCAACACCAAGTTGTATGGTGTTTTTAGGGTAATGTGCACTGCCATTTCTCCTCCAAATATGGTGTGTATTATGGCATCCAAACAGTTCAATTTTGCTCTCATGTGACCACACTATATTCTCCCAGTATTTCACTGGCTTTTCCAAATGTTGTGCAGCAAACTTTAAATGAGTCTTGCGTGGTGAGCGTGCATACAGGCCATGGCGGTGGAGTGCATTACTTACTGTTTTCTTTGAGACAACAGTACCTGCTATCTGCAGGTCTTTTTGAAGCTCTCCACAAGTGATCCTTGGCTCTTGGACAACTCTTCTTCTGATTATTCTTTTCACTCCTCTATCAGAAATCTTGCGAGGAGCACTGGTCGAGGCAAATTTATGGTGAAATTATTGTCTTTCCACTTCCGTATTATGGCCCCAAAAGTGCTCACTGGACCATTCAGAAGCTTAGAATGGCGCCTATAACCAATGCCATCATTATGTTTTGCAACAAACAGCTCTTTGCTTTTACCCATCATGAGATGTGTCTTGTGTGACACCTTGGCAATGAGACCTTTTTGTAGGCCATCATTTGGGACTGAACCAGCTGTTATTAATTTCCACTGACAGGGGGCTGGATTGCTTTTTAATTACTGTAAGTTTTCAGCAGTTGTCTTGGCTTTCCATGCCTTTTTGCGCCTCCCTTTCTTCATGTGTTCAATACTTTTTCCCTGTGTCATTTCACATTATTACACATAACTTAATTTCTGAACTTATTTTTGTTTGTTTCTTTGTATGTATGGCTTACTTGGGTTGTTACCAACATCTGGTGAAAATTTCATGTCATTAGCACCTTTGGAAATATATTTACTGGGAAAATGATGACGTGTCCAATACTTATTTCCCCCGCTGTACATATACATATACATGGCAGACGCCTTTATCCAAAGTGAATTGCATTGAAGTTTATCATGCATTCCCTTGAAATCAAACAAATGACCTTGGCGTTGACTGGCATTACTTTTTTATTTATTTAATTATTTAATTATTATTTAAATGGTAGCTTCGTTTAAGTTTTACTATAAAATATGAGTAGCTTTTAGTTTTGTAAGCTACAGATTCGAATACACTAAAAGTTTGAAGAGTTCAAACTCTTCAGATTATAGAGAATCTTTCATTCTGACTGGCTCCATTTATGCGAGTTGTTCTCTAAAACGATGTGGGTTCTTTTCTTTTATCTTTCGAGAGCAGTCGAGAGTTACTCAGAATGACTTTCTTTTTTTTTTTGACAAACTTGTATTAAGTCACAGAGATATCTTCTGAGATGAAAGGCAAAAATATACACAAGAGTTGTGTTGGCTTTCATGAAGGTTTCATAAGCTATTGATTTAATTTTCTTTTGGGATTCTACTGTCAAAAAAAAAGAGAGAAAAAAAGTTAGTTTTCTAATAGAGATTTAGCACTGGGGCTCTCCAGTTAAAAGAGCTTAATTAAACAGGCCTCGTCAGGTCGTCTGCTGAGACTCGCTCCAACACCGTGAACCAAGAACAACACAACACAAAAATGTCAAACACTGAAAATTGATTTTTTTTTTTTTTTTTTTTTATGCCAGTGCCAAACTCTTAAAACTTGGACATAAAATAATAACAAGCTCTGTGACAGCAAGCTGCTGGTCCCTGGGTTTTATGTATAAGTGTTTAACAGGGAGCTTTGCTTTATGAGCATTATGCAATGATTTTAGTACTTGTCTTAGAGGGAGGAAACAAAATCACCATCCAATTTATTCAGCCGTTCTCCATGACTGCCAAGAACACAACAAAGCAACTTCAGATATGAAGAAAACAGCAATGCATTAGCCTATGTATTTGTCATGTACAGAAGCAAAATTGGTACATTCTTACCAATATGAGTGCAGCTTATTTTAGTAGAGATGCAATCATTTTTATGATTCTCTCCAGGGACGCAAAAAAATCCCACAGACTCGGAAAACATCTTTCCATTCCACTGCACTACTTTTCCATTGTTTTTCAATATAAACCTGCGCTAGACGGACGTGATTGACCGTTGCACTCTCGCCTCACGTATGACACGCCATTCTCAACCTTGTTCCATTGCGCTGCACTTTTAACTCTTTCCCCACCATTGATGGAAATTTTCGTCTTTTGTGAGAAAATGCTTCCCCGCCATTGAGGGATTTTCCAGCTTTCCGTGTTTTCACTGTTATACGGTAGGAGGCGCTATTACACATCTTCTGAAAGAGTTCTGAATCTCCTGATCAAAGCTAGCGGGGAAAGAGTTAACAGATAATAAACATTCTGTGTGAATCGGCCCTTACTTCTGATTGGACCTGTAAGCCAATAACAACTTCACAGAACAGCAAAGCAACTGCATAGCAACATTCTCTTCATTGTGAAACTCAGTCATGTTTCCTCAGGCCAGCGAAGCCTTTAGCAAAACCTCATTAAAACGTAGTTGATCCACAACTCTGCCTTCCCCTAAACACTTTTGACCTTGCATATGTGACATAGCATTTTCTGGGGTTGGTGTTTTACTGTTGGCCAGCCTACAAAAGCAGAAACTCTCCAGTGTTTTCAATGCATTGGGATCATGAACCAGAGAAATGGGCAATCTGTAGTTCTACAGATGTCAAATCAAAAATATATTGTGTAGACTCTATTGAGAAAAGGCACTTCCACAATACAAAGTTGTTTTGTCAAATTCCTTGTCATGATGCTTTGAAGTCCAAACAAAATGAGTCCAGAATTATGCTGTATAAAAATATTTTTCAAAGATTAGTCTCTACTTCAAAATGTCATGTTCAATTCAATGTTACATGCCATTGCCATTTTTTTGTAATTATTTGGATTTTTTTTTTTTTCAGTGTAGCAAAAAACAACAGGATTATCATCTTAAAACATTCGCAATTCATACTAGAAAACATGGATCCAAAGAAATCCTCAAATGTATATATTTTTTTCAATAGAAATATACACTTTAATTGATATCCTGATTAAAATGATATACAAAATGGTTAGTAAATGTGCTTTCATACATGCATATTACTCAACACATTAACTTTAAGCAAAATGACAAGCACAGAAAATACCAACACATGTCATATAGACATTTTCTCAAAAAGCAGTTTGAAAAAATCATATCAGATGTTTCTCTTCGCCTGCGTTTGACAGTTTACAGCATGAAACACTCAATACCTTCCCTAAAACAATAATGATTTTTTTTTGCTTCCTTTTTCCATTCAACTTACAAGAGTGTTTCTGTATTAGTGCTCTGTAAAAGTTGGGGTTTAAAGTTAATAAGCTGAACAGATTTCTCATTTACCCCTGTCTACCATCTCCTCAATACTGCCGGGAGAAGCAGCTCTCCGGTGCGCAATAAGGGAAGCAGTTAAATTTAGCAATTATCCTTCTCTGGTTATATTGCACTAAGGGAGAGAGCCGAGAAAATGAGTCTTTTTGTAGCCTCATTGGATAACCCCGCACGCCTCTTTTTGCCCTCCATGGTCACCCTTCCCCAGGGACATTGTTGTCACTTCGCTTTAGCAGTAACGGTCAGTAAGGCTGGCAGTGGTAATAGCTTTTGATCCAGACAAACCCGTGGCTAAATGAGCTCAGAGGAACTGCCTCCTTGCCGGGGCGATTGCTGGACATTAGTGACTTTCAGGACAAACATCTGCCTTCATGCAACATGAGGGACTTTATTTTGGAAACTCTCTTGCGATATCCTTTGCCACAACTAGAAGGTTACAAGTTGACTTTATTGGTTAAAATGCCCATATTATGCTTTGAAAGGTTCTTAATTTTGTTTTGGAGTCTCCTACAAATAGGTTTACATGCATCCAAGGTAAAAAAAAACACTTTCATTTTCTCATAATAAACATTGCAGCAACACCTCATTTCTCAGTGTCTGAAAATATTTCATCTGAAGATTCAGTCTCTCTAATCCCCTCCTTTCCGAGAGCCTGCTCTGCTCTGATTGGGCAGATGGTTCAGTCTGTTGTGATTGGTCAACTGCTAACAGCGTGAGTCAAAAACCAAACAGACACTATCATATCTGAATTTCAGCTCTGGATCTTCCTCAGCACTGACACACAGTGTTATGAATAGTAACGATAGCATCAGTTTTACATTATCAATTCCAGCTTGCAGCGCAGAAAACAGCGTCATCTCGACATGAACAACACGAACCAAACTCTTCCAGTCTCAGATACAACTACGTGTTTGAGGGCGGGGCAAAGTAGATGTTGTTCACAGCAGCCAATCAAGACTGTAGGCTGGCATTACTGACCCAATCAAGACTGTAGGCTGGCATTACTGACCTAATCAAGACTGTAGGCTGGCAGTACTGACCCAATCAAGACTGTAGGCTGGCAGTACTGACCCAATCAAGACTGTAGGCTGGCATTACTAACCCAATCAAGACTGTAGGCCGGCATTACTGACCCAATCAAGACTGTAGGCTGGCATTACTGACCCAATCAAGACTGTAGGCCGGCATTACTGACCCAATCAAGACTGTAGGCTGGCAGTACTGACCCAATCAAGACTGTAGGCTGGCATTACTGACACAATCAAGACTGTAGGCTGGTATTACTGACCCAAACAAGACTGTAGGCTGGCATTACAGACCCAATACGGACCCAATCAAGACTGTAGGCTGGCAGTACTGACCCAATCAAGACTGTAGGCTGGCATTACTGACCCAATCAAGACTGTAGGCCGGCATTACTGACCCAATCTGTAGGCCAGCATTACTGACCCAATCAAGAATGTAGGCCGGCATTTCTGACCCAGTCAAGACTGTAGGCCGGCATTACTGACCCAATCAAGACTGTAGGCCGGCATTACTGACCCAGTCAAGACTGTAGGCCGGCATTACTGACCCAATAAAGACTGTAGGCCGGCATTACTGACCCAATCAAGACTGTAGGCCGGCATTACTGACCCAGTCAAGACTGTAGGCCGGCATTACTGACCCAATAAAGACTGTAGGCCAGCATTACTGATCCAATCAAGACTGTAGGCTGGCATTACTGACCCAATCAAGACTGTAGGCTGGCATTACTGACCCAATCAAGACTGTAGGCCGGCATTACTGACCCAATCAAGACTGTAGGCCGGCATTACTGACCCAATCAAGAATGTAGGCTGGCATTAATGACCACTCGTTCAGAATCAGTTCTTTCTTTTATAAGACAATACGTTTATTTGTCGTGCACTGATATTTAAAACTTTGCAGAACTTTTACATTCACAAACAGCTATTATTATGCCCACATGAATTGTAATAAAAAATAATAATAATAAAAAAAGCACAATAGGCAGCGTGAGAAGTTACGAATGCTTTATGGGAGAACCGACCGACAGAAAGTTGACTACCATTCAAAAGACTACCGACTACCATTCAAAAGTTTGGGGTCAGTAAGAATTTCAACATTGATAATAATCAGAAATGTTTCTTAAGCATCAAATCATCATATTAGAATGATTTCTGAAGGATCATGTGACACTGAAGACTGGAGTAATGATGCTGAAAATTCTGCTTTGATCACAGGAATAAATTACATTTTACAATATATATTCACATAGAAAACAGTTATTTAAAATTGTAATAATATTCACAATATTACTGTTTTTAATGTATTTTCGATCAAATAAATGCAGCCTTGATGAGTGGAAGAGACTTTCAAAAACATTTAAAACTCAGTAGTGTACAGTAGTGTAAGTCACAGTCAAACTTTCCTAACAAATTGATCAAGTTCAGGAATGCACAGGTTTTGCTCATACATGCTTAAATGTGCAGTATAGCTCCACTGAAGCTCTAACACTTGCTGTCATGATTAATGTGTTTGGCACAAACTGATTTATTGATCACTGCAAGAAAAAATTAAAACTCGTCTTCAAAACAAAACATCCATTTGTAACACATTTGTTATCTTTTTTTAAATTTGCTTTACATTGTTTTGTCTGTTTTATCAAGTATATTACTTTGGTCAACTGGGTTTAATTGCAAAGTAAATTAGTGAGAAAACATCAGCACCATGGAATCACATCAGGACTCAACAGGCATCATGTACAAAACCGTCTTTTTTCTCACATCCAATCTAAAACCCCTCTCCGAACTAAGAGCTTTCCCACTTACACCATCACTCTTACTACAGAGACCGAAGGCAAAGAACCTCTGCAAAAAAAAACCTCTGCACTGACCCTATAGCGATAGTGATGTACTGTATCCCAATCTTCAAGGAGAAGGAACTGGATGAAATATTCTGAATGATACCGATCAGATCTACAATCTGACTTGTGATGCAGCCTGGAATCATAACCACACCATGTTCATTCGTCTGGCCTGAAATAGACACTACTTCCACATGTAGCCTCAGTGATCACTGCAACTTCCTTTGCATGTTTGGAAATGTGAGAAAATTAAGGACTAAATTAAATCTTGAGGAAATGTCACTCAATTGGACAATACGGTCTGTCTTTGTGCTAAAGGTATTTAAAGCTTCTGGAACTCATTACTAAAAATGTATGTATTAAAATGTTATATTTACTATAGTTACACTACAGAAAAAGATTTTCTTACTCAGTATTTTTGTCTTATTTTTCACTACAAATATCTTAATTCAAATGATAATATTTTAATATCTTAAGTCATTTTACTTCTCAAGTAAATATAACTGTATTCAAGAATGTTTTGATATATTTACAGGAAAGAACTCTTTTTTTTGTCTCAGTGTAATATTGTGTACTATTATAATATAATTATGATTGAGAGTTACTAGAAATATAACAGAAAGAGTTCGCTATACTACCACTATACAGTATACAGTATAGAGAATACTATACCGGAAGCATTCAGTGGGATTTAAGCTGAAATACTTAGGCAGTCGAAGTATAGGGTCCGTTAACTTATACATGAAAAACAGGCCCAAACCCCAAGAGTTTGGGCCCCATCCACCTCCAGTCGCTTGCAGCTGTCTGTCATTCTCCATCTGTCTGGAGGATCGGTGGTGGCAGCGCTGGTGTTTGCTCTCAAAGTGATCCCTGAAGCGCTGTTGTGCTAATTACTCATGTCAGAGCTGCAAACACTCAACGCTGAGACCTAACCCAGCACCTCCTACAACGCAGAGACGCATGCTAACACCCACAACGCAGAAAGTCTCCAGCAGCTTCAGGGGTTTTTACAGTGAAAACAAAGTTATTGTTGTGTCTCTGCCTGAAATGCAACTCTCTTTATGCTTTGATAAATAGAAATCATTTTTGCTTGTTTTAAGCACAAACGGCACTATTTTGATAAACAAGAAAAATCTGTGGAATAAGAACAATGAAAACATCTTAAGAATATTTACATATACTGTACTTAAGAATATTTAAGAACATCCTCAGAAAATTCATTATGTTTAAAGGATGTTTCGATATTTTTACTTTTACAGACAAAACACCAATTAAGAAAATTGCACCAAAAACAGATCGCTCCTAATCAATTAACCTGCTGTACTGGAATCATCCACTGTGTTAATCACCGTTACCTTTAAAGGGATAGTGCACCCAAAAAATGAAAATTCTGTAATCATTTACGCACCCTCAAGTTGTTGCAAACCTGTATGAGTTTCTTTCTTCTGCTGAACACAAAGGAAGATATTTTAAAGAATGTTGGTAATCAAACAGTTGATGGTAGACTGTGATTTCTATGGCTTTTTTTTTTTTTTTCTACTATGGAAGTCAATGGACAAAATTTTCATTTTTGGGTGAACTATCCCTCTAATAGACATTTCTATTTGTGTTGCCACTTTAATTTCCCCAATGTGTCTGCTTTGCCAGCACAGGAATAAATGTAATTTTTTTATATTTTTTAATATAAAAAACATTTGACCAGCAGTGCATATATGTGTATATATATACACAATTTATATATTATACATATAATTTATTATAATAATATATAATATGTATACGTATTTGTATGTATGTATATATATATATATATATATATATATATATATACATACAGGCTATATAGAAAAAATATCTGAACATTACATTTATAAACTAACATTATTTACTAGCAAAAAAAAAAAAAAAAAGTTTTATACAGTGGCCCATTTTTTTTGTGAATATTCTGAGATAACGTGCAGCTTTGACGCTTCCATTTGAATCCGTGTAACACCCAATCCTGGTCATCAGCCCATCTTCTGCAGTTCGCCAAGATTTTGCCTATATACCACTGCAAAAAACACACTTGGTGTGAATGGTGTGAGATTGACATGTTTGTTCTTGCAGAACTCAAGAAACGCAAATACAAGCCTTGTTGCTGCAAGCCTCGCTTTTCCTGCGATTCAAGGCAAAGACGGGAAACATACTGTTGCATTTATCCTGCTAATGAGAGAATGTCTCATTTGCTCATGGCACCGCTGAGGGCACAAGATACAACACTGTGCCCTGATCCATAATAAGCCAGCAAAAGTCAGAGAATGAGAACTTCAAGCTTTTCTCCAATTAGGATGTGTTTGCCTGGATAATATAACGCTTCATGACATTCGCCTGCCCTTGGCATTTACGGCACTGTACGCTGGTTCAGAGATACATGTAGAAAATTATGAGGATCTAGCCAATGTTGAGAGAAAAGCCCATGGGGATTGGCTCATTGGTGCACAAGGCCTTGCGGAGGTTTGGCAACGTTCAGAGGCGATAGCCTTTGCTCCCATTGGACTTAAATGGTTATTTTGGAGATTGCACATGACATATGTTCGGACATTTGAGGAAAATGCAATGCAACAACAACTGAAGCAAATGTTCAAAATTGTGGAAAAAAACCCCTCTCTGCCCAATTTTAAATCGCCTGCAGCCCAAATTAATATTTGATTCTGAGCAGAAAGTTATTCTCTCAGCTAAAGGCTCAGTAAGCTTGGCACTCATAAACTTAGTGGAAACCGTTTGACGTATTCGCATGCATTCAGACAGTGAACTGGAATCTCCTAATTACTTCCACCACTTTCTCAAGTTCATATTTCACTTTGTCAACATCATTAAAGCTGCTTGATGCAAACTGACGTAGCACTGGTAACCATGTCAAAGACTTGTGCACATTCTGTGACGGATGAGCGTTAATTAAATCTTGCATTATGTAAATAATCAGAAAGCAATTTATAAAGCTACACATCAAGTCAGAATGAGCATGTAGGAAACAGAGTTTGTTATTTGTTAAAATCCCACTCACCTCTATCTCTCGTGTCATATGTCAGATGCATTTAAAGATCCCATAGAATCCAATTTGGAGTTTTGTGGCTTATAGTCCATGTTTGTTAGCACTAATGCTAACATCTGCTATACAAAAAATTTACAAAATGGCCCTTTAGCATATAGATGCATTTGTCAACAACTAGCAAGTGGTTTTGCTGAACTGTGACACACCAAAGACCCTTTGATGTGTCCTATTCTAACGTCCTGTTTCAATAGACTGTCAACACCAGGTGATCAAGATTCGGCAGACTGCCTCTGCTGGTGGATTGTGTAATTGCACCAGTGTTGCCAACTATTTTCAATGGAAAGTAGCTGAAGTCTGCTCAAAAAGTTGCTAAATGTCGCTGGATGACGTAATGCAGCCAACTGTTGATTTTTTTCTCCTGTTTTTTTCTCCTAATCCGTGCTCACATACTGTATTTTAATATAACATGTCGCCGAATGTACGATAAAGCTGTTCATGAAGTAATTATTCAAACGTGGTTCGTTACGTGGAAAAAGACATTCAACCTTCATAGATTAAACAGATCAAAGCAAACGGGGCATTGTGATGCAACACGCTAATGAACGCTTCAATACAACATCATCGTGCACCCGTTCAGAAAGACAAATGTTCCAGTTCACATTGTTTATTTGTATGTGTCCAGTGTAGACAGCCGTAAACAGCTGTGGTGACCAATGCTGATATATTGGATGGGTTTATTATAAGTGAGACGCTCGCGTTCGCTCTATAGAGAGAGTGTTTTTAGTTTACTCAAATTGCTTACTCATGACACATAGCAACTCAGCTAAAAGTATTCATAATAAGCTGTACCGTTAGCCTACTTTTACCTGTTGAGACATGCCTTCACAAGCACCTGTGTTTGAGTTGAGGAAGGAACGACGCTTTTGCAAAAATATGCTGTATTTTAGTAATCCCGCTATAGGTACCAGTAGTGTCGCAGAAACAACATATTTTAAAGTCCCCCTGTGGCGGAAATCCATCTTTTAATGTTGTTTATGTGTCTATGTGGTGTTTTTAATATGCTTTAAGACAAACCATGTGTAAATTCATAAGTCGACACCATTGCTGAGTGTTTTCTCCTAAAAACTGCAGTGAACCAAAGACAGTCTCAAAAACACGCTTTGAAATCGCTGGTGTTTCTGACGTCACAAACTACCTTGTAACCAATCAGATCAACGTGTGATCGTCAACCAGTGGATCTCTGAGCTGAGTGAGTGAGTGGAGGCGGGGCTCATTTGCATATTCATAGAACCACGCATACTAAATGAGGCAAGGGTGTCGAGTTACATTCAAGCTATTTTAAGACATGAAGAATGTTTTTTCAAGGAAAAAACATTTAAATATGTAATTTTGGTGATCAAAGATGAGTTTTAACGGATACAATTACTGACTACAGGGGGACTTTAAAGGTAAAAAGCCCCCCTCAAAAAATACTGTTTCAATTACAGTCATTTTCCCTGCATGTCAGTAAGTCTTTGATTACGGTTGAACGATCACTCATTATAAGATGCACACAGTGTTTATCTCAATGTAGTCACTCAGTAAACAATGTAGGCTGCTGCCACTCACATTTATAATTGCAATATGAATATGCAGTAATTAAATAGCCAGTGTTGTTCAATGCTATCTTGCCAAATGTTGTTTAGATGATGACTGTCTCAGATAACGGCAAACGACAAAAGACATTTGACCTCATCTAACTGACCAAACCGAAAAGAGTTCAGCGTCATGCAGGAATTAAAAAAGGTCATGTTTAAACATATCAGGTGTTCCTTTCGATTAACATGAAAATATGTGAATAAATAAACTGGGTAAACTGTGCAGAACATTAGCATAGAGATTAATTAAGCATAGAGAGGATGTGTCAGCAAGCATGTGTGACTGATTTTGAAAATCTCTCAATATTATCTGCTAATTAATCAGAAATGGAGTCTGAAGTGTGACATAGCGGTCAATCCTTTTGTTTTGCTTTTCTTTTGAGGCTTTGCATTCTTATTAAAGCTGGTGGACTATATGCTTTTCACACACACACTCACACTCACAAAAACAATCTGGCATAATAATATAATTACAACATTCATTAAACTGATTAAAATGCAATCAATTAAATGATTATTATTATTTACAATAAGATCCTGGTTAGTTTGCATTTGCATGTTTTTCTCCTTTGTTTCATTAATACAATGTTTTCTGTTGATTAGAAATGTGAATAAACACTTTTTTTTCATTTAAAAAACCTCTGATGTGACATCTTGACCAATTTCAACAAATTTGCTCCCCGCTGTTGTTTCTGTATGGCATTTCCTCTGTCATCAGCAGATGGCATGAGCAATAAAAACGCATACCTCGAGGTCAGGGAAAGCCGGCGTGTCTTTTTTTTAGACTTTCGATTTACAGTTTTAATAAAACCACCATATTTCTTTCAAGCTCTTGTATTTATAGAGTGCTGAATTATGCCAGCAAACATTACCCCAGTGAGACTGGAGTTATGGGAACATCACCCACATCACACATGATGGATCTGTCCTCTGAAATATGGCCCGAGGGCCCGTCCTGATGCGGCCTCACAATGTGGATTAACTATCTGTCGGCGCGCGAGAGAAGAAGATCGAGAGTTGAGAGGCAGAGTCGAAGAGAAACATTTCATATTCCTCCATCAGTAGGCGGATATTTCTGGCCTGCAACAAATCTTCAATCAAAACAAAAGCACGTCGCAGGTCTTCAGAAACATTCACCTTTGTGTCAAACGTGACTCCTGCTAGTCTGAACCTTTGACTCAAACCCAGCAGAAGAGAAAATCCTTCCCAGATTCAAATTCAGGTCAGGAAAACATGGGCTCACAGTAAAATATGAAATATGACTGCAAAAGAAATGAAGAAAGAACAAACCCTGTTTTTCAAAAAGCAACATGATATGTTATAATAATAATTCTTTTGGAAAACAATGTTTTTTCTTATTGCAAATGTTACTTGCCACGCACATTGCATGTTTCTGAAGCCAGTGCATGCATTTTGTGGAATTAATCTTTTTATTGCATCATTATGTATCACAGCACTGACAATCAAAATCCAATGTGATGTCACATATGATGCATTATACAGTGCATGGTAAAATGTCAACCACTTGAGATGCTATTAGACATATATCATGTATCAACAGTAATATGAACTCAACATCTGAGTCAAATACAGCAGCACATTCATTATGATGGCTATCTGTGCATTAATTAATTTGCTCATCTATGCAGTTTTGTGTCAACAATTAATATTTGTGAAAAAGCTTATTTTTAATCTGGATAAACAGCGTTTGTCATTCATGGCACTAGAGAGAAATATGATATGCAGTACAATAAGGCTTAAGTAATATTAAAAAAATAAAATAAGGCATTGTTCTGTGTGCTACAGATAATAATGATTGCTCAAATCATCTTGAGACAGTAAGAAACCCTCCAGACCACTACAGCAACCACACTGCAACATGCGAAAAATTGTGATGTGCTGCGTCCGAAATCGTGTTCTGTCTGGGTATGAACTTAGCAACTGCATGTCTACTAACTCATCAATTTGCAACTACATGTCAGCTAACTCTCATCAGAGTATTAGTAAACTGTTAGGTTAGGGTTTGGGTTAGAATAAGTAGCATGTGCTGTAAAATGACTAACGTCTGTTGGTGGAGCATCAAAATAAAGTGTTAGCAGACAGTCTACTAATGACTGCTAGTTGACATTCAGAGTTACTTATAGTTGGTAGAATGTCTGGTAATGTTTCGATTACCATCTAAATAAATAATATACTTTTTGCATGTCCAATATTTAAATATACGCACCTGTAACGTAGACACTTGTGAAATATATTACTTACTTTCTATTTTAGTTTGCATTTTGGGACATCACATGTTTTTGACAGGGTAAAAATTGTATTCTGTGCTTTGTTTTGCCTCTTTATCAATATTCCTCGCATGCAACGAGCCATGTCAGTCACTACTTGAAATATGAGAGTTCATCCTCCACACAGATTAAATGTCATCAGCACATTCAAAACTCGCAAATCCTTCCTTCCATCTAGAGCGTAAGAGTGGCAGAACGGACTCCTCCTCTCTGATTAAAGTGCATGTCGAAGTGTGTTTATGTTCCTACATTGGAGTCTCATTACAATGCATTCATTCGCTGGTCAAAATAACCTCTTCTACCCCTTAATCCTGCGTGTGTCTAATGAGGGCCATGCTGGCCTCTTATCACAGCGACAACAGGTCACTGAGACACCTATTTCCACTAATACACCACCTCTCCAAATGATTGAAAAATTATAATCGGCAGTGCCTGGTGTTTGCTTCCTCAAGGTTCATTTCAGATGCTTGGTCAAGTGTAAAATGAAAGATAAGGGGAGAGAGAGAAGGATGCATAAGTGGTGGCAGTTCGTAAACAAGAAAGTAAATGACTATCCAAGTACACGCTTGCTGTCCGCCCCATCATCAGCCCAAACTAAATTGGCTTTGCAGGCAGGCTATATAGGGTGAGGAGGGGGAATATTTGAATTCAGTTTAATATAATGAGTGCATGTTACTATTTGGATGGTTTTTGAAAATGTGTCTGAATAAAACAGGCAACAGAGAATGTAATGGTAGTACACTGCACATTATTAAATAGGATAGGCTTACCAATAAAAATGCATGCTTATTTTTGATGG
Organism: Abramis brama; assembly: GCF_963993115.1. Lineage (NCBI taxonomy): Eukaryota > Metazoa > Chordata > Actinopteri > Cypriniformes > Leuciscidae > Abramis > Abramis brama. The sequence goes on along the minus strand of NC_139973.1, from coordinate 2,810,891 downwards.
AAGTAAACTGGTTTAAACTGTTTTTTAAAGGTATTGAAAACAATGATTTATGCTCAGACTTTCTGCACAGTTAAACGTTTGCAATCTCGTTTCAAATAACCACACAATCCTAAAGACCTTCAGAGTGGCGTCATATTATTCTTTTTTGACAGGAATGAAAACACGACAGCAAGGAATAGAAGTACAGTGTGTTCTATGGATTGTGCTGTTGTTTAACAACATATTTCAAAAAAATAAAAATAGAAATCAATAAAAACTCCATAAAACAGTTTTTGGAGTTGCGAGTTAGGGTTAGGCAGCACAATAAGCACAATAGCAGCTTTATATTGTGCTTACCATTGTAAAGACTGAGTCCATCTAATGAATGACTGAGTAAAATTCAACATGACATCTACCCTGACTAAGGTCTCTCCCTAAAGGATGATTCAGCTCACAATGGGACTACGGATGGAAATTAGCATTGTGCTAAATCTGGCGTATTTACGTCAACTTATATTGTACGTTCATCAGTATGCACTGTCCCATCCAAATAAATAAATGAAATGAGAAATGACACTGGTGATTAAATCGCACGACACTGGTGATTAAAACAGCACGACTTCACTATCCAGCTAGATTCATCATCAATCACCCCATCAAGGTCGGTCAGAAATCTTGGAGTAATACTGGATGACAAGCTGACCTTCACAGACCACATTTAAAAGACAGCTCGATCATGCAGGTTTGCACTGCACAACATCAGGAAGATCAGGCCTTTCCTAACTGAGCTTGCAACACAACTTCTCGTCCAGGCCCTGGTCATCTCTAGGCTTGACTACTGCAATGCTCTTCTGGCTGGACTTCCATCATGTACAACTAAACCTCTACAGATGATCCAGAACGCTGCAGCTCGTCTCGTCTTCAACGAGCCCAAAAGGGCCCACATCACTGCTCTGTTCATCTCTCTGCACTGGCGACCACTCGCTGCTCGCATCAAGTTCAAGGCATTGACTCTTGCTTACAGATCTATCACAGCCTCAGCTCCCCCCTACTTTCACTCACTCTTACGAGCCTACATCCCTACCAGAAGCCTACGATCGGTCAACGAGCGACGTCTACCAGAAGCCTACGATCGGTCAACGAGCGACGTCTACCAGAAGCCTACGATCGGTCAACGAGCGACGTCTACCAGAAGCCTACGATCGGTCAACGAGCGACGTCTCATGCGGTTCCATCACAGAGAGCCACAAAATCACTTTCCAGAACATTCTCATTCACGGTTCCACGCTGGTGGAATGCTCTCGCCACCCTCATCCGGGATGCAGAATCCCTGACAACATTCAAAAGACAGCTGAAAACCCATCTCTTCTGTGAGCACTTAATCGCATAAAAAAAAAAAAAATATATATATATATATTATTTCCTTTTCCTTTAATCCTCCCTTATCTGGCTTATGCTACTCTGAACAATGCCTGAACTTCGTATTTTGAGCACTTCTTGCGTTGTTTTTGCCTCTTCACAATAACTCACTTAATTTAGTCCTAATTTGTAAGTCGCTTTGGACAAAAGCGTCTGCTAAATGTAAATGTAAATGTAAATCACATCAGTGGCTGCATCCAAAAATCGCATACTTCCCTACTATACAGTAGGCGAAAAACAGCATGTAACAAAAGTAGTATGTCTGTGAATTCACAGTACTCATAAAAGAGTATGCAAAAAGTAAAGGTTGACCTACATATGATGGACACTTTACTATCCCATGAGGCCACGGGAGAGGATTTTTAAATGGCGGAAAGTGACACAACTGATGCTGTTAGGTAACATGATAATGACAGCATTGCAAATGTAGTATACAGATAACATTCAAACTATATAGAACATACTTTTTTAGCGGTGACGATACTCAAAATGAGTACGTAAAAGTATGTGATTTTGGACGCAGCCCGTGTTCGAGCGCAGATGATTACGCCAGTAGGTGGCGACAGTAGGCGCGTTTCCATTACAGATTTGCGCAAAACTTTTGCGATTTTTTTCTAAATGTCGACAAAAAACTATTGCGAAATGACGGCGTTTCCATTAACTGATGTTATGCGACTAAAACTTCATTTTTTCCTCTCGCGATAAGTTAAATCATTCCAAAAACCATGGCAACGGACGTTGGTAGGTTTATGTACTATATCCCAGCCACTGCACTAGCCATTATTATTAATTGAAGGAGATGTATGAGTGTTTTACAAGCATTAATGGTAGAAAAACGACCCTGATCGGCACATACAGTATGAGGTGTTTCTGGGTGTTTCTCCCTCATATCTGCTTCGAGGTCTTGATTGTGGCATTTATTTGAGGTTTAGAATCCATTATTCCTGTAATTCTTTTTTCTTATATGAATTTAATAAAGAACTCTGTCTCGTATTCTGTTTTGCGAAATATTTATTTTTCGAATTGCCTGAAAAACCACCTCATGCGAGCATAAAAACTTGTTTGCGATAAATGGGAGTTTTTGCGAAATTTATGTGTTTCCATTGGGCGTATTTTCAATTCGCAATTTCAATTTGCGCAATTTGAAGAGTAATGGAAACGTGGCTAGTGACTCTCTTTATAAGTGAGTCATGGAATCATTCAGTGAAGAACAAATCCTTCAAGGAACAAGACTGATTCAATTAGAGACTGATTTTTTCATGGCCCTTTTGATTTATATTTTTTTATTTAAATAGTTCTATTCTACGATTCACATACCTCCTATTTTTTGCACATTTTGCATATTACACATTTTGTTATTTTCTTTAGTAGCACAATGTTAAAGTTATGTAAATCACTGAAATATTTTTCTTCAGAATCAGAACATTGGTTCTAAAGCATTGTTTAGCTCCTACTTCGGCATATACTAAAAAGTTAAAAATAACAGAGACCATTATTATTGTGGGAAAATTGGTTTTGCTACTCTTTCCTTCATTCAGCACTATCTCACGGGAACCACATATATCTTTCTTCCCTTGTTTTCATTTTCAATTAAATTACTGAATTTACTTTCATCTCAGGGTCTTATAGTCCCCCCCAAAAAAACGTCTCCTGTGTGCAGTGACTTTTGTGTGATGTTTGTAGAAGTGATTTATTCCAAGGTCTCTCTGCTGGGTTGAACTCACTCACTATCAGACCGACTGCGTTGGGTTTCGAGTTTTTTTAGCTGCAGTTTGCCCTTCACGTCTCTGTAATACAATCAGCAATAATCCAAGACTAAACAATGCCAACACTGTCAGTGAAAGGAGCATGAATACTAAGGATCTCAACACAACAAAAATAAGTAAAATAAAATATTAAATCTTATATATATATATATATATATATATACTGTATATAATGCATTCAAGCGAGGTGAGCTCATTGCACAAGATTAATATTCTGTGTCAATGTGATCATACTATTTGCACAGTTTATGAACTTGAAAAATCCATCAAAACTGAAGCAGCAATTATCTCAGCAATATGTCCTCGCTCTCGATAAACTAACTGCCCTCTGCCATGAACAGCGATCAATACGGTATTTATTTATAAAGTGGGCATGCATCCTAACGAAAGACTTATGGATAGTGCAGACTCTGAATCGCACTGCAGTATTTCTTTTACTGTTCTCATACTAACTGTAAGTCATGCTGAATTCATTTTGGATAAAAGTGTTGCTTAAATTAATAACTTATCTCTGTAGTTGCCAGACAGTGACCCAATCTGACAAATGACAGCAGAAAAGAGTTTGAACACAAAATGGGTTTCTGTTGGTCAGTGGGATTTAGCACCACAGAACCTTTACATCTCAAACACTGTCACGTCACTTTCAAAGAGTGGGAATAAATTGATGCTAAATATGCAGCATATTTTTAAAATGTATGCCACGTGTAGTGTGAGTACCGAACAAACGACTCTGTTCTTTAATGACTGAATCAAAAAGACCTCAGGAGTTACCAGTTTGAATCAATCTGAAAAATCCCTTAGTGAAAAAAATGAAACGAATCCCTCAGGATGGTTCGTTTGAGAAGAACCCACTGAATCAACATGTCATGAACTGAACAGCAAAATGCATTTTAGTGCATCACATTTTTCAATACATCGCCACTTCATTTGCCATAAAAAAAACAAACAAGATAGGCCTATAACTCTTTGTTCATTCATGATTATCCTGATAAGGCTGGGTGATATTTTACATTTTCAATACTGAAATACAATAAAGTGATGTGTCACTGCTGGTTACCCAGCATGCTTGGTGGCAGAGGTTAAATCAGAGTGTATTTGATCTAATTACTGTCTAGGACTACAAAACAGTGTGAAATTGCTTTCGAGGGGGTTGGCATTAATTGGCTGTAGTTGCAGATTTGACTGTAATTTTGCATAGTATGATGACTCGGTGCCATTGTGGAGATTTATAGTCCAAAAAGTGTAGGGCCGCCTTGCATGTAATATGTTGCTGAATGCAATAAATATAGAAATGAATCCTTCTATAGCAAGTCAGTTTGGTGTAAAAACACACAAACACACACACTCAATTTAGTGATTAACTAATGTAATGCAGCTTTGTGAATCCAAGGGGAAATTAAGTTGTATTGGTTCAAATGTTTTTGTGGGTCACTGTATGCATAGTGCGATTCAATTCCAATAGAATTGCAAAGCAATGTGACAAAATACAGACGAAAAAAATCCAATTTCTTAATCTAAATTGACCAAAAACAAACATACATAGACATCCATAGACGTTATAAGTGTTTGTTGTGAGACCTTGACAACAAGCTTTGGGTTTGATTAATCAAATTATCATCACACCTATTTTTAACTCTAATGTAAATGTGGTTTTCTGAAAAACTCCAGCGCATCCGAGCAGGACTAATAGGCAGGAGACGAGAAAGTTGCCTTCGAGACACATTGGTGAACACCCTCTAATGACCATTATTTATTTCAGCTGTCTTCCCCTTCCGAGATACTAATCTTACTCTCATCCATTCAACACGGGGATGCCATTAGGAAAGAGAGAGGGGGTAATTACTATGTCTTGTTAATTGTGAATATAACGGCAATTAATAATGTGCCTGATACAAGTAGGGACAAAAGTAGCTTTATTTAAAAGGTATGGTTGACACAAAGCTGTGTAATTGTGCAAGTTCTTTTTTAATTAACCTCTTTTATCAGTTTAAAGACTGTAATAAAATGTTTTGGTCAACACAGATGTGATATGGTAAATGAATATCTCCATTGTGCAAAGAAGTAGGTAAATATAGTAGCTTAAAATGAGTAAATCATTGATTAAATGTCAACAGTTCACAAGAGCAGTTTTATACATACACAGAATGGTATATGAAAAAGGACAATCTGCAATAAAAATGACAAGAATTGCACGAAAAGATTTTCATAATATAAGTGGCAGCAAAGGCTAATGAGACATGGACTGAATTGTAATAATCACCCACACTCATAATTACCATCTTATGGTTAGATTATTGATTTCACATGCTGTGGTCAAATGTCAATGTTGACCATTCAACTAGCGGTTACGCTCCAATCAAAAGTAATCTATAGTATTTGTCTCTGTTCAAGGGTTTGCTTTCTATTGGTTAGTGATTCCGAGTTACAGCGTGAATCCTTTTAAACTCTCTCTCTCTCAAAAAAAGCGTAAGTTTAATGATCTGTTTACTCACATCTAGGAGACCGCAAACGAATCACTGCCCTTCTCATTTGCATATGACATTAATAAAACTAATGATGTAAAAATACTCATAATTAATTGTCACATATCTTTCCATTTCAAGCTCGCTTATGCAGCAAAAAGCATATTTATGCATAGTGCAATCAAGAAGTCTGAGAACACGCTGAAAATAGGTGATTTAGATACCTTTAAACCTTTATAACCTTTACCTTTATACAAAATAAACAAAGAAAATGTGAAAAAGAAAAAAATAATAATTTAGATTCTGCACTATTTTTTAGGTCACCAATCAAGAATATTATATATATATATTGTGTGTGTGTGTGTGTGTGTGTGTGTGTGTGTGTGTGTTCAGTAAATGTATAGATCTTATTATAAGCAGTGTTCATACTGCATATGATGTTGTATGATGGATGAGTCCAAATAAATGATGTCGGGAGACGCTGATGTGTTTATGGACTAAAATCTGGCCGCTGCAGCTGTCGAGATTTTACCCCATAACTCCATGCAAAAAAATGTTATTGTGATCATTTTCATGAGTATGCTAAACTGCTTGACGGCAGAGAAAAAACTGCAGAACACCTGCTGTAAAACTGCAATAGCACTTTAAACGGGCATCCCTGTAATAACCATCACTTTTCAGCGCTTGGCGTCTTCCGAGGAGAGTATTGACTCGCAGGCATTAGCTGAAAATGGAGCTGATCTATTAGCCTGATGCGCTTCTCACAAGAGTCAAGCACCAGAGGACAAACCTGCCACTGTTTAAGTTGATAAATGAAGGATGTTTCTTCCGTGCAATGTTGTGTTTGATGGATACTGGGTTGAGTATATTTGAGTGGAATATTTAACTGGCTAACCTTTGATTCACCTGTCTCAGGTAAGGCAGTAAGGCTGAAAATATACCACAGTGTCCTCAAATCACAGGAATGTATATAGTCCACATCTGTAGCTGTAAGGTCATGTGTATTCCTAAAAGTTGATAAAACTCACATTTAGCATATTTATATATTTGCATTCAACCAAAGACACTGTCAAAAAAATGTTTGCAATAAAATAATCCCCTTATTGTCCTTAATACAATCTGATTCTGACTAGCAATATTAAGTAAATCATGATTCACAACTACTGGTTATTTAAAAAACTTCTAACCTTTATAACCTTTTTCATTATAAGAAATGAGATACAAGAAAGAATACAGCACTTGTCAACGCGATGGGTATTTACAAGTACATTAACAACAGATAATTCAAAAAATTATATTATGATAAACGATAAAAAATTTAAAATAACTGACTCGAAAACAAAGTCAAATGACATGGTTTAATGAAAAAATGAAAGATTGAAAAAATGAATGAATGAATGAATGAATGAATGAATGAATGAATGAATGGACGAATGCATGAATGAAAGCATGAAAGCATGGATGAATGAATGAAAGCATGAATGAATGAAAGTATGAATGAATGAATGAATGAATGAATGAATGCATGAATGAATTAATGAATGCATGAATGAACGCATGGATGAATGAATGAAAGCATGGATGAATGAAAGTATGAATGAATTTTTAATTAATTAATTAATGCATGAATGAACGCATGGATGAATGAATGAATGAATGAATGAATGAATGAAAGAAAGCATGAATGAACGAATGCATGAATGAAAGCATGGAAGCATGAATGAATGAATGAAAGCATGGATGAATGAATGAAAGCATGAATGAATGAATGAATGAATAAATTAATGCATGAATGAACGCATGAATGAATGAATGAATGAATGAATGAATGAATGAATGAATGAATGAATGAAAGCATGAATGACCGAATGCATGAATGAAAGCATGGACGCATGAATGAATGAATGAAAGCATGGATGAATGAATGAAAGCATGAATGAATGAAAGTATGAATTAATGAATTAATGAATGCATGAATGAACGCATGAATGAATGAAAGTATGAATGAATGAATTAGAGTCTTTAGACACTGACAATTTCTCAAATGCCCCTTTTTGCATTTCAAAGTTCAGTTGGATGTCAATTCCATCAGATACTATAAATAATTTCTTTCCTGATCAGCATCATCTGCGTGATGAATCTGCCATGTCTGATTTGCAGCATCGCTACTTTCAGCAGCTTTTCAGGTCTCTAAATAGTTTTACATATTGCGGTTTGGATCTCATTGGAATACGTTCCTGTTCGACCTCTGGGATCTTAAATCGCTGCCAATTTCTGAGGGACTGAAACAAGGTCATGTGTGATTATTTTAGGTTTGTGAAGAGGAAGACTGTACAGTATCAGATGTCCCTGGTGAAACTTCGCAAGCATTGAAGCAACAGAAAGATAAATGATGCTGTCGCATTCTCTGGCCTGACGTATATGACCGAGTCTCCTCTCTGCTCGATTCGCACTGCTCGTTGTTTATAAAAATACAATAGGCTTAAGAAAAGGACAGGCTATGGTGACAATATAAATAACAGCACTGACCGAGGCCTTGAATGTAAATGCAGCTCTCTTGTGCTCATGCATGCATTTTAATAAAGCACAACTGGAAATGTGAAGCTTTTGAAACTCAGAAGATCTCTCCGTCAAAAAAAATGTTTGTTTGCATGATAAAACTCTTGCTTCTCTGGATGCTGCAGTGCAAAGTGACATCCTCATTATTTTCAATCAAAGACAAGAGGGTGGGGAGGATGCTAACCTTGCCAATGGCGACTCTGGCGCACGCGTGTGTGTGTGTGTGTGCTTGGCATCAGCAGGCATGCTGAGACAGCTCGGCGTCAGTCAGCGGCTCATGTGGAGAGAGGTCGCGACCCTGCTCCGAGGAAGCCTCGCTTTGATCAATCCGGAAGACGCACGATAATTTTGGCTTCCTCTGCCCACCAACAATTTAATTAACTTGATTGGGAAATGCAGCGAGCTAGACATCAGATGCTCTGGAAAGAAATTCGTCGGTCTACTTTCTATATAACTGTGCTGCATGACTGAATTCAGTGTGCTAATAGTATTTAGTGGACACTTTTATCCACAGAGTCTTACACAAGACTGCATGTGCAATCCCCGAGGAACGACTCCAGGATAATGTGACCCGGTCAAGGGCAAAGTGGAGATATTAGAGGATTATTACTGCAGTAATACTTCTATTTTTCTCATCCAGTGCCCAGATTTACACTTTATCTATCTATCTATCTATCTATCTATCTATCTATCTATCTATCTATCTATCTATCTATCTATCTATCTATCTATCTATCTATCTATCTATCTATCTATCTATCTATCTATCTATCCATCTATCCATCTATCCATCCATCCATCCATCCACTAAAAAACACTACTTTATGTGTCATTACCTAACATTGCAATTGTAAGCCAATATATGCAACTGAAATAGTTTCATTTTAATCACTGGCTTCATTACCTTGACCTCAGACCAGAGGTGAACTTGACCTTTACTGTGGCAGATTCACTTCAACCTAATCAGGCACGCACTAACTCCTTAAAGGGATAGTTCACCCAAAAAAATACAATTCTGTCTTCATTTACTCACCCTAAAGTTGAACCCTGTATGAACACAAAAGAAGAATGCCCTCCATTGACTTCCATATATATTTTTTTTCTACCATGGAAGTCAATGGATACTGAAAACTGTTTTATTCTAGGAGAAACAACTGAGATGTTAAATTGATTTTTCTTCCTCACGGGCCTTGTAGATCAACCCAACTTTGGCTTGCAGTTCAGTTCCTTTTCCGACTAATTATATTATTTTCCGAGTGTTGTGTTGTAATTTTAATTCTGAAGACTCAGATGTTTCACTTTAATGGCAGATTTAAACTACCTCACTAGATTTCCAAGGAAAACATCTCTTGAAAAATGCATGTGGAATATAAAACTGACATAACACTGAGAAGACAAGTAACCACGGATTTGATTTACAGCAGAAAACAAAAAATCATCGAGTACCCCATTCTTCTTCTAATTTTTTCTTTGTTCACCAACTCCCTGCTATTTTGCCAAGAATGAAATTGATTTGCATAATGAAAGGGGATCAGATTTACTGTCCGGGGGGAGGAAAGTGTCATAATAAAGGATGTTCTCAGAGGGAGGCTGATGGCGAGGAGCGTGACGAACTACGGGTGGAGAACAGAGGTGAATACGGGAAACAATAAAATGTAATTACTCCCCTCGCCCTGTAATTCCTACTCGTACAAATACCCAGCTTGCGGGCGCACGTTATTTCATTTCAGGAAGGCCACAAAGGCTCCTCTGAGGCGCTGATGAGTTTTACAACATGACAATTCTTTCAATCAGAATTGTTGGAAAAGTGAAATAACAATATAGCTGACTTTGCTAAGCTCGCCGATCTCTCCCTCTCATGGAGGTACAACTAATTACTTTCTCATTCTCATGCTAATATGGGGTCCTCAACACGGAATCTAATTATTCTGTTATTTGTTATATCTCTGTTAGAGGAATGTTAAAGCAGGGTTGAGATGTGTGTCATTGAGATGGAAATGACTTCCAGACACTGTACTGGGGATTGTGTCAAAGCTCTTTAACCAGTCTGCTTTGGTTGAGGCTTTTCAAAGGCTGAATATTATCTTGTAAGGTTTGTCCCGGAGGACATCGACGGATGGTTCTCCACAGCAAAGGGTGAGAAATTTTAGGGCAGAAAAATCAATGGCGGATAAAAGCAGGAGATCTAAACCTGGTCTTGGTGTTAAAAGTGAACCGCTTCAATGTTAAATAATACATTCAACTATAAGTAAGCCATTCGTAAGTTCATTTCCTCGAAAAGTGTAACTGCTGACTCAAGAAATGAAACAGTTTACCCCTTTCACACAGCGCGTTGATCCCGGGAAATTGACGTAAAATTGCTAGAGTGCCTTCTGTGTGAACGCAAACACGTCCTGGGGTTGATACCGGGATGAGGACCTAGTAACGTTGCCGGTGTTGTGCTGAATTTCGACCCCCTGCCAAATTATTACCCCCCTCGTTGAAGTCAGTACCTGATTGCCTAATCCTAACCCCTCCCCTAATCCTAACCCCTCCCCCACAACTAATCCTAAACCTACCAATACGAGGAGGGTAATAATTTGGCGGGGGTCGAAATTCGGCACAACACCGGGATCAGTCCCGGAACGCGCCCTGTGTGAATAAAAGCCAGGAATAATGCCGTAAGGCGACTGTCGTAGTGATGACGCACGTGCCGTCGAAAGAACGAAAAATGTCTGTAAACTGGAATGAACGCACTCACAGATTCCGGAAACGATCCCGTGACAAATCCCGGGACACATTATCCGTGTATTTTCCGGAATCTCTGTGTGAAAGGGTCTTTAACTAACACAAGCCAGTTCCTTCACTGCAAAAAAAGGGTTTTTTGTGTGTTTGTACACAGTGTTTTTGTCTTGTTTTCAATTACAAATATCTAAAATTTATTAAATCATAGTACATTTGCTTGAGTATCAAAATAACTTAAGATAATAAGTCTTGTTTTCTGGAGAAAAAAAAGATAACAAATTAGGGAATTTATTCTTAAAATAAACAAACAGAAAAAAAAAAAAAAATCTGCCAATGGGGTCAGAAAAATAAACTTAATTCAAAGGGAAAACCAGGAACTTGCAAATGTGTTATAATATAATATAATATAATATAATATAATATAATATAAGTAATATAATATATAATATAATATAATATAATATAATATATAATATAATATAATATAATATAATATAATATAATATAATATAATATAATATAATTAATATAATATAATATAATATAATATAATATAATATAATATAATATAAGTAATATAATATATAATATAATATAATATATAATATAATATAATATAATATAATATAATATAATATAATATAATATAATATAATATAATATAAGTAATATATTATATATAATATAATATAATATAATATAATATAATATAATATAATTAATATAATATAATATAATATAATATAATATAATATAATATAACAATATAATTAATATAATATAATATAATATAACATAATATAACATAATATTATAATATAATATTATAATATAATATAATATAATATAATATAATATAATATAATATAATATAATATAATATAATATAATATAATATAATATAATATAATTTCCTACATTGCAATTCAACCATATTCATGTTCTTTATTAAAACATTCACTCACAGCGGGAATGAGCCATGTGTCCCTCTTCTGAATGACACTGATTTATGCCGCATCAGCTGATGATCCCCTATAGGAAAATCCACATAACTCACAAACAAAAACCACTGTTTCCCCCGTCCAGTCTTTGAGGAGGACGCATGCTTTAACGGTTCCTCTCAGATAATGAAAGAGAGGGTGTGATGGCTCTACTCCTCAATAATGTATGAGGCTCTCGTCTGCGATGCTGTCACTCCTCTTGACAAATGCCAGGGGTGAAAGGGAAGTAAGTGTGAACAAAACACTTTGTCACATATACAGGCTCTCTGGGCCCTTTTCCTTTGCATGGACAGATATATATGCACATTCCTAATGCCACATCTCTGCAAGCCAATAGCATTTAGAAAGAGGAGACAGCATGTTGACAAGGGCTGTGAGGGTTATAATGATATAATAAATACTTGTGCACTATACAGCAGTTACACTAAATAAGATGCATAAAAATGTAAAATGATTTGCCACACACATTTACCAATTACTCAATTATTTATCTCAATATGGTCATATGTCAGGTTGTAAATAATAATAATTATTATTATTATTATTATTTAATTGCATAAAGTTGAAAATATACATTTTAGATGAAAAATTCGATTAGATTTTAAATGTTGCTTAAATAATTAATATAATTATGTATCTCAATATGGCCATACATTGTCGATTAAAATAGATTTCAATCAGTCATCAAAAAATAAAAATAAATAAATGAATAAAGTTTTTATTAACTGCCATAAAGCTGAAATACAATAAAGCATGAAAAACTTCAACTTAGAACATTGGAAACTTAAGAGTTTAAAAGAGTAAAAATAAGTAAAATAAGTTGAAGTACTAAAGTTACTAAAGCTAAAACTGAATTAAAAAATAAATTAAAGCTAAATAGAAATATAAAAAATTACACAAAAAATATTCAAAATAAAATTTATTTTAAATTGAAATTAAAATGAAAGCTGGAAATACACTGCATTTTTTTTTAACCGAATTCAACTTAAAATCAAGTTCAGATGGTGTTTTTAAGTAGAATCAAGTAATTCCAACGTATTTTCAAAAATCTTGAATACCAGATTTTTATTTTCAAAAATCTCATACTTATTCAATTATTTTGATGAGTTAAAATGAAAATAAAAGCTAATTCAAAATATGAATAAACACTTTAATAGTATAATCAAAAATTCTATTAAATGTACCATCTGTTGAGAGACTATCACAGGCCTGGAACTTTCTCTCTGATTCACTTCTGTGTGTGTGCTCATCACATGTATCTCAACTGCATCCACTAAAGCAGAAAAAGCTATTACACACTGTTTATTCTAATTAAAAAAGACAAGCGTAAATCTTGTTTCCGGGTATTGGACTTCGGTCTCGGCAGTTGAGTGCAGATGAGCTGGATTAGGGGGAATTAACTTTAATTTAAGAACACGTGAATTTTCCAGTGAAGAGGCAGCATTATCCCACTTCACTCACTCAGAACTGGCTATTGTTCAAGAGATGTCCGTCTTGAGTGAATGGAAATGCTGATTAAGATAAGCACTAGTCGACAATACCTGCACCACTCTGCTTCACATATTTATACCAAAACCTCAAGCATCTTCGTTTAGAGAGATAAAGGTAGAGTTGATTTAAGTTAGGAATGCATTTGGTTGGCAAGACTACATTCACACCACTTCCTTCTGCTAATGCTAAACATGCTATGCATTTACAGCAAGCATTATTTTTTGTTCCTCTTAAACCACACAGAATATGCATGTTATTTTAGCATTTACCTAATATGAGGGGTCAATGCATGGCATCTTTAGGTATAAATGGTCAGGGTAAGCAGTTCTATTTTTCATCGAGCTGCCGACTGTTGTAACCCAGGCTCAGTTTCCCCGGTGGTCGTGATTGGTGCAATCATCGAGAGGTATGAACACTTCAGACACCGGAGAAAGGCTTCTATCCATGTTCCTCACTTATATCAGGTCATTTCAGCGGGCTATAACAATTTGCTCCAACCCAGTAAAACGAGGGCTAGCTGACAGAAATGAGTGGTATATTCCGATATTGGTAGCGAGGGTGATAAACTTAACCTCAATTTCCATTATCCTATCTGGATAAAGACGAGCTGAGGCGAAGCTGATCTAAAATGCTGCATGAACTTATTAAGTATAATTCAGCACGAAGATGATCTAAACAAGCGAAGGCAACGTAACAGTGTTCATGAAACACAAACACAAACACCAGACAATGAACCAACTAAACAAACGGCAATTTATACTGAGAGAACTAATGAGGAACAGGTGTGAGAATCAATGAACAATGAATAAGCATGACAACAAGGAAAACATAATGGAAACACAGGAAATAAACTAAGAGTCCTTGAAAACAAAATATAAAACACCACAGAATGTGACAACTATAACTAACCAGGGTCATTATATATATATATATATATATATATATATATATATATATATATATATATATATATATATATATATATATATATATATATATATACACTGTATATATATATATACACTGTATATATATATATATATATATATATATATATATATATATATATACACTGTATAAAAATAATACAGCTGTAATAGTAGATCAATGTTACTAAAATAATACTGTAATCAACACCTCAAACTATTATTTGAACCTCACAATCATTTGCTAAATACTAAAAACACTGAGCTTATACATCACATGTAATGCCATAAGCGCAGGCCTCTAGACTAGGCTGTATCGATCGAGTTACTCGCTCTGATTCCTCACTGATGCACGACCGTGAACAAATGTACACATGTCTCTGTTGGCGGAGAAACGTTTAGTTTTATGATATTGCAGCGTCTGCACTTCCAGCCACAGATGTGCTTACTCTCCTCCACCCACCGAGGTTTGGTGTGCAGGGAATTACATTAATTTGACAATAAATCTTGAGGGCGTTCATTGTGGATGGGAACCTGAATTTCAGAGTGCTGGCTGGACACTTTCTGCTTCTGCCATCATCAAACTATGTCTATCGTCAACTGACTTATGGCGTTCTACAATTAAAGTTTCTCTGCTGACCTGAGTGTGTGTGACGACACAGTCTGCATAGAAATACAGGTCTGGCACGGATGGACTGGGCATTGAGGCAGTACTGACATGGAAACCTGTTGTTGAAACCATTTTAAGGAATGGTGCATGCAAAAAGAAAAATTATATATATACGACGCCATCTCACGACCAATTCGTACCAGTGAGTAAAGGTGGCTAATTCGTACAAATTATATGACCCACGTGATGGTTAGGTTTAGGGGCGGGGTCAGGGGTAGTCAGGTCGAATTCATACAAGTCGGGCAACTCGTAAAATATGTACGATTTAGCAAAAAATCGTACAAGTGAGGTCGTATGAATTCGTACGAATTAGCCACCTCATAAAATTTGTGTGTGTAATTAATAAAATGTTCATAAATCTTTTAATAAAGGTTAAAAATGAAAAGGTTCCTGGCCTGTGTCTGGTGTAAAATTGACCCGTCACTTACCCATCACTAGCACACCACTATGTTCTTGGCCACTGGGCGGACAATGCATGACTCTCCCATCAGGCTTCGCATGAACTCCCAGTAGCAGTGAGGATTTCACAGGAAAGGCCTTGATGAAAACAAATCTCCAAGACTCCAATCTGTCAGTAAACATTTAGAGAGCAGATTACACTGAGAGTGGGTCGCTGTGGGCAAACTGGTAGAACAACAGGTGTGTGTACACAGTGGATCAACAGCTTGTGTGTGTGGGGGATATTTAGATCACAATTAACACCGTAATTCACACCGGCGCACAACAAAATGCAGAAATATATAGACATAATTTGGATCTGAAGTAATGCACATATCAATGCATAAAAAATTGATAATGTCACAAATTTTCTGTTTTTTCAAAACTTTATATTCACCAAAGTTTCCACACAAATATGAAGCAGCACAACTGTTTTCAACATTGATAATGATCAGAAATATTTCTTGAGCAGCAAATCATCATATTATAATGATTTCTGAAGGATCATGTGACACTGAAGACTGGAGTAATGATGCTGAAAATTCACCTCTGATCACAGGAATAAATTACATCTTAAAATATATTCACATTCGAAAACAATTATTTTAAATTATAATATTTTACAGTATTTCTGTTTGGTACTGTATTTTGATCAAATAAATGCAGCCTTATATATGCATATAACAAAGAAACCATGATGTCATAATGCCTCTTATCACCTGTCAGAGACTCTTTTCCCCATCCAGTCAAATCCTAATGGATAAAATCAAATCCTGCTCTACAGCTACATGATTGAATATCCTCATGCACCCAGAAATGTGTCATATTACTGAAGTTAAATGGGTTGGGAACAGCATTTCATGATTTTTAAGCCACTGATACATAACTGATGTGTTTTTGTAATGTGGCTCTTTCACAGACAGTGCTGCTTTATTGAGTTCTTTTCCTCCAGTCTACAGGAATATGGAAGCGTGTGTATCGCCTCTTTTTGTCCTGTCTTTATAAAAGCCGGCTCCTCGCTTCGGATGCTGCCGCAAACAGACACATTTACACCCAGAGTCTGAATTCCAGCAATGAAGCGACTGGCAGTCTCTCGCCTTCCCTGGAACTCTCACATTGGCAAACATGATGAACTATGAAATAAGCCCAGCATGATGTAAATAACACACTTTACACACACGCAGCAGGGATGCAAATATGCACCAAATGCATTTTCAATGCAGATTACTACTTACAGCAGAGACTGTCATACTTCCTCTTCGTTCCGTTCGGAATCACGTCGTTATCGCACGATCTGACAGACTGTCACTTTGACTGAAGGATGTTTGTAATAGATCCACCAGCATTCCCATTCATCGCAATGACTGGCACATGAACACCACTATTTTAGCATTGAGATACTATTATAGTTTTTGTTAACATTTTGAAATAGTATTTATTTTTATAGTTTCGTTTTTTTTATTTAATTAAATGTAGTTTTTGTTCATTTTTATTTTAGTCTTAGTAATTTTATTACATCAAGTTTATATTTTAATATTGAATATTTTATTCCAATTAACATTTATTTTATTTCAAGTAGGTAAAAAAAAAATATCATTCATGTAAAAAAGTTTAAAAATACTTCTACAGCATTTATTAATCTTAGTTCATTTCAACATTTACTAACACATTATTAACAAATCAAAAGTTGTATTTGTTAACATTAGTTAATGCACGGTGAACTAACATGAACAATAAATGAACAGTTTTATTATCTAATGTTATCAAAATATTAATAAATACTGTAACAAATGTATTGCTCAGTGTTATGTTAGTTAATGCATTTACTAATGTTAACAAATGACACCTTATTGTAAAGTGTAGCTGAATTTTATTTATTTATTATTTATTTATTTTTATTTATTTATATTTTATTTTATATTATATTTTGTTTTATTTATTGGTTTTAGTTTTAATATGATATTCTTTTTACTATTCGGCATGTGTACAATTAGATGACTGTAAGTAATTAAGGTTTGTATATTTTCTATTTTTGTTTTGATTTTAGTAAATTTTTTAGTTATTTTGTTGTGTGATATATAATTTTTATTATTTATTTTTTAATGTCTATAAACTTTTTTAAGTTTTTAGTTTTTTTATTATTTTAAACTTAATAAATTCATTTCATTTTAAAATTTTATTTTATTTTATTTCAAGTTTTATTTTAGTTTTTTTTTTTAGTTTTTTTTAGTTTTAGGTTTAGTTGATGTATGGAACCACAGAAATGTTTGTAGCCAATCACCTGCACCATAAATGTCATGTGACTAATCTGCAGGAAAATGGCATCAATACTGATTGGCTAATGACAACAATAACACACTCATGCTCAATTTGAAACAGCACACTGTCATACTACGCTCACTGTACGATATCTATACTATATCTAAATAAATATGCAAGTAAATTAGTAAGATTAGTATGCAATTTCAAACTCAGCCAGTGTCTCAAGCCCTTCACTAGCCCTGAGCTGTGATGCCAAAGGCAGCAGACATGAAAAATATGTTCACTTCACACTTTAAAAGCCCCAAAAAAGAATCTGTCACTGGTAAAACATTTACTGTAATATGATGAAATATTTAAGCAATATCAGACGAGCGCTGACTATTAGGTCGACTGTCATTTGGTTGTAAGCACTGAACTTGTATTGAACCCGGAACATTCCATTAACATTCATCTTAAATTAAACCCAACCATCTGACCGAAGTGGAAACGTCACACCATTATTGACACTGAAATGTAGAGCGTTAATCGAAGTGCCACAAACTTCAGTGCCCTTATTAGTGTGCATGATGCCTGTGATTCCAGCAGGCATCAGGCTGGGGGTGTAAAGGGTGTAAATTGGGTGCTGTGTTCCTTCATCGAACTGTAAAGTGGATGTCGCCTCAGTTAATTAGTGCAGAGCATTGTCATGACAGCGAAGACCATCAGTTCAGCGAATGCTGACGAAACTTCAGTGCTCGAGGGGAGTGAACTACTTCACCTTTTCAACCAACTAACAGCTTATCCACGTCACTAAAGCATGATATTAAAGCAATAAATCACTCAAGACCAGTGTTCGGGAAAGATCATTTTAAAAGTAATGTGTTACAATATTGCATTAGTGTCTAAAAAAGTAACTAATTGCGTTACTTAGTTACTTTTTATGGCAAATAGTGTGTCATGTTACTTTTGCATTACTTTTTCTCACCTGGGCTGGGCTGGGCTGGGCTTGTTTGTTTGTTTGTCAAACGTAAAGATCAGAAGTGAAATGAATAAGCCTCAGGAAGGAGATGCACATACTGTACAGTAAAGGTGCCGCTCAAACAAACCAAACACAAGTGTGCTTTAGTTAAAGTCATTTTTGCTTATTAGTATGGTTGAATTGGTTCATAGAAGGTCAGCAGCGAAGACATTGGTTAATAAAGTGAGATTAAATACATAAAGTATATTTGTGTTATTTAACATGTTTAATTATTGCAGGTTTGCGTAATATTCTGAGTTTGCATTTCACTATATTTATTCATATTTGAGGAATACTGAGTCTGGTTTGGCGCAAGCGAGATGAGTAAATACATGTTCACATTTAGGGCCAGATTTATTAACAGGTTGCGCCAGTGCAAAACCCTCTTTTGGAATAAAAAATGACTATTAGGATTTACTAAAAATTAGCGCTGAAAAGCCGTGGACAGGGTCATTTTTGCGGCTGATCTTATTTGTAGGAGTTTCCCTTTCAGATGCAAAATTTATGTGAGGAGAGCATTTAATTGAATCATGCAAGGTGATTTACTGAGTTTTGCACTCTGTTCACCAAATTTACTGGTGTTTGTGCCATTATTTACAGCTAAAAAATACACGTCTTAAACCACACGCTAGTTTGCGCTGCTCTTGATAGATTGTGTTGGTCATTATGGAAATGATCCGGCTGCGTCTGTGTTCTATAATTTGTGTCGTCTGTAGATCACACACAGAACTTTACACTCACATTGGTGCTTTTATGGGATTGCGCTCTCACGTTTATTCGCCCTGTTCAGTAAATCTGGCCCTAAGTATAGAACTATAATAACCATCATGTTTCCACAGCGCCTCTGCACTTACTCCTCATTTCTCTCAACATGGGCACAGGAGAGCAGCCCGTCAATAAATGTGAAAACACAGTAACTTGCGTTACTTATTTGAAAAAGTAACTTTGTTGTAAATTTAAACGTAATGCGTTACTTGAAAAAGAAATCTGATTGCGAAACTTGTGTTACTTGTAATGAATGCATTACACCCAACAATGCTCAAGACTGTCATTACTGCAGGTGAAGGGTTTGTTGCTTTAATGAAACAGTGACAACAGCATTATGATAACAGTCAATAATGCTAAATAAATAGGAGGAAATTCTGAAAAAATATATAATTTACTCACCCTCATGTTACTCAAAACCTGTTTAACTTACTTTCTAAAGTAGGACACAAAAGGAGATGTTTAGCAGAATGTCCAATTTACTGTTTTCCGAACGTGAATGATGATTTATAGCATGAAATAAAAAGCACCTAGTAGGCTAGTTCATACGACGTGTATAGTCTTTTGAAGTCATGTGATGCTTTGACCCAAATTTAAAGGGGTCATGAACTGGCTTTTTTTTATTTTTTATTATATTGTTGTCTGAGGTCAACTTATGACATTCGCTTGGTTTTTTACGTTCAAAAACGTCAAAATGAATAAGTAATAGGCTATTTTCTACCCTGTTTTTATGGGCGTGCCGCATTGAAGACTTGGAAGTAAACGCCCACTGCTATGATTGGATAACAGATTTGCATATTATAATGAGTTCCATGTAATGCACGAATTGGTGGGCGGGGCTAAACAGGCAGTGTTGAAGTAGGCGTTGATCTTCTTCTGCGGAGGCGGGGTTTGAGACCCTTTGACGTCATAGATCCCCACTTTGAAAAACCTGTCATTCGCTGTGCCTGGTGTCAATAAAAGAAACTTACAGGATATTCTTATAGTATGATGACCTCTTATATGTCAAAAGCTCAAGGAAAATTTTATTTCTCAGTTCATTACCCCTTTAAATGATTATTCAATCAAAATCATCGCTTGTACAGTACATGTAATGCTAAAATGTAATTCACACTTACACCAGATTTTCAACTAAATGCTGTGCTTTTGAAATGTCTATTCATCAAAGAAGAAAAAAAAGAAGAAGATATAATTATTTTGGTTTCCACAAGCATGAAGAAGCACAACTGTTAAACAACTATAAAAACTATAAAACTCTGTGCATATCATCTATGTTAGAACATCTGCAAACACTTGAATCATAAGACTTATTAAACTGCAGGTCAGCCATGATGATTGACACGAGTGTGTAAGCTTTACATACGGTGAGTATACATGTAGACAGAATCCTGCGCTCTTCTATCAGAGACGCGATGGATATGTAAGCTGATAATTGTTCGCAAACAAATCCTGATCGGGAAAACAAACGTTAAAAGTTTTTCTCATGAAGACTCAAACCACAGAACGTTAGTTTCTACTCCAGATCATATTGGTATTCTCGATCTGAAACACAGATAGCCGTGTTTGTTCCAGAGACAATCATTCTGGTTTGTTTTCACCGAGTGATGTTCTGTCGCCACGTCACGTTAACGTCAATATTTGCAGATGGATTCGATTTGTTTCAATGCACAATTGATTATAGCAATTGGTCAGGTTGATTTTATAAGGGAGCTCTCAGTGATGTTAATCATCACAAGTCTTCACAGTGTATATACTGTACAGACCAAACCGTATATAACAGTGTTGCTATTGTTAACTAAAACTAAAATTAAAACTATTAAAATCATTTAATAAAAAACTAAAATAACACTTTAACAACTAATACCTTATTTTAAAGTGTTACTAATAAGTTTAATTAGAATGAATAAAATTACTGAAATGAAAATAAATGAAAGCTAAATATAATTATAAAAGACTAATAAAAATGGCAAAAGCATACATTTTTTAATGAATGCTAAAGACATAAAAATAAAAGCTAATTTGAAATATTAATTAGTATATACAGTAAATAATACTAGAATAACACTGATGTAAAATATCAGCCATACAATGAAAATTATCACCAAATTGATCCAATGAATGAATCAATTTAACAAGTTCATTCATTCAAAATATGATGTATTACTATTCTTGGAATGTTGGAATGTTCTCGAGGGAATGTTGACAGAGGAATGAGTCTGTGTTCTTTTAAATTAAATACAAGGACAAAACAGACACACACACACACACGTTGCCTCGGAGCGATGCACACGCTTGTTCTTCTGTCATTGCATTAGTCAGTGGCTGCATCTCCATGACATTTGCTTGATGAGGATTTCATTACGGCTCTGGGGCTTCAGAATTCCTTTAACAGCATAATGATCCCGCATGGACGACTGTCAATGAAGATCAAGGTCAAAGAACACGTAATTCCATTCTGTCATTTCCCTGTTACCTTTTAATAAAACATGAGAAGATTGGATGAATCATCTACGGCACGGTTCCATCTTCGGCCTGCATCAGCCTTGTGCTTTTCTCTAATTGTGCGCTGTTTTGATGTCACTCCTGTCTGTGTTTGAACTGTCCTGATTCTGCGAAAACACTGTGTTTTGAAACGTCTGTCTAGACTTGCTCTGGGTGGCCACTGACGTGTGCAGGTTTATACACTGCCATAAGAGCTCATCCATCAAACGCAGTCGCGGCTCAAAGCAAAAACAAGCTCAAATAAAATGAGAACATCTGCTGCTGCTCTGTGTGTTAAAGCGACATCCCTGTGTTCAACATCATCATCCGTTCTGCACTTCCTTTTCCTGACAAAACCTCATCCGGGTCATATTTCCCTCCAGGGTGAATTTATTTTATAAAATTTGCATAAAGAAAATTACAATGATTTAAGGTTTGTATTTTATGGAAGCTTGTTTCCGCCACAGAGTGAAAAATAAAAAAGGTAATTGCGACTTTTCAATCTCACAATTCTGACTTTGTATCTCAGAATTACGTGATATAAAGTCGCAATTGCAGGTTATTAAGTCAAAATTGCTAAAGTCGCAATTGCGTGTTATAAAGTCAGAATTATGAGATATAAACTCGCAGTTGCGAGAAATATAGGCTAGGCTACTTGA
This sequence comes from Abramis brama, assembly GCF_963993115.1. Classification (NCBI taxonomy): domain Eukaryota; kingdom Metazoa; phylum Chordata; class Actinopteri; order Cypriniformes; family Leuciscidae; genus Abramis; species Abramis brama. The sequence continues at coordinate 2,788,292 of NC_139973.1, read as the reverse complement.
AATTCTGACTTTTTTTCTCAGAATTGCATGTTTATATCTCGCAATTCTGACTTTATAATACACAATTGGGAGATATAAAATGTCAGAATTGCATGATATAAAGTCGCAATTGCGTGTTATAAAGTCAGAATTGTGAGATATAAACTATTCTGAGGTAAAAAAAAAAAAAAAAAAGTCAGTCTTTTTTTTCCCTTAGAATTGGACTTTATATCTCACAATTGTGAGTTTATATCTCACAATTCTGAGAAAAGATGTCAGAATTGCGAGATATAAACTCGCAATTATGTGCTATAAAGTCAGAATTGCGTAATATAAAGTAGCAATTACGAGAAAAAAAGTCCGAATTCTGACTTTATAAGACGCAATTGCGACTTTATTTCACGCAATTCTGACTTCATATCTCGCAATTCTGACTTTATAACACGCAATTGCGACTTTATTTCACGCAATTCTGACTTTATATCTCGCAATTCTGAGATAAAAAGTCGCAATTATATTTTAAAATGTTTTATTCTGTGGCGGAAACAAGCTTCCATAGGTTTTGAATTGATATAAAAGTTACATTATATTTATGACAATTAACATTTTCTCCTCATTACTGTAAAGCAAAAACAGACACATTATTTAAACTATTTATATATCATATATATCATATCACATTTCTTATGTTGCCCTTCATTTATGCAAATTGTAATCATTTTGCATAAAGTAAATCATTTTATTATATATTTTTATAAAGGGTACTGTATTACAATAATGAGAACCATCACTAAGAACAATAAGAATTACAAAAGCCCAAATAATAATTCTGAATGCATTACAGAGTAGGGATGCACGATATATCGGCCACCACATCGGTATCGGCCGATATATATGTTCATTTTTAATGTTATCGGTATCGTCCCGATAAGAACATTTGCCCGACATACTAAAGCAGATAAATAATATATCATTTCCTTCAGCTGAGACGCTTCAGATGCACACAGATGCGCAACATGATGGTTTTGAATTGCCTGAAATATGATTGGAATCACTTCAAAAAAAGAAAAATACAGTTAAGTGCAATCTGTGCAGTGCAAGTCTGTCATTTAAGCTACATAAAATTCTAATGAGAACATTATAATTGTGTGTTTGGGACGTGGCTTTTATTGGTGAGACTTTGGTTCTCAAAAATTATATAAAAATTTGGATTTAGATTTATCGACCAATATATCGATTATCGGCTTTCAAATATAAAGAATTATCGGTTATCGATATCGTCCAAAATTTTCATATCGGTGCATCCCTATTACAGAGATTAGAATAAGAATTTGGAACTAAAATGCATGTAATTGCTATTAAAATGTAAAAAAGATTATAATAATTACCATGTTTTCGTGAGATTTACACATTCACTCTTTTTGTGTCACAAAAACTCCGCATTCGGAAAATCTTGAAAAACCGTAAATATTTATTGATGATTTCAATTGTATTTTAGCCATACATCTGCATGTTTGGGTGGACATTGAAGGGTGCTGGTTCTGGGAAAAACACGAGCGCTTCACCCCGTCTTGATGCCATCGCTCTCGTTCATCAGCCTCAACCCAACACACAACGATCAAAAACCAATCAAATCACCCGAGGAAAGCCATCTGGAAACGTCTTGTTGGCACACGCACGAATCATCAATGAACATGTATATCTTGGGATGTCTAAAAAATAACCGATAAAGAACCCGTCAGGTGGCCTCTTTTGTATCTTGTTGTGTATTGTGCCATGTTGTCTTTCAAGATTCCCCTTGAAAAGATTCAATGCCAAACGCAACTTCCACAACAAGGGATCTGGATAATTAGTTGAAAAGCAACACAACACACAAAATGTATGACAAGACAAAACCAATGCTCACGAAACCTGCCAAGGAATTATTTCACTTCAGAATCAAAGAAAGAAATATTCAATCATATTTTGCAGAAAGTAAATGAAGCCTAGTAGTTATTTTTATGACAATTAATCACATTTTCCGCAAATTCTCCTTACTATATTTAGCTATATTACAGACCAAAGGATCTATTGGGAATAATGAGAAATACAAAACAAAAAAACATTTGGAGGGAAAACGTGCTTAATTTCCATAAGCACAATATCACAAACCTTGCACCCTTAAAACAGACTTCATTATCTTCATGCAAAATGTATTTTCTTCTTTTATTCTCATGATTTGTGGGTGAAGCGTGACCCGGGCATGTTTTCGTGAGATTCACCCCCAATAGACGTTACTTTTCTCCACCAGAATCGGTTTCGTATTTTACAAAAAGAGTCTCTAAAAAATAAATACAAATATTTTCAAGACTGATTTACTGTCACTGATAGTTTGCAAACTCGATTCAACAATCCCACCCTAACTCGTTTTTTTTTTTTTCTTCCCCGGTCAACCTTGATTTTTACCCACAGGATCTTCAGTCTTTGTCTGTCACCCTGACAACTTCAATATTCTTCAAAAATGATGTCCATTGTTTTCTATTTCAGTCCATTGCCAGGATGAATAAATAAATAAATAGAAAGCAATAAATACATAAATATTGTTTTACTTTTTTTGTTTGTTTTTTTTGTTAGTTTTTCTTTAAATAAATACATATTTATTTAAGGTTTTTTTTTTTTAAATGTTGGTATTTAAAAAGACATTTCCATTGTCTTTCTCCAGATCCCACTGAGTTAAAATCCTTATTTCCACAGATGGGCAAAGAAATCACAAAAAACAACCTGAAACAATGGGAGTTTTGAGTAGTGCATTTGGCACGGCCCCGCTTCTTCTTGCTCTCTCTGACAGGTGAGAAGATGTTGGAGGTGTGCCCAGCACCCGGCCTAATGCTCTTCTCCTTCAATATTTGTCCTGAACTTTTCTACAAGACAAGAAGTCACTTTGCAAAGTGTAACGGGTGACATTAAATCTCTCCGGACTAACTGGGATCCAAAAAAACGTCACTGCGGAACTGTGGGCGAAAGCGTCAGGGAGGAAAACGACTCCAGGACCGGGACAGTAGGGTCTCTGAGAGCGGATCAGGGAAGAGCATGGTGCTAGGACCCCTCTTCTTCGGCTTGGGCCGGGGCGTAGTAGCCCGCCAGCTGCCTGAAGCGCGGTCCCCAATCGCTGAGGTATGAGAAGTCCTGCTCCGAGGTTGTGGATAGCGTACGGATGGAGCTCAGCGAGAGAGCCGGCGAGCTGCTGCCCTCGAAAGCGTAAGTCTGGAACGAGTCGTAAGGCGGCACCGACAAGTCCGCGTCCGCTTGCTCGACCTTCTTGCGTATGTAGCCTTTGAAAACCGTGAAGTCGGCCGGCCCGCCGTCTCCTGCCACTCTGTTTTGGATCCACTGAGGGACGGAGCGCAGGTCAGGGCCAGAATCCGAGCTTTTGACCTCTGGAAAGTCGTAGAGGTTGCGCAGGGCGCTCATGTCGTACGCCTGGGTGTCTTGCTCTCCGCCGCCCTCGTCGTTGTATTTGATGACGTTGTCGCGCATGTCCTCCTCGTCTTCGGACATGCGCTGGCCCTTCCGGTGACGTTTGAGGGTCAAGATCAGCAGCACCAGGACTAAAGGAACAATGAGAGACAAGCAAGAGAGATGTTAACAGATGTTAACATGAGATTAGAGTTGACCTCATGTTAAATATAAAAAAGTTCCTTGTACTATGAAAGTCAAAAAAGAGAATTTATTGAAATTGACCTTCGAGAACATTGTGAACTTTCTGAGGAGGAACTAGAGGAATAATTAATTTACACTACTGTTCAAAGGTTTGGGAAAATTATAATGAATAGTTTTATCCAGAAAGCATGCATTAAATTATTCAAAAATGACAGCAAATAGATGTATACTTTTATATAATATGACCTGAAATTTAAACAAATGAACTTTTTATTCATCAAAGAATCCCTGGAAAAAATATCAGAAATGTTTCTTGAGCATCAAATCATCATATCAGAATGATTTCTGAAGGATCATGTGACACTGAAGACTGGAGTAATGATGCTGAAAATTCAGCTTTGATCACAGGAATAAATTACATTTTAACAATATATTCGCATAGAAAACAGCTGTTTTAAACTATATTAATATTTCACAATATTACTGTTTTTACTGTATTGTATTTTTGATAAAATAAATGCAGATTTGGTGAGCAGAAGATACTTAATTCAAAAACATTAAACGTTTAGTTTTGGGTTTTGCTTCATGTTAATGTTTCATGTCTTTTATTTTGAAGTTTAGTCAAAGTTATGGTTTGTCATGTGATTCCTTGCCCACATGTGATCATGTCATGTGCTTCCCCAGTCTCATGTAATGTTTTGATTGGTTCCCTGGGTTCATGTGTTATGTTCTTATTGGTTTATTGTGTCCATGTGTGTCTTGTTAAGTCATTAGACTTTGTGTATATATAACTCTCATGTCACCATTGTATATATTCAGGTTTATGTTCACGCTGTAATAGTTAAGTCATGCCATCGTCATGTTTTGTTTATTTGTATTTGTTCAAGTTTAGCAAATAAAGCTGCACCTGAGTTCACTTCAGCTCGCCTACAGTAGAAATAGTCACAATTAACCTCGCAATGCAAATCTTGACCACAGCAGAGAGGAACATTAACTAAATCAACCTTTGAATCTCATTTAAAAAGAACATTAAACGTTAAAGGTGAGCTTTGTTAACATATGCCTCAACATCACTTTTCATGAGAAATTATAACATATTAACAGAGTTTATTTAAAATATGCAAAGCCTACATGTGTCAAGCATCACAGTTTCCAAGAAAATTACTTATTAGAAAACCAAATTGTCTCAAACAGGAAAAGGAAAATCCATTAACCTCAAATTGACTCTTCAGTAAATAACTGAGCCGCTTGTACAGCAGAAGTCGACTTCTCTCGGTGGATCACATCACAACACGAGGAGGATATTAACAAACCCAACCTGGCATCTCATCGCAGCTAGGGAACTTATTACCAACCACATCTTAATCTTAATGAGAGACTTGTCCTTTCTGCATCACGAGAACAACGCTCGAAATAATCTCACAGCAGTTTCTATTAGAAATTACCCTTTGCTAAGCTCCGCCCCTCTTGGTCAATTAAATTTTCAGTAAAGTGTGCCAAAGTGGTAAAATATATTGACTGGATATTACAGCTTTTTACAGTTGCTAGGACCCATTTCTCAATACTTATTCAAAACTCTTCACACAGTGAGCACAGCATCAGTCTATGTGGCTAAACTGTGGATCATTTATCATTGAATGCATTTTGTGCCAAAACAATAGCTGTGTTTCCATCCACCTATTTTTATGTGCATTTTGGGATATCACATAAACAAAAAAAACACTGGATGGAAACGCCAAGATGCGCATTAATTAAAAAAAATGTGCATAAAAAGCATATGCGCTTATTTGAGTCAGATAAACGTTTTATCTCATAAGAAAACATGTGCATAAACTACAATGGAAACACATTTACTGAATAAATTCTTTGCACGATGGGACGGCATAACTGGACTAACCAGCGTAACTGGACAAAATTATATATATGCTATTATATATATGTGACCCTGGACCACAAAACCAGTCACATGGGTAAATTTTTTGAAATTGAGAATTATACATCACCTGAAAGCTGAATAAATAAACTTTCCATTGATGTATGGTATGTTAGGACAATATTTGGCCCGAGAACATTGAGAAATCTCCTTTAAAGTTGTCCATTTATGTTGGCGATTGTGCTGCATTCACTCACAAAAATAATTTTTTTTATATATTTACGGTAGGAAATTTACAAGATATCTTCATGGAACATGATCTTTACTTAATATCCTAATGATTTTTGGCATAAAAGAAAAATCGATATGTCTGACCCATACAATGTATTGTTGGTTATTGCCACAAATATACCCGTGCGACTCGTGACTGGTTTTGTGATCCAGGGTCACATATATAATTTGGTCCAGTAATACGAACATGGGCTATGTAACAAAAACGGCAGTGAATTCTAAATAGTAGAGAGTCGTTCTTGTTTTGTAAAAAAATTTACAAACTTTACATGGTTTTTGTTCAACAGTATGAGTGACAAAGCGTGTTTGTTGAATGACAATCTTTGCTTGTGTAATGGAAAATGAGTTGATTGAGACATGAATGAAGGTCGTGCATTTGGAATGAAAGCTGGTTATGAGAACTGTGTGAAGAGTTTTGAAAAGTGACCTAACTACAGTGAGGAAAATAAGTATTTGAACACCCTGCTATTTTGCAAGTTCTCCCACTTAGAAATCATGGAGGGGTCTGAAATTGTCATCGTAGGTGCATGTCCACTGTGAGAGACATAATCAAAAAAAAAAAATCCAGAAATCACAATGTATGATTTTTTAAACTATTTATTTGTATGATACAGCTGCAAATAAGTATTTGAACACCTGAGAAAATCAATGTTAATTGGTACAGTAGCCTTTGTTTGCAATTACAGAGGTCAAATGTTTCCTGTAGTTTTTCACCAGGTTTGCACACACTGCAGGAGGGATTTTGGCCCACTCCTCCACACAGATCTTCTCTAGATCAGTCAGGTTTCTGGGCTGTCGCTGAGAAACACAGAGTTTGAGCTCCCTCCAAAGATTCTCTATTGGGTTTAGGTCTGGAGACTGGCTAGGCCACGCCAGAACCTTGATATGCTTCTTACAGAGCCACTCCTTGGTTATCCTGGCTGTGTGCTTCGGGTCATTGTCATGTTGGAAGACCCAGCCTCGACCCATCTTCAATGCTCTAACTGAGGGAAGGAGGTTGTTCCCCAAAATCTCGCAATACATGGCCCCGGTCATCCTCTCCTTAATACAGTGCAGTCGCCCTGTCCCATGTGCAGAAAAACACCCCCAAAGCATGATGCTACCACCCCCATGCTTCACAGTAGGGATGGTGTTCTTGGGATGGTACTCATCATTCTTCTTCCTCCAAACACGTTTAGTGGAATTATGACCAAAAAGTTCTATTTTGGTCTCATCTGACCACATGACTTTCTCCCATGACTCCTCTGGATCATCCAAATGGTCACTGGCAAACTTAAGACGGGCCTTGACATGTGCTGGTTTAAGCAGGGGAACCTTCCGTGCGATGCATGCTTTCAAACCATGACGTCTTAGTGTATTACCAACAGTAACCTTGGAAACGGTGGTCCCAGCTCTTTTCAGGTCATTGACCAGCTCCTCCCGTGTAGTTCTGGGCTGATTTCTCACCTTTCTTAGGATCATTGAGACCCCACGAGGTGAGATCTTGCATGGAGCCCCAGTCCGAGGGAGATTGACAGTCATGTTTAGCTTCTTCCATTTTCTAATGATTGCTCCAACAGTGGACCTTTTTTCACCAAGCTGCTTGGCAATTTCCCCGTAGCCCTTTCCAGCCTTGTGGAGGTGTACAATTTTGTCTCTAGTGTCTTTGGACAGCTCTTTGGTCTTGGCCATGTTAGTAGTTGGTTTCTTACTGATTGTATGGGGTGGACAGGTGTCTTTATGCAGCTAACGACCTCAAACAGGTGCATCTAATTTAGGATAATAAATGGAGTGGAGGTGGACATTTTAAAGGCAGACTAACAGGTCTTTGAGGGTCAGAATTCTAGCTGATAGACAGGTGTTCAAATACTTATTTGCAGCTGTATCATACAAATAAATAGTTAAAAAATCATACATTGTGATTTCTGGATTTTTTTTTTTAGATTATGTCTCTCACAGTGGACATGCACCTACGATGACAATTTCAGACCCCTCCATGATTTCCAAGTGGGAGAACTTGCAAAATAGCAGGGTGTTCAAATACTTATTTTCCTCACTGTATTGATAAATGTGTCCTACCGATTGCAAAAAAACCCCAGAAAATTGCCAAAAAATCTTTAGAAGGGAGCAAAAACTTGTCAGGTTAGTATATTGCACACAGACAGCAACAGCTGCTTAGGCAGGATCGGTCAATAACATTCGAAGGCGGTCAATTGAGTGCATTATTCATGAGGATTTGAGACTGGTTAATAAGTGATATATCTGCCATCCCAATGTCTTCATTCACTAACAATACATGATTGAGAGGAGAAGTGTAGAAAGGATTACAAATAAATGAGACTTTCACAAAGCTTCGCCGTGAGGTGGAGTGCAGATATGATTGAGGAATTAAACATGAACTGAAAAGGCAAACAATTGAGATGGATCATTTAATAAATGAATGAGTCGGAAAACAAAAGCGGCATCCGTCTCAATAAACCAATGAATCCTTAATCTGTGCTGAATTATGTTCATTAGCGTCTGCATTTGTGATTGCATACCGTCTTTCTTACATTTGATCTGTCAGTGTTGTTTAAATAAGCACAGAACCGGCAGCTAAACTCACTGCTGCATTCACAGATATGGCTGACTCTTTCAGCTCATAGAAAAGTCCAACCAATTACAATTTAGGGAACACTGATGCATTTAATATGGATTTCTAGTTAGGAAAAAAAATGTCTGACCTAATTCCCTCCATGCCTCTGTTTGAAGCCTCCTAAAAGTGGAGACAAAAGCAGCGATTTAGCAATGTAGGTTACTACGCTTTGTGGAGGTTTTGAGATTGACTGTTCAAAAGTAGCTTGCGTGCACAAACCCAAAACCCAAGGTATTAAACTTTATGCGCCCACAGCGTTTGCGCTATGGAAATGATTTATACCTCAAATCACGCTGTTACTTTTCTAAGCAATCAGACTTATGATTTTTTGGTCCAAAAGACCAGAATAAAATCTAGAGAATATCACAGAGACTCTGTTCAGTTCACACGGTAAGAAAACCACCTAGCAACACCCTAGCAACCACCCACAATGCCCTAGCAACAACATAGCAATATCCAAGCAATCAGCTACAACATCATAACATTGCAGCAATCGCTGGAATAATTGATACTGATCTATTTATGTTTAATACTATGGGCCCTATCTTGCACCCAGCGCAATTGACTTCGACGCATGTATCATTCTTATTTTGCACCCGACGCACAGCGGACTTTTCCCTCCACAGACGCACGCCGGTAAATTAGGAAATGCATTTGCGCTCCCGGGGGCGGTTCAGCGAAAAGAGGAGGCGTGTTCCGGCGCAAACGTTCCCTGGTGCTATTTTGCAGGTTTAGAAAACAATTCCACCACTGACCAGGAGAAACCGAGTCTAAAGTCAGTGGTGCGTTGCACATGTTATTCAGATGCTATTTTAAGGGCGCATGCTTGGCCATAATCAATGTAGCGTGTGCACAACGCACATACACTTTGCTTCTCTCATCTACACAGACGCAGCAGTTCTCATTTTTAGAAAACAATACATAATTACAAGGAAAAATATTAACACACAAGGGAAATCATTGTTGTGTCCATGAAGATGTAAAAAAATAGGCATAAATCTAGCTTACACATTTACCCAAATTATTATACGCCTGTTTAACCGAAGCTAATTTGGGTGTGTTTCTCCATCCCCAATGTCACTTCTCTGTGTTTTACGGCCCTGACGAGAACGTCGGTCTCCTCGGCTGTGAACCGCTCCTGGCGCGCGTCTGGCAAATCTGCCGTTATAATAGCAATCCGCCATAAAACAAGCGTGCCTGCTCTTAAAGGGAATGTGAGATGTCGCTCTGATTGGTTTATTTCATGTTACACCCAAACCACACCTATGAATAATGAAGCTCCTTCAGACCAACACATTTTAGATTTGCGTCGGGCGCAAGAGTCATTTATCCCGCCGGTATAATAGCAACAGCGCCCGAGATCCGCCCACAAAGTTACTTGCGTTTCGCGTTTGATACTTGCGTTTCAGATCGTTAAAATAGGGCCCAATGTGTTTAATTAAGCTAGTTTGTGCGCACTGTGTTATGCTGTAGTTTTAATGCAGTGTCATGTTCACAACATCATTGTGTTTTATGATGGTGTGGGATGAAGCGTGCACTGTGTTCAATTTTGCTGTCTGCTTTCTGCCGGACAATACATCGACATTTAATTAAATCTGCTGTCATTGTTTGGCTCTCCATCACACAGCTCATGTAAATGTAAAAAAAATGTATGGTTTAAGTATTAAGTACTGTACTAATAACATGTGTGGAAACTGCAACTCGAATAGAATGTAGTTTACGTCACAGTCCGGTTGGCTACTAAAAGTTGCAAAACTATCATTTTGATTTCAAAGGGACTTTATCTGCAACGATACAAACTATTATGATCCATTAGCTCAATATAATATCTGTGGTGCAAAGTTCAAATTCAGTAAGTGATCATCTAAATATCATCTGAATATTTCATTAAACATGTTTTCTCTGGAGGCACATGTCTGATCAAAGGCTATCTATTTTACATAATCATTAATGTTATAAGAGAGCCATTGTCTTGGCTGGCGTTCTAATCTTGAGAGGGAAACGTCTGCGGGTCCGGAAAGGATTTCTTTCATCTTTCCTTCTGAGGACGAATGACAAGGATGAAAGCGCTCAGACAACCATTTATGAGATAGTAGAAAACTGCAGCAAAGTACTTAAAAGTGCTGAAAAAAATCATGCATTTTAAGAAACACTTCTCAGATTTACATTTATTTCAATGCAGTCTTTAATGTCCCTTATAAATGCTCTTTGTGAGTTAGAAAAACTCTTGCTCTAATTAACCCAAGACATATCTTTCTAAATACATTCCAAAAATGGCAAGACTTTCGGGAACACTATTCACTATTAACTAGTTGCTTATTAGCATGCATATTATTAACATTATGGCTGTTTATTAGTACTTATAAAGAACGTATTAATGCTACATCCTTTACCCAATACCTAAACATAACCACTACCATACTTACTATCAATTAGGAGTTAACCGAGTGAAAAAACCCTATAGTTGATAGTGAATATGTGTTGCCTAATGTAAAGTATTACCATAAAAATAAGATGGATGAATGGATGAATGGATGGATGGATAAATAGATTTACATAAGCAAAAAATGCATTTGAGGACAAAATATATATCTAGAGTGCAGACTGCACACTAAGAAGCTTGTTTTATGGATGGCTTTTCTGGTAGAACAGGACACACAAGTAAATTAAAGTATGAGCGCATTATGAAGGCTCTCGCTGTGAAGTTGAAGCTAATTTTGCTCGCCATGAACCATCCGTCTAGCGCTGAGCTTTGCAAGCAGCTCCAACCATATGAAAACTGACAAAGCGGTGTACAAACAAGACAGAAAATGAACACACTCGGTCCCCTTTCCGGAAATGACAAATCAATCTGATACGGAAATTTCCAATTCACAAGCCGTAGCCCACACCTGGAGTTTCATAACTTCCCTTTCACATTTCACAGGACAAACCGGGTTGAAAGAATTATTATTACTTACTGCTGTTTATTTCTTTCAGCCAACACTTTCTGTCAGTGTTTATCTACCCTAAACATGTTCGGAGGAGAAAAGATGGCAGGTAAATTAATCTGTGTAACTGATTTGTAATAGGCCAGTCTGCAATTGTTTACTGACCAACAAAGGGCTTAAAACATGGGAGCGATTGACGCCGCAGACGGTGCGACTCCTCACAGAAGCGCACGGCTCCCTGGCTCTTTGATTCAGTATTTTTCCATAAGCCATGGAGAGATAAGTCTTTGACCAAGCTCTCCCTTCATGTTATTCTTCGATTCTGGCATGATCAAGGACTCTAAATGGCTGTGAGCCAGGTAAAGTGAATTGAGTTTCACGGACTGCATTTGCAGTGCATGATGCATACTAAATTACGCTCAGCATTAAAGTGGTAATTCCTGTGAAGATGCATGCATACAGACTATTCTTTAGACACATTACGGGATTACATGCATCGATTACATAGGCTGGTTTAGAATTAGCAGGAATTGAATCACTAAAAGGTCGCAGCACTTTTTCCCCCCTACAACCCAGCACACTTTCTCCATCTGGAATGTGCTGTGAATCCAGACCCCCATTGCGTCCTACGTTGTACTGAAGGTATGGGGTGAAGAACCGCATTATGTACCTGCCTTTGTGAAACATGTTGCGACTCCTTGCCGTGCAGATGTTCGGTTAAGCGGACCTGACAAGACGGCTAATTTACCCTTGGGCGGCCGGTGGCCAGGACTCCCATCATGGCAGATGGGCTGTAATTGGGACGGATGTGTGCAGATGCCTTGCTGCACCCAAATGGATTTATCACGTCACCCTCAGAATGAACTGATGGAGGAGTTGTTTGTTTGAAGGTAATTAGGCAGAAATTTGTTTTCATTCCCTCCTTATCATGCCACAAATTGATCTAATAGGAATGGTGCGGCATTGAAAGAAGGCTGTGATCAGGAGGGACACCCTCTTCCCTTCAACGTCATGAGATCTATCCGATCTTTGCACTCAATGCCTGGGAGAAGAAGAGGAGACATTCTGGTGAAACTTTTCATTACATGTAAACTAGACTAGAAAAGACTGGTATAGATTAAACTAGACTACCCCACTATGAATTTTATTTCCAAATACAAATTTGATTCCATAAATCAAATCAAATAAAAAGAGAAAAGTTATAAACATTCAAGGAGTGAGGTAAGAGAGGCTGTGCAATCAGAAGCTGTGCTTTCAAACACCTAAGATTTCAAACAACTAGCATTAAACTTTCATACGTTTCTGCCTTTCTGCTTTACTTCAGTTTTAATTGATGTTCATTTCAGAAGAGGATCATGTCCTTTGGGACGACATTTAAATTGAATTATTAATTAGAGATCAATTTTGAGGTGCTTCGCTCACACATTAAAACTAATGTCAGGATGATGAGATATTTTCGGAGAATGAGTGATATTTGTCCATGAAAAAAACTCACCATCGTAATGCTAGAGTAGTTGCTTAGGCATTGCTATGCGGTTGCTAAGGTGTTTTACCACACTGCTATGCAGCTACTTAGATGGTTGCTAAGTGCTTTCTTACTGTATTGCACTCTCAAGTCTGTGATATGACTGCTACCTTTCAACACGCCCCCTACTTTTTGGCATACCCCTACCTTTCCACATGCCCACTACCGTTCGACACACCCCTACTTTCTGAAACACTTCTACCTTTCGGCACGTCCACTACTGTTCGTCACGCCCCCTAATTTTCAGCACACCCCTACACTTCAGCAAGCCTCTTACCTTTCAACACAACCCCTACTTTTCAGCACGCCCCAAATGTTCGACACGGCCCCTACTCTTTGGCACACCTCTACATTTCTGAATGTCCCTACCTTTCCACACACCCCTTACCCTTCAGCACGCCCCTACCTTTCGACACGCACCCAACCTTTCGACACGACTCCTACCTTTCAGCACACCCCCAATGGTTTGACACGCCCCCTAGTTTTTGCCACAACCCCACATTTCAGCATGCCCCCTATCTTTTGACACACCCCCTACCTTTCAGCACACCCCCTACTTTTCGGCACACCCCGGTCCCCCACCTTTCAACACAACCTCTTGCAAACCAACCTTGCAAAACGCCCCCAGCCATTTGATCAACTCCCAACCTTTCGGCACACCCCCTACATTTCGACATGCTCCCTACCTTTCAGCACGCCCCCAACCATTGGACACGCCCCATACTTTTTGGCACACCCCTACATTTCAGCATGAACCCCTACATTTCGACATACCCCCAACCTTTCAGCACACCCCCTACCTTTCGACATGCTCTCTACCTTTTAGCACACCCCCTACCTTTCGACATGCTCTCTACCTTTTAGCACACCCCCTACCTTTCAACACGCCCCCAACCGTATGACACGCCCCCTACCTTTCATTACTCCGACCTGCAGATACCCACACTTGGCTGCAACAACTACAGTGAAAACTATTGCAAAAGATGTAGTGATAGCTATAATAAAAAAAAGGATACAATTTTTGTCTTATTAGTTTGTCTTAACCAATTTCATGTTATATAATTACAGCCCTCAACCACGTCCTCAAAGGTCCTGATTCCAGAGATGACCTGAACAACATGTTTGACGTGTTCACACTTGACTTCTCCAGAGAGAAGATGAAGATGGAAGTCAACAGTTTGGACACACTTTACTGAATCTACTGGATATAAAGCCAAGTTATTTTAGTATCATTTAGATATGATATAGTTTTTATTAATTTTTATTTCAGTGTTAATTTTAGTCTTTTGTTGACTTGGCAACTAGCTGAAAACAATAAGTTTAATACGTTTTTTTATATATATATATTTTATTTTATTTCAGTTAATGTTTATCTTATTTCAAGTAATGAAAATGTTTTTTTATGGTTTTATTTTATAATAATATCTAAAATTGATGTTTAAATGCTTAAAAAATATATTATTTTATTCAGAAAACTAAATATGTATTTATTTGGAGTGGATAGGGAAGAAAAAAAGCATAAACAATGCTTTCAAAGACTGTATTATTATTTTACAACAAGCTCTAATTCTTTTTTGAAAAGTCCCTGACTAAAAGTATGAGCAATAATGATAGTGATGCTTGACTGAGAAAACATGGCTAATTAAACAGAAAGGATGTGCGTCTGATGACCCGCACACGACTTATAAATGATTTACCACAGGAAAGATGAGCAACAGGGAGGGAAAAAAAACCCTGCTCAGCTGACTGAGAACAATTCATGTGGCGTACTTTATAAGCGACTGCAGAGGACAGAGAGAGAGAGAGAAAGAGGGATGGGAAAAGCTCTAAGTGGAGAGGAGAGAAATAAAGACAGATATACTGAGGCCAGAAGAAAGTCATAAAACTTTCAGCGATGACAACAGAACCGCAGTCCAACGGCTCTTCGACACGGGAACAGGAGTGCTGTGGATGTCTGGAAAGGATGCTCTATTTAAAGCGCTCAGTGATCCGCGGGGACAGTGGTGCTGATGCTGCTCTTTTCACGAGCTTCCCTTAACTCACCAGTTCTCCACTAGAGAGGCTGGATGTCATTCACTGAGGCCTGTATTGTGTGCGTGTCCGCTCTGCGTGAACAAAAGCTTTAGTACTCTTCCTGATAGAGGATGAGGAACTGCAGTCAGTGGGCAGAGGATGCTGTATGAAATATTGATCAGCTTTCATGTCATTCTAGTTTGTTTTTTTTTGCCTCCCGTCGCATTTGAACCCACGAATAAGGTTTTAAAGAATGATGATGGACCATTAAAAGAGTTACAGTGGTCGTAGAGGTAAACATGATGTGTGCGTGTGTGTGTGTGTGTGTGTGTGCACAGGCAGCACAAATGTTCAGCACTTGCTTGACTCTATAGTCTGCTGGTCTCAATGCGTCCATAATCCATAAATGCAGATAATAATGCTCAAACAAGCATTTTCAAGTGGATGTACTTGCATCTTCGAGATCCATCAGTCACCTGGTGATTTCATCAGTTATTTTGTTCACTATAGCATTCACACCCATGACCTCTGCATTGTTCTACCAGTCAAGCTGATGTTGGCAGTCAATATGCTGTCAAATCTGTCACACTGTTTCAAAGCTATACCAATAACATAATATTGAATGCATACAGCATGAGACTGGTGTGACAGAATCACATATCAACACAGTCTGTCAAAGTCTTTCATCGCAAAACCAGCAAAAAACAAACAAACGAAACTTGGTTACTTTTGCTTGGTATCCACGTGAGTATGTGATGCAACTATCTGTAACGCACTGTCTACATTCATCGAACTCCACCCACAGGAATTACATCATTAATGCATAACAAGTTCATCCACCTAAAAAAGTAGTACACGCTCAAAAGGACAATGCACAACACTAAAATACATGCTTTACTTACGTTTCTTGCCCGCTTGGCTTCCTGAAGCATGCATTTCACATTTGTAGTTAAAGAGGCCATATTATGCCCTTTTACAAAGTCTTGATTTTGTTTTTTTACTAGAACAGTTTTTCATGCTTGAATGTTCATTATTTTTCCTCATATTCTCCATTGTTGCAGCTCCTCTCTTCCCAGTCTGTCAGTAACGCTCTGTTTAGTTCCTGTCTCTATGAAGCCCCTCCTTCTGAAAAGCACACTGTGCTCTGATTGGTCGACTGGATCGTTGTGTTGTGATTGGTCAAGCGTTTTGAGTGTGTTTGGGAAATGTCCCGCCCCTTACCATTACCGCCAGTTTCAACACACTACTAACTAACTCAACCAGGCCCCGCCCCTTTATTCTGCCTATGAATTATTTAAATGAGGAATATTGTGATGTGTTTGTTCCCAGAAGACTACAATGGAGGCATTTCATGGAGTTCAGAAACAGTGACACTAGCCGCGTTTCCATTATAGATTTGCGCAAAACTTTTGCGATATTTTCTAAATGTCGATAAAAAACTATTGCGAAATGACGGGCATTTACATTAACCAGTGTTATGCAGATAAAACGTCATTTTTTCCTCTCGCGATAAGTCAGTCCAAAAATCATGGCAACTGATGTTTGTAGGTTTACGTATATCGCAGCCACAGCACTAGCCATTATTTTTAATGGAAGGAGATGTAAGGTGTTTCTGGGTGTTTCTCCCTCATATCTGCTTCGAGGTCTTGATGAATTGTGGTATTTCTTTGTTGTTTAGAATCCAGTATTCTCGTAATTCTTTAGTCTTTTAAGAGTTTAATAAAGAACTCTGTCTCGTCTTCTGTCAAACATACCGCGTCATCTACGTCAGGTGACCTAAATGCGGAAAAACCATTACAGTTTCCATTACAGTTTTGCGAAATATTCCTGTTTCGAAATGCCTGAAAAACCACCTCATGTGAGCATAAAAACTTTTTTTGCGATATATGGGAGTTTTTGCGAAATTGATGTGTTTCCATTGGGCATATATATATATATATATATATATATATATATATATATATATATATATATATATATATATATATATATATATATATATATATACACATATATATATATATATATATATATCACACACACACACAATAAAGTTTGGGATTTCATACATTCATTTCTTATTCAAACAAAATCCTGTCATCCAGCATCTCCAGCTTCCTCTTTCATCCTCATCACCAAAAATGTGTTTTGGGAGGACAGATCAATACAGTACAAAGAACGTAAAAAAAAAAGTGGATGTTGGAAAATAGCAATGTCTTTTCTGTTAACCAAACGCTTTTAAATCTCCGCTATTGTTTCAATGCAAATGAACAAGCACGCCGTTATTGTAACGTTGTGACGTGTGTGTTCAAGTAAGCCAGATGTGAGCAGATTCTGCACAATACGCTGTATTTAATATATCAAGATGACTCACGAGTTGAGTATTTGCGCTAAATCTGTGCAGATTTGGCTTACACGAACTTCCCCAGCAAAGTGAGTAAACATAATAACACCCCAAATTGGCAAGTGATCGGACAGCGTTTGAGTTTTACCCGCATTTGGCGGGTTGGCGGGTGTTAATTTCAAACCCTGCTCACAGACGTTGTAAATCAATAAAGAAAGTTGGTGAAGTAAAAGGTTTTACCTATGAGAATGAGGATGCACACCAGCAGTGCGATGAGAGCTCCAGGGCTGAGCGCAGTGGACATGACGTACGCCGTGGCGTTGCAGGACTGGATGGCCCCGTCCGGGTCACAGCCACACACGTGTATGGTGAGGGTCCCCGTGCTGCTGAGGGCCGGAGGGCCACTGTCCACCACCAGGATGGGCAGAAGGTACACGTTCTGCTCCTGACGGTTAAAGCCGGACCGCTGCGTTCTGATGCCGGCTGTGTTGTCTAGTGAGAGGAGAGGACAGAATGTTACGTAATCTGGCTCAATATATGCAATCTGTTATTCATACAAAAAATATGCATTATTTTATTATTACTGAAAAGGTGAGCCTGAAACCAGCCTAATTATACAGGACTTTTAATTACGACCAATTCGTCAACTTGCTGTTACAGTAAGACAACCCATCAACTTTCAACGTGTTTAAAAAATTAGGGGTACTAAATATTTTAGTACATTTAGAATGTACTGTAGAAAATTTAAAACATATTAAATAAAAAAGTTTTTTTTAGTAAAATACTTATATTACACTTTTTACAGCATAATAGTATACTCTCGGAAAAAAATCCTCTCAGTATTCCTCTCAGATAGTCGAAAAAGTGACCATATCACCCCAATTCTGAGGTCTCTTCATTGGTTACCCATTAATTTCAGAATTGATTTTAAAATCCTTTTATTTGTATGTAAATCTCTATGCAGCCAAGCACCAAGTTACCTATCTGAATTGCTACAACCATACACTCCATTAAGAAGTCTGAGATCAAGCGATAAGAACCTGTTATTAGTCCCACATTCCAGACTCAAACGCAGAGGGGATCGAGCATTCGCTGTGGCTGGGCCTCGGCTGTGGAACAATTTGCCCCTAGAAGTTAGGATTGGCCCTTCCGTGATTTCTTTAGTTTGGTTTCACTTTTAAAAACGCACTTGTTTTCCTTGGCCTATAATTAAGGTTGGTTAGTTTTACTATTTCTCTATTGAGTTTTTTCTTTTTATTCTAAGTCTGATACTGCCATTTCTGTTTTATTATTGATGAGTCTGATACTGTTTTGCCATTTCTGTTTTATTATTGATGAGTCTGATACTGTTTTGCCATTTCTGTTTTCTTACTTTTTATTTTAAGTTCGACAATGTTTTTGCTACTCCTGCTTAAGGCTGCTCTTAGATTTGCTGTATCTGTGCTGTGCTGTTATGCATGGTATTATTGTCTTAATCTTGTAGTTCTGTAAAGCACTTTGGTCAGTCAGTGGCTGTTATAAAATGTGCTATATACATAAAATGAACTTGAACTTGAACTCTCAGAAAAAAAGGTACAAAAGCTGTCACTGTGGCAGTACCTTTTCAAAAGGTACATCTTTGTACCTAAAGAGTGCATATTAGTCCCTCAAAGGTACATATTAGTTCCAAAAGTGTACATATTAGTACCTAAATGGTACATATTAAAACCCTTTTTTCTGAACCTACATATACATGTATACATGAAGAGTTCAGATGAAAAAGCCTCTAAGTGCCATCTGAAATTTTCTTCTAGAATGATCATTTTTATCAAGCTCATATATTTAAGTTCAATAATTTCACTTAAATGGCAATGCAAATTACCAATTAATTGTCATTTAAGTGAAATTACTTAAGTTAAATATACAAGCTTTATAAAAATGATCATTCTAGAAGAAAAGTTCAGATTGAACTTAGAGGCTTTTGCATCTGAACTCTTCATATATATATATATAAATACGTATAGACATATTTGCCCTTTATTCGAATGTTATTAAAAAATTGTTTAATATAAGCATATTTCGTAGCTGTACTTGGAGTCAATTTAAAAAAAAATATTTTTTTTTTTTTTTGTGATAACACAATGAAACATGCCAAACTGTGCAGACATGATTTTGGCCAAACAACGAAATATTAATAACTGAAAACAACCATAAATTAAACTCACTGCAGGCTTTTAGCAAGAAACAGCAAGTCTAAAGTTCCCCAGAACTGCCCAAAAGCTTTTACAGCAGCTGCGGAAACGCCAGATGTATGAATGTGACTAACACTGACAAACAGCAAAATACTACAGCAACAGCTCAACTAATGGACTTGCATACAGGCACAAAAGCCATCCATCATGCAGGACATTCATCACTGTCACCTCCAGCGCTAGAGCATGACTTACTGATAAATACAGCACGCGTTACCAGATCCGTTAGAGACACGGGCAGTTTTGCTGAGTAAAAGCACTATGACATTGTGACTCGACTGGACCAGTAAATCGTCTCTCATTCTCATAAATAGGCTATAGCGCACACCATTAAATAGGCACCAAATCCATTTCCCTTTCTAAAGTCTAAAAACATCAGAAATGGACACATTATCATAACCAAATAACCGTTGAGTTGTTTTCCCTGCAATGAGCTGAAGTAAATACCGAGATCCGAACGCCAGTGTGTTTTAAAATGTGACCGAAACACAGTCATTGATCGGGTTATGTCAAATCCATCAACCAATCATTTATTAAAGAGCAAGGAGCCGTAACCTTTCAATATTAATCTAGTTGGGCCGCGTCTTTCTGGAAAACACCTAAATGACAAAAAGAGGACGCAGAAGGAACTCATTGATTGAGTTCAGCACCTCGTGTCAGCATTCAGATTAGTTTCATAATTGATTTCGAGTCATCAAAAACTGTGAATCAAATTTAGTGCTTACGTTTATAAGGGTTTCTGCACTTTTTGACCGATGAATTACTGTGACCTTTTCAGTCGCTGGATATGGATTTTTAAAAGGATTCATTTCGCTAACAAGTCATTCAGAGTGACTCACAAAAAAGAATCGACTCAAAAGAATAATTCGCTCACGAATTAAGAGAACAACAATAACTAGCTGATGAAATATTGTAGAAAAGAGCTTAAAATGTATATAAAGATTTTATTTAAATCCATCTGGAAATAGAAAACACCGTTTTAAATTGGTGACAAGGGAAACCTTGGGCTTTTAAATCAAATTTGAAATGTAAAAATGTATTTATGTGATTTTGCAAAATACAATATACATAATCTTTGAATTTCCATGCAGTTTAATATGATACATATACACTACCGGGCAAAAGTTTGTTATAATTAAGATTTTATTTTTAAATGTTTAAACAGATCACAACGGCTGCATTTATTTGATCAAAAATACAGTAAATACGGTAATATTGTGAAATATGATTACCATTTAAATAGGTGTTTTCTATTTGAATATAATTTTAAAATGTAATTTATTTTGTGATGGCAAAGCTGATTTTTAATTGGAAAAAATATAAGGAATACATATATTATATATTACAATAGAAAACACTTATTTAAAATTGTAATAATATTTCACAATATTACTTTTACTGTAATATTTTTTTTTTTTACTGAAAAATGTTAAATGAAATAAACGCAGCCTTGGTGAGCAGAAGAAACTTCTTTCAAAAACATGACAAAAAAACTTAATTATTTCAAATTTTTGACCTGTATTAGCATATAAAATACATTTCAAAAAAGTGGATGGATACTTGAGCCAAAATAAACATGAATCTCATCACAATTAGATAACAAAATATCACCTAAGACACAGATCCGGTCACTTGATCTGATGAATTACATTCACACATTTTTATACGAGTCCAAACACTTGTTTTGGGCATCTGTATTTGCCAGACGGAGTCGTAACGTTTCTGTATCACGGGATCAGCCGACTGAGGGCAGAACAGTCCATTTTGAATACAGAATATGGAAAGAGAACTGTGAAAACAAACCAGAACAAAACTTCCCGCAGATGCCAAAAACAATCCCCAAACAAACTGAGTAACAATGAACAATGCCCTCTCCGCCTGCGCTATATGCTCTGTTCCGACTAAAAGCACGCCAACGGGCAACTGGGGAGCAATCGGACACGGGGAATGTTAGTGGCATACGAGGGAAAGGCAAATCAAACCCTGGTGAGAGAAAACAGCCTCGTGCTCTCAACTGGCTCCAGACAAGCTGTCCAAAATCAAAAGCCAAAAGATGTTTTGTTTGGAGTCGTCAATCAAATTCCCAACGTGCCAAACAGCTCTCGCTCTCTCTCTCTGGAAAGACTCCGATGTGGCTATTCAAAGCACAAAGTAAGATATGAATTTAACATTATAGTGAAAGGACATTTGAAACAACAGGAAAAAGTTTGCTAAAAAACCTGCGTTTGTCCTCGTGTGTCGGATCACAGAGGGAGAAGGTAACGCAGCGATGCGCTGTCGAAGAGAAAAAAGTGACAGATTTAATCTGACAGGTTGACAAATGTGTCCATGAAAACAGAAGTATGGGGGATATGGGACGTGGGAGGATGCAAAGTGTGTTCTTTTGAGTGCGCTTGAGAGGGGAAACCTGCATGTAGGTGTCATTTTAGGAGAGTTTCTGGGTCATATTTCATCCCCAAATCAAATGAGACAAATGCTGTTAGGCTGCTATTCCCTGTTATACCTCTCAGACAGAGCGCAGATCCGTTCTGTGCCACTAGTAGAACAGAAATGAAACACTTCACCTTTAATTAACCTTCGTTTTTTGGTTGAGAATTAAGCACATTTCCCCAAAAATACCTTTACCAAAATAGAAAAGAAAAGTAATAATCATGATAATACTATAAAATGTATAGATATTATACAATATATTTGATATATTTTATTGTTAATCAATCACTATTGTAATTAATATTAATAATAATATTGAATCATTTCAATATTGAATTATTTGCATATTTCTTTGCATCACATAAATCACTTGCATACACACATATATATTTTTTATATATTTGCATAAATTAATTATTATTTATTTATATATATATATATGCATTATATAATATTAATCTAATTAAAACAATTAACTGCTATCGTTCACAATGATTTGCATACTGCCTTGTAATTGTTTTTATTTCTCATTTTGTATTTTCTTATATATATATATATATATATATATATATATATATATATATATATATATATATATATATATATATATATATATATATATTCTACTGCTGTTTGTGCTTGATCTCATCTTCCATAAAGACACTTCTGGTCTTTTTGTCTTGATTTTGGCGTTAAATATGACCTGGGTGTTTCTTCATGAGAGTCACTCTTTTAATGAACACATCAATGCACAGTTGCACAGTTTGTATTCTCACAGTGTTTTAGTAAACAGGTGCCTTTCTAACAGCTATGGTTTGTGTGTCTCAGTGTGTGTGCGTGTGTGTGTGTGTGTGTGTGTGTGTGTGTGTGTGCACGTGCGTGTGCGCGTGCGTGTGTGCGTGTGTGTGTGTGTGGGTCTCCGCTCAAGCGTGCTTCATGTGTTTGTGTTTGTGTGGCTGTGTGCGTGTGTGTGTGTGTGTGTGTGTGTGTCTCCGCTCAAGCGTGCTTCATGTGTTTGTGTTTGTGTGGCCCTCACGTGCTCCGCTGACATTTCCCTGGCTCTCCACAGTTGACATTTCCATCCTGTCAGATCAGTCTGGATTTGCCCATGCGTCACATCAACTAACACACATCTCTAAAGAAACTTACACACATCTCTAAAGAGCCTGGCAATAGCACAACCCCCCTCAGCCTGACGGGACCGGCGTTTGGGGAAAGGCAACAAATATAAGACTGACAAAGCAAAACAGAAATGAAAAATATACATTTGAGAGCTATCTAAGGAGAAGATGCCTGATTATTTGCAGATGGATTCACGTCAATAATCCTAGCGCGCTCCCAACCCAGATGGCATTATAGGGACATTCCCAAAGTATACTATCTATCTATCTATCTATCTATCTATCTATCTATCTATCTATCTATCTATCTATCTATCTATCTATCTATCTATCTATCTATCTATCTATCTATCTATGTCTGTCTGTCTGTCTGTCTGTCTGTCTGTCTGTCTGTCCGTCAGTTTATTTATTCTTTTCATTTTGTAATTATATGTGTAATGTGTTAATCTGCTAAACATTTGTCAACTTTTGACATGGAATAAAAGCCACAAAACTTCAATTTTGGGTCTTTAAATGATGACTCTTAAAGTCAAAATAATCAAAAACAACAGAATTCCCAGTGCATAACAGAAACTCCATGCATATGAATTGGACAGAAATATTAAATACCCCTCATTCTCTGTTTCCGAACACAAACACCAGATGCTACAACAGAAGGTAATGTCAAAAAAGTGACAATGCAGCCTACCTCCCGGGAGCGTTCATGAAAGATTGCATTTGTCAAGTCAGACTTACACTAAAGGTTTTTTTTTCTGCCCATATTGGTCTTTTCGGGAGAGTGAATAAACTCGGTTCATACTTTTCTGTCACCTCACGCGGGTCGGAGACAGAGGAGCGTCCTGTCGAGGGAGTGTCGGACCAGAAACAGCCTGGAGGAACTGTATCCGTCTGATTATCATGAGCGCAGAGTCAAAGATAAGGTGTCCATTCGGGGAAGTTCACTCAAAGATAGAGTAAAAATGCTTTGTAGGAACTCTCACTGGTCGGATGATTCTTTTAACAAAAAAATCCTTTCTAACAGAACATCAGACTCAACAAACAGAACCGATGTTTCTATTTCGCCTGGAGATGGACAGACGGTCTGAAACTGTCCAACACGAGAGGATTAAGCAGAAGACTGTTCTCATATTGATTTCTCCTTTGCAGGAGACAGGCCTGAGCTGTGGTCATCATGCCATGCAGGAGTCAAAGGTGAAATGTCTTTGCAAAAGATTTACAATTCTGCTTCAATACTCGTAACTAAGCCAAAGATAGTCCGGAAAAAAACATGCACCTTTTCTAATTTTAGCTGTAAATTTGATTACATGCCCATTCACTATATGTGGGACCTTTTTGACTAATTTAAATAGCTAATAGATACACTACTGATCAAAAGTTGACACTGAAGACTGGGGTAATTATTACAAAGCTTTTGACTGGTAATGTAAATGCAATATTCGTGCATGTAAAAGAAAACGTTCCAATGCATCAAAATGTCTGATAAAGTGGTAAAGATCCAGTCTCTCACCCTTGATGTCCCACAGTGTAAAGTGTCGGTTGTTGGAGGCTTCGGGTGCCAGCGTGAAATAGAAGCGATGTCCAGACTGCGGTTCATCCCTGTCCACTACGCTGATGGTGTGAATGAGCTGGAGAAAGAGACAGAATGTTAATAAACCTCAGTGTGTCTGATGAGCGTACACATGCATGAGTCCTCAAATCATAAGTGTTGTTGAATAAGGAGTGCTGTTACATTAATAAGTGATCAGATCATAAAACAGGTAAAAATCCCACAGATGCACACTGAAGGAACGTAGACGAGATTGCATGACTGACTCATCCAGAAAAGTAGTCGACAAGTCAATATTTACCTTATGTAAATGACTCACTGTGCACTGTGCAGCTTCAGCGGTCTTTGCTGTTTCTGGCAAGTCTAGAGTACGTCCACACCGCTGAGATGACACCGGTGACAAACCAAAATCTGCATACTACCTATATTGCCAAGTTCATGCAGCTGGTGTTGTCACAAACGGTGCAAACACAAGCCGTGTCTTACAGTTCCTGTCAGCCTCTGGACAACACTTGATAAGTTGAAGGGAAGGTCTTTTTAATTGCACTCAGACCATCTCAGATGTCCACAGCTCATTTATAATGTGCTTTGTGAATGCAAAACTTTCACTTTTAGGATATTAATAGATTCCAAATATATTCAGGCAACTGTTGTGCACAAACATATGTGGATGCACACAACCAGCACAGAATAATGGCAGAGCTCAACTAGTCAACCTGCTGCATAACATGTTGCACAACAGCTTTGTACAGTGATCTGTAATGATTACATATTACAAATGATGCAAAAGTGAGCATACAGTGAACCCGGAGCATTTTGCAATCACGAAGCACATTAGAAACAACCGTGCGGACATGTTTTCCTCTGAAAATGTAACAGCGAAATATCATGCTAAATCTACACTGAGCTCTCGGCCTACCAGGCTTTCGAATGACAGTTTCTGTGATAAATCAGAAGTGCAAGGCGAAGAAGTTGCTGTCGCAGTGTGAGTGGGTGTACTTGTGAGAGGCATCGGGCCCAGTTACTACATTAGCCGGTTTGTGAGACAACAGATGGAAGCGTTTAGGAGGGCGGGAGGAACAGAGGCTCGGGAAAAAGAGAGGGAGTGCGCGGCACTTCAGAAAATCCCGCAAAAATTCCCATGTTCTCTCGTTGCTCATTTCTCATTACACGGTCATCAAAAGGCTCGCACGCCATTTAAGTCAATTTTTAGGGAGGTGATAGAAAATCCAAAAGTGTAATTAGAGGAGAGAGGAGGAAAAAAAGAAAGTAAATTAAAATTCTTTTTGCAAAGTCTTTCCTGCTCCCTAAAGTACAAATGAAGTCAGAGAGGAAGACTCAAGCTTCCTCGGATTGGAAAATGAAAAGGAAGCACGCGCGCACACACACACGTAAAGTGAAAGCAAGGACAAATGCTTGAGACGCACAGTAGTATACTCAAAGGAGACCTCACACTAACACTGATGTCTTCCCTTCAAAATGATTAAAGCTGGAGTTTCCAAGAGTGGTAAATGCTTGTTTTTAAGCCTCAGTCCTCCAGGACGCGCTCGGTTTGACGGGGTCTGCTTTGACTCTACCGCCACGGGGAACCTAACAGTCGCTGAAGCTTTTAAAGAAATATTTCACCTAAAAATGAACGTTCTGTCATTGTTCGCACCGAGCCATTTCAAACCTGTGTGCTGTTATTTTTTGTGCAACACTTTTTCATGCAATAGCTCTCAAGCTCCAAAAAACTGATATAAAAGTGGTCTATATTTATGCACTTGTGCACTATATTCCATGTCTTATAAAGTCGTATGAATATCATGCTTAATTCTGCATTTTGAAGTGGTGCACAGAAACCATGACTTTTGGCATCAATACATAATATTTACTTTTATACATTTGGCATATGCCTTTATCCAAAGCAACTAACATTGCAGTCAAGCTATAAATAAATATACATATCTAAAAATAAATGAATAAATAAATATAAATAACATCAAAGTGATGCTTTCAAATGTCATTTTAAAAATCTTAACATGAACACAATTAAGAGATTTGGCAGAAGGGAATATTATCAGTGAACATCAACTTAAATTTCAGTCTGTTTTTATACAGGTATTATATAGTATAAGGTAAGCATATGTTATATAATACTGTATTTTTTACTGTATTTTTATTTACTGTATTTTACTGTGTTTTTGATCACCATAAACTCTCTTTGTATGCAAAAGATTCTCCAAAACATTTATTTATTTTATTATTATTATTATTGAAATCATGGGAAACAAATAACAGACTCAAGGTTGAGTAAAAATGACAGAATTTGTATTTGTGTGAACTACTTCTTTAAACAGTTGAAATGCTTATATCTAGCAACATCTAACGGCACACATTTGAAGGAAACTATCTCCCATTGTGTACTGATGTTTTTGTTTTTACCACTGCAGTAAGAAACACACACACACACACACACACACACACACTTGTTTAGGTATGTTATTTACAGTATGTTTCTGCCCTGAGGTGCTGATACCCATGAACTGTATAAGAGCTGGACTGCACATTTACTCATGCTGGTTTCAAGCCCACTGACTGTCAGTCACGCTCACACGGAAACATATTCTGGCTCAGAAACAGACCTTGGTGTTAACATTCATTCACGGCAGTGCTGTTATCACAGGCTGTGAGCTGCAGGCAGGCTTGCCAATCATTACCAGAGGAAGTTAACGTATACGTTAAGTTAAAAAAGCCTAGTGTGAAATCCTACTTCTTGTAGTTGGTGTTAAACACATGCAAACTTCGGCTATACATTTAATCCTTAAAAAAGGTGGCTTAAAATTTTATTTTCTGTCAAAACAGTGGAAGTGTGGACGGCTTAGGAGTTCAACCTCAGATGCTATTCTCTCTCTCTCTCTCTCTCTCTCTCTTTCTTTGGGAGTTGGTCATTATATATAATATATATATATATATATATATATATATATATATATATATATGTAATTGTAGAAAATCTTAACATGAACACAATTAAGAGATTTGGCAGAAGGGAATATTATCAGTGAACATCTTTTTTTTATATAGGTATTATATAGTATAGGCTAAGTATATACAGTGTTGGGAACGTTACTTTAAAAAAGTAATTAGTTATAGTTACTCACTACTTGTTCCAAAAAGTAACTGAGTTAGTAACTGAATTACTATAAAATAAAAGTAACTCGCTACCAGGGAAAGTAACTATTTGCATTACTGTTAAAAAAAAGTTGCTATATGTCAAAGAATTTGGATTTTTTTTTTTGCAGTTTTCACAAGTCAGTTGAAATGAGTAGAACAGACAGGTGTTTGTACATAACTTTCGATATGTATTGCATGTCGACAGACAGCAAGAGGTTTATCCTGCACTTCAAGCATTATCTTTGTAAGAAAAGTAAACAGTTACACCATATAAAGTGCATTTAACTCTAGCAAATTAAATCAACCGCTCTCAACTTTTTATTAAAAGTTTTATTAATAAAGTAAAGGCATAGAACCAGTTTATTTGTAGTGCACTGACAATAGTTTTATATAATTAGTTAATTAAATTAATAAAAAGACAAAAAGACCTTGAGATATGTTTGGTAATTGTACCTGAATGAATTGAAAATTAATTTGCTACATTTCAGATTAATAACGTTATATTTGTTTTCCTTAAAATTTTAATTAGCAGTAACTTAAACACTTTGCAGTTTGAATATCCATAAACAAAATTACGGAGTATGTTTTTATGTTTCCACTGTTCGATCGCGTCCGCACCTCACACACACACACACACACGCACGCACGCACGCACGCACTCACACAAATGTAAACACTTTGCGCCTTTTCGATCGCGCCCGCGCCTCTCTCTCTCTCTCTCTCTCTGTGGCGCGTGTGCTGGCATGTGTGTAAAAACACTGGCTCTGATTGGCTACCATGAAACACATGACTCTGCCTTAGCCAATCATAATCGCTTAACTCGTTATTAACCCACCTCCTCACTAGCTGTGCGAGCCAGGGGGGGTGCGTTCGGATTACACAGTTTATTCAATCAATGCATAGTAACGCAACGACTTTAAAGTCCAGTAATGTTAACGGCGTTGTAACGACGGGAAAAGTAATTAGTTAGATTACCCCGTTACTGAAAAAATAACGTCGTTACCTAACGCCGTTCTTTTAAACGGCGTTATTCCAAACACTGAGTATATATTATATACTACTGTATTTTTTTACTGTATTTTTACTGTGTTTTTGATCACCATAAACTATCTTTGTATGTAAAAGATTCTCCAAAACATTTATTTATTTTATTATTATTATTATTATTATGTTTGCAACCAAACAAATAACAGACTCAAGGTCGAGTAAAAATTGCAGAATTCACTTTTTGCCTTTACATTTTGAACTACAAACTTGAGTCAATACAAAGAAAGAGATTAGTTTAATTAATGGAAACTTAAAATATTACGCTAGCTATACATTAGTGGATCTAAGTTGATTTGACAAAAGAAAAAAAAAAGCTGTGGTAACAAATCATGAAAATATTTTTTATAGTGAGTGAAAAACACTTTTACAGCACACATCAATCTTAATTTAAAAATAATGTCCACATATATTAACTCATTTGTTTAACAGCAAAAGCTATATATGTGAACATTAGTTGATGCACAATGAACTAACAAAGTAACAAGATAAAAAAAAAATTCTATTCTATTCTATTCTAAATTCTATTGTCAATAATAGCTAATGCTTTTCATTGATGCAACTTTTCCACCCTTATTATAAAGTGTTGTCAGTTATAAAATAACACATTTTCATGGAGGGACAAATGAACAATTGAAGAATAGTGATCCAACATCAAAATTAACCAGCTGTGACCAGCATAGACATTCATTTGGGATATAATTAAACCAGCAGGTAATGAACCCTGAAATTACAAATGTTCTGGATACTAGAGTAAAACTCCAGGTGTTGAAACTCCAAAGCATATTTCATAACTCTGGGAGTACGTGCAGGTGATAATGTTTATGGCTGATTCCATCCACAGCAGCTTTAAACTAAACTCTAGCCTATTCTTCCCATGCACTTCATTATTTGCAGCGCTCCACTTCTGTCTGCAGATGATAATGCATATGCTACAGCGACGGCAGGTCACGTTTAAGGCACTTTAATCAACATGCTCCAACTCCAGTGACTGCTGGCATTGTCTGGGGTGCAGAAAAATCCATAAAGAGCCTTACACAAACTCCAGCCACACGACTGAGAAGCAGGGAAACGGGGAATGTTATATTTAAAAGATGTTTGTTTATTGGCCTCTTCCCAGTGTGAAAGAGAAGTTTTGCTGAAGTCCCGCTGAGCGCCTCCTTCCAAACATCCCTCATCTACTGCATCGGTTTGCACTAGTGCTTGTGGATAAAATGCTGCCCGTGAGTTTGAAAGGTTGAGAATTGGGAAGCGGGTATTTTTTATAAAAAAATATTTTCATGGTGTTTGGATCTGTTAACACTTCTTGGGCCTTATTACTTCATTGATGCACCACTCTTATGAACTGCCTTTTCTAGGAATCAGACAAAACAGAATATTTAAGATTTAAAATATTTGCACATAGGCAAAATTCATGCATTTTTTACTAAGCGGATACATATCTGATCATAAAAAGATCCAGTTTAAATGTCTTCCAAGATGCATTCATTATTACTTGAGGCTTTTATATTTTAACTTGCATATATATATTGGATGTTTTAGTATGCTATTGAATATGGCAATGTTAATGTATTTGGTCTTGGAGGACACAATATTGTTGATTTCTGGACTTGCTATAGATTACTAGATACTTTTGCTAAAAGTAAGTATGTACGGACATGCATAAATAGACATGCATAAATCCTGTAGCACAACGGTCCCCAACCTTTTTTGTGCCACGGACCGGTTTAATATCAGACAATATTTTCACGGACCGGCCTTTAAGGTGTGGCGGATAAATACAACAAAATAAAATTATACGATCGGCATAAAAACTGGGGTATTTTTTAAATATAATAATAAACGTGAATCCAATGTGTAGGCCTACTCGCAACTTTATTAGCAGCGTCCTTGCCTAAAGACAACTGAGAAAGCCTGTACACAAACAAAATGCCCCCAAAAGAAAAAAATCCCCATGTTTTCGGTGCTGATGCGTTCATGTAACATGTAAGGGTGGCGCTGCCAATAAAGCACCTAAAAGCTGTCACAACGAACCGGCAAAATTAATGATTATGAATATGTAAAATATAGCAGGAGACATGTTAACTGTTTACTAATAAACCAGTTTTTGTTATGTCAGTGTCGGCTGGAAAGATGAAGTTGACGATGCTGACTCGCGATCATCGCATGTAGTGAACGCGCCAGAGAGAAATGCACATTTCATACGGATGACAAGCAGAGAACAGTCTGTTTTCTTTCGTTTTGAATTGTTCTGTTTAAAAGTAGACATTTCAAGCTTTCTATATATGTCTCAGGTCATATATAGGCAAGTAGGCTACCTTATACGCTGAGTTTCGGTTAATTAATGAGACCAGCTCCAGCTCACGCGCCGGCGCCTCCGTGCCGTGATTATCTATTTTTTTTTATATTTACTTCCTATTTATTAAATCCAGACAATTGGTTGATGAAACATTGATTAAAATTAAGATACAATTAATACAAAACGAAATTAAATTTAAAGACAGGCTTTGTGCTTTCTGTTTGAGGTCTTTGTGAAAGTTTTAAAGCAGTCTTTCAGTGCCGCTTTCAGAGCGCTCACGTCCGTAACGGAGAACTGTCCCGTCTGTAACATTGTTTTTTTTTTTTTTTTTGTGAAATAAATTTCTAAATAAATGCGACTTATAGTCCAGTGTGACTTAGGCTATATATGCATTTTTTGACTGATGCGACTTATACTCCGGAGCGAAGTTATTAGTCCGGAAAATAAAGTTATTTATTATTTCTGTGCAGCCCGGTACCAAATGTCCCACGGACTGGTACCGGTCCGCGGCCCGGGGGTTGGGGACCCCTGCTGTAGCAGATCTAGGCAGGTGGAGCTGGGGGAGGTGGAGGGTTATAGCAGGCTGCAGGACTAGACAAGCAATCTCATTGGCTGCAGGATCAGAAGAGGCCAATCAGCTTGCGCCATGCGGTAATGCTGTGATTGCTTGCAGATTGCATGTAAAGAAGATCAGCCTGCGCCCTCTAGAGTTTCATGACTGAACTATACATATGTATAGAATAATGTGGTGAATCTCGGGAGACAATTATTCCACTTATACTAGACATTGTTCAGGTTTTTGTCCTTAAAACACTCTTGTGTGTAGGACAAATTTGTCATGTATTATTAATCATAGTAAATACTATAATAGTATATAAATAATGCTAAAATTATATGACCACATTTACATGACCAAGTATACATTAAGCATGAACGTGCATGTATCGGACAGCAATCTGATCCATCAAAACGCAAAGTGACCAATTGTATAATTATTCAGAAATCGGTTGCATACTTAAGAGAGCGTACAAAATTACTAAACAGTCACTGGAGTCGTATTGCTTCCTAATAATTTCAAAAAGAATCATTAATTGAGTCTAAAATGTAGGACGGTCTGGCGGAGGAAAAATAAGAGGGAAGCTGAAAAGGAAAGTAATTTCAGAGCAGAGCAAGTTTTACACGTTGAAAGATGAAGACAAAAAAGTTTTTCTTTTGAATAACGTGCACTGATGAATCATTCACAATAAAACAAGGAACATGCATTAATAATTAAACAGGGTCAATTCTACATGTTGACTTTAAGGAACCAGAGTTGTTAATTGGAACGATCCCATCCCTCCTATTTTGTGACTCTCATTTGTTTAATGAGCTGTTGTTGGGTTGGTAAAAAAAAAAAAAAAATAGTAAACAAGAGTAAATGAGAAAAGAAACTATATGAAAAAGAATAAATGAATGCACTGAACGCTGTTTTCTTAACAAATGTTAATTGCGATGCCAAGGACAGAAACAAGGTCATATTATATCTCCAATTTTGAGGGCAAAATGAATGCCTGAGGGGGTTTCTGGAGGGAAAAGAAGGAGGGATGGAAAAACAGACTTCTGAGAAAGATAGATGGAGAAAAATAATGTGAAGGAGGGGAAGATTGTGAGAGAGAAGCACTGTGTGGGAGTTTATTGAGTGGCAAACACAGCTCCCTCAAGCAAAATCATCTAATTAGATTTCCATCCAACAGCCCCCTCATGACCTCTTAAGCTGAGAGAGGCTCGGGGAGCGAGAAGCCAAGAGTCTCCCAAACGTCTTCACGTTCTCCGGAGGCTTCCAGGACCAAAGGTCTTCTGCGAAAGTCTTCCTCCTTCACACAGAGGAGGACGATGTTGACCTCCGAGATGGAACGGGGAAGCTCAAGGATAAAGAGTTTTAATTCCACAAGTTTAAATTTGCGTGAACATCAACCAGCGATGAGGAGACTAACTAATTGTAAGAAGTTAGCGGAGGCGATAATTAAATATACACAGTGCGTGGGAAACCTGGAAACATCTAATTGTGATTTCTAGGCCAGGAAAAGTCAAAGAAATAAAGACTATAAAGAAATCTCTAATTATGCTCCACTTTAAAATTGGTAATTAGCAAGAAATTGAGTGAAATCGGTGTAAAATAGTTTCCAGTAAAAAAAAAAAAAATACATGTCCAGTAATCACAAATGATTGCATGGAAAATCAGTGATTAATCATTTTAGAGAATCAATTTATTTCATTAAAACTGGTTTAAAAAAGATTTGAGTCCCTGTACAGAAAACAAAATTAGGAAATAAATTATCTGTTTAGCAATTTAATTAATGCATGCATTTTAAAAATGCAATAAAACAACAATGCACTTACAATTATTTAATAATTTAATATTTTATTGTTACGTTTAACTACATGTGTAACTCAATACATGCAGATAACAATAAAAGATGTATTTTTCTTTGACTTTAACCACTACAGGAATGTCAGAACAGGTTCACTGCATTCAGGCTCCTCTCATTATTAAATCAGAATGGATATTCAAATGAAAAAGCACAATTAACTATCATCCAAAATGTGGCCAGAAAGCAAAAGGGAGAAGCAAAAGTGTAATTTGCCCTCTTCCACATAAATAACCCTCATTATCACAGCTGACCTTTCTGTTACTCTGCATTTCACACTTCACATTTCAGCCTCCTCAGAGGAACAGCGCTGCAAATATATATATATTTATTTGTCAGTTTAACACATGATTTATTTATTTATATTTTTACTTTTGAAATAGTAAAAATGTATCCCATTACTTTTTAAAAGTGGCACTCATAGTTCTCCATACACAGTGTACAAATAATTTTCACTCGGAAACTGCTAAATTTCACAAACTATCACAATAAAACTGCAAGTTACATGTCGAAGTGAAATTTTTAAAGAAGAAAAAATTAAATTGTATATATTCTTGTAAAAGGCACTCCAGCAATCTGTTTTATTTACAACTCTTAAAAAATATCTTTATAGTGTAGTTCAGAGCATAAGTCCTGTGTTATTTTGTAACTGTATTATATTACAGTTTTTTATTAATATTTTGAATTTTGTTTTCATTTTAATTTTAGTTAAACTTTAGTTACATTTAATCATTTAGCAGTGATGTTTTATTTTTATTTAATTAGTTTTTCATGTCTATAAAGTTTTTATTCATTTTTATTTAATTTGATTTATTTCATTATATTTTAATGTATTTAATTTTAGCTATTTTAGTACATCAAGTTAAATGTTTATATATATATATTATTATTATTATTTTTTTGAGTCATACAAAGAAATTATGAACGCATGCAAAAGCAAGAGAGAACCGATGAAATATTAATAATTGATTAATATTTTTGTCAGATAAATACCTTAACCAAGTTTGGTGTTTTGTTCACTATGGAGCCCCTAAAGGGACCTTTGCAAAAATAAAAATATACAGACTTTCACGTTCTCACGAGAAACCTTTTGCAAAGGTCCATTTAGGGGCTCCGTAGTTCTCCCCTCATATTTAAAAAAATAAATAAAATACTTTCCTCATATTTTGATGGCTAATCAAACTTATAGGTTCATTGAAAACAAATATCCACTCCGGACATCACTTTTGGCCACTGTATTTTGAATGAAATAACCCGTCTGCAGGAGTGGATTGAACACTGGTACAGTGTGTGTGTCATCATATGAGCGCGATCCAATCCATCTACACGTGCATGCGTGTGCATGTGAGCCACAGTGTACTTTCCCCCTCAAACATTAATCATCTAGCCGGGACTGTCCCGCGGGAGGACCAGACCCTTGTGATCTGTCACAGTGAGCCGCTCTGTGTCGTTTGATGTCTTGTGTGGAGTCGACAGGCCTCTCGTCCCCGGGCCGTTCTTAGTATTTGCCTTTCCACCCGGCCTTTCCCTGCACACGCCACACTATATGATATCTGTCTCTTCTCATCCGATCAGGCCCGCGTGCTCAAATACCACAGGGTTACGAGTCGAATGCCACACGCTCAGACTGCTTCACATGTCAATCTGAACAAGGGTCAGGCATGTAGATGATGTCAGAAAACCAACGAGATCATGAATGGGACACAGCGTGAATCAGAGACCTCTGGGAGGAAGCTTCAGATGCCTCTTAGTTCATTTGTGTCTTTAGTAAAGGCATCTTAGGTAACTGTGGGCAGAAATGCGAGTTTAGGGGGGAAAGGCAATGGGAACAGTTTACAATAAGTTAATGCATGAACTAACTTTATTAACTACTGTAACAAAGAGCAATGCATTTGTTGCAGCATTTATTAATCTTGGTTAAGATTGGTTAATGAAAACACAGCTAGTTCATGTCAGCTGAGGTCCATCACATAATATTAACCGATTGAATGATATATTAGGAAATGTGATTACTCAATGCTTTAGAAGTATTTTTCAGTGTTAGTTCATGCTAGTGATGTATGTCTCGAGACCACTTTTACGTCTTGTCACGGCCTTGACGGTCTTTGGTCTTGGTCTTGTCTTGGTCTCGGACCTCTCGGTCTTGTCTAGGTCTCGCTGTCTCAGACCAACATAGTGGTCGGGGGATTTAGCAATACAATACTACAATATCCACGACGACACAACGTTCGATAATGCAACATTATTATCCGCAACGGAACGGATTGAAGCGCGCGTCCGAGTGCTGACAGTGCGCCGTGTGCTCGAGCCACACGAGAAAACACTGTATCCGCGGCCACTGATCGCAGCGGCCACTGATCGCACTTTGATCACTTGGTTTAAAAAACACATATCAGTAACATGATGGGTTTTAACTTCATTCAGGAGTCATTCATTTTGGGTAACTGCACAACTACACAACTGACAGATGACTGAGCGCACCGCCAACGGTGTGTGTGTGTTGTGTGTGTGTGTAACCATAGCAGCAAAACAACCAACTTTCGGATCCTGCACTTAAGCCTATAATTTCGTTTTTAAAAATGTAATTAAGTATTTAAAAGTTGCAGAATGGGTTCATTTGGAGTCTGAGACTCCGAAATCGGCAGAGATAGGCAGGCATTTGCTTAGATGAATTTGTGTCTTTGATATCTGTGTGTGTGTGTATGTTGTGTTGTTGGTGTTAGACTAAATAAATGGTATTTTAAATATCATCTGCATATCTCCGTTGTGTTGACTAAACATTAGGCCTAATCCAAGTTTATAATTGTGTATCTTTAATTTGATGTTATACGTTTTCATCTACACATTAATTATAATTTCAATTGGTTACATATTTCTCATTCTTTAGACAGTTGTTGGAGGAGCAAGATGGTGTTGGAGGTGTTTGATGTTTTGTCAGATGAACCAGTCAGTACCAGTCATGTCAGTCCTCAACAGTACACAAAAGTTAAGGGAGTCTCAATCCTCTAATAGTGCAGTAACAGCCGTCATGCAATTGCTACACATAGTTGATCTCACCCAATCTGCAAAAACATTTACAGTGAGCTCACAGTCACACACATGACATGGTCTGTCTCTGTATTGTTCTGCCTGTGTAGTTGAAGTAATACCATCTAATATGCATTGAATGTAAACTGCGGCTGAACCCTATGCTGCTGTTCTTGAATTCATACAAGTTATTGCTTAGCTTCAACACTAGTCTGTTTTTTCCCCCTCCGGTCTCGACTTGGTCTTGACTTGGTCTCGACTTGGTCTTGGTCTTGTCTTGGTCTCGATACCCTCTGGTCTTGGTAGTGTCTTGGTCTCGGTTTAGGCGGTCTTGACTACAAGTCTAGTTCATGCTAACTAATGTAATTATTATCAGATCTGTTCCCTAATTTTTGTACCAGGGTATAAAAAAAAAACATGGTAGTAACAAAAGCAACACAATACTATGGTATTATCATGGTATTTTGAACATGCACCATTGCACCTAAAAATGCACGATAGTACCATGGTACACATCCTAAAAATATACGATAGTACCATGGTACATGTCCTAAAAATACACGGTAGTACCATGGTACATGTCCTAAAAATACACGGTAGTACCATGGTACATGTCCTAAAAATAAATGATTGTACCATGGTACTACAATGAAAATAAAAAAGGTGATGGATTTACTTAGAATTCACTCAGAAATTTCTAGCAAAGTTCATACAATAATTACAAAGAAACTGCAATTCGATTTTACTGATGTTTTTCCAAATCAAAAATTGTATCTTTTAACAAAGTTAATCAACTGTGAACTATAATGAACGGACAAACAATAATTAACTGTATTTCTATTATCTAGCATTAACCAGCAATAATAATAAATTGCTCATTCTAAGTTTATGTTAGCTAATGCATTAATGGTAACAAGTTAGACCTCATTGTAAAGTTTTACTGATATTTTAGATATGCTACAATAATAATATCATGCATTTTTGGACAATACCATGATAGCAATACTAATGTGTGTGGTTTTTTTAGCGCTACCCAACTATATAAAAAAAAATGAAAACCGCGTCCCATGGATACCGCGGCCTGACACATCTACCTGACACTTAAATCCGCGTGAGCTCATAAACACTTTCTCCTTCCATGTCTAACAACGGTGTGACATCGCTGGAAGGGGAGTCGTGCCCCCGGAGCCAAAGCTGCTTATGAGCGATCGGCTAAGTCCTTTTTCATGTCTCTAGCCCTCTTTCTCTCCCTCTGTCTGATTTATTCACCTTTTACACACAAACAAATACGCTGTGTTGTCATCCTTCAAATGGGATCAAACTCTATGCATTTAGCGGCTTAAGCTAATCTGATTTCACTGTTGTTCTATCAGAAGTGCAAGCGGTGACGCTAGCGAGCGCTAGAGCAGGGAAAAGCTAACGCTAGTGTGGCACACCAACAAAGCTTGATAATTGGGCTAGCAGTAGAGCGCAACATAATGAACTGTAAAATGTGAAGTTTTTGAATCGGACGAGAGGCCATATGAAGAGAATATGACACGGTTTGCAAATTATACATAATACATAAGAAGACTTTCATTTTATAAGGAATATCTATAGGTGATTTTCGAGGCACAATCTTCTGAAGTTTGTATTGCGCAATTCAAACGGTCAAAAAACCTGTATACTATAATTGTGAAATGTTAATCTATTATAAATAGATAAAAGTTATTCTTTCTTTGCAATAAGTTTCTCTTATTTAACATTGGTTAATGCATTAGCTAATGATCAATATTTGTTGCAGTATTTATTAATATTTTTTAACATTAGTTACTGTTTTTAGTTAGTTCATCTCAGCTCGAATCCATTAAACAATATTCACAGATACAATGTTTGATATTAATAATGTGTTCGTAAATGTTGAAAATGGAACTTTACTGTAAACCTTTTACCTTACTGTAAAATAAATCTCATATTTTCAAACAGGGTTATGCATCAAGAATTGAATTGAAAATGTAATTTATAATTCCAAAATTGTTATAAATTTGTATAAAATTTTAATTGAGCTTGCAAACACAATACAGAATTTCAGAATTTAAGGAAGTACAGTAAAGAAATAACATGCAACCTAAAGAAATTTGTATTTTGTTTATGTATTTTATCATATTAATTTATATATTATGCCAGATATTTCGGCCACCATATCGGTATCGGCCGATGTTAATTTTTAATGTTATCATTATCGGCCTGATAAGAAAATGTGGCCGATATAACAAAGCAGATAAATAATGGATTATTTCCTTCAGCTGAGACACTTCAGATGCGCACTGTTCACCATGATGGTTTTGAACTGCTTAAAATATAATTGAAATCACTTCAAAAAAGGAAAAAACAGTAAAGTGCAACATGTCTGTCAGATAGGCTACAGAACATCATTGTAATTGTGTGTTTGGGACAAGGCTTTCAATGATGAGACTTTTGTTTTTGTAATCAGGCTCTCAGAATTATATGAAACTCTGGATTTAGATTTATTGGCCAATATATCGGTTATCGGCTTTCAAATATAAAGAATTATCGGTTATCGGTATCGGCCAAAATTTTCATATTGGTGCATGCCTAATATTTCGTAATAAGTTAACCTTAGTGGAACACAGCGGATGAACACTACATTTCCCAGAATGCATCATTTGTGTTGAATTTCTTTGAATTACTTGTATGTATTTATTTAGTTATTTAAATTCCAATTCAACTTCTTGTGTGTTGTGGCCAATTCAATTCAAATTCACTCTAATTATTAAATGGAAAGACAGAGCCAATTCTTCAATTCAACACTGCAATTCCCAATATGTAACATAACAGAAAGAAATGCATTTCTCAACTATTTTGAATATGTACGATAGTACAGTTTACTAATTATTATACATATTTAAACATGAAGAGTGTCATTTTTCTCTGTTCTTAAGATGAATCGATTGCTGTATTCCTCATTTGTAAGTCGCTTTGGATATAAGCGTCAGCTAAATGAATAAATGTTAAATCAGCTTAATATGCAAAGATACAACAAGTAACCGTTCCCAACTTGTAAGCCAATCTGAAGCTGAATCCACTGAAAAGTGCTAAACACAGAAACACTGCCTCAACCAGCCTGTTGAAAGCAACAAACCAGATATCTCTGGTGACAGATTTATTCAAAACGCAACTCAAGTGAAGCACATAAACAAGTTCCCTCTCGTGACTCAGGCGTGGGTAAAAATGATGCATGTAAAAACGCCTCACCGCTGAAGGATCCGCGACAGTGTTTATGTGGGGGACGGGGTTTGTGCATCTTAAGGCGCCAATCTCAGGTGAGAGATAAATGACTCTAATTGTGTGTTCCTCCACAGGACTAATTCCCCCCCAATCACCCGAGTGATTAATCACAGAGCAAGAGAGCGTGTGAAGTTTGAACGCACAAACCGCATCTTGCTCTGCGGGCGTCTCTTACTCACCTAAGCCAATTTAGTCGACACAACGCAATGGGGAACCCCGGGGTGATGGGAAACAAATCACGTAAACATGCTACAGGTTATCGTAAAGCTATTACAAAAGCTGCATCTGAAGCTACAGCAGGGGGCTTCCAAAGAGTCCTGCGCTTAATGAGACAAATCTATTATGTTAAGCCATCACCGGATTGCACTTTACCTCTGTATTTGCGGGCCCGGGACTCTTGCAATTTTTCACCTTAAATGTGCTTCAGAAACGGCGGGTGTCGCGGCCCTTCGGTTTGAAACTGTCCTGCTGGAAGATGAAACGTCTCCCGAGCTGTTCCACCTTTTTCTACTCGACTTAGTGTATACTGGTGTATAGCGCTCAGTCTTTGTTCTGTCCACTGAGATGCCCAGATGAAAAGCAGCTCCACAACGTAACGCTATATCACAGAACTCATGATCATGGTTGTTGAGGTGTGGGAAACACCCATATCACTTTGAGTTATCACAAAAAAAAGGGAAATCTTTTGTGTCACCCTTCTTTCAGGTAAACTTTTACTTCATTTTACACTACATAACCTTGTAACCCTTAAAACGTCATTGCTGGTGACAATGCGGCTTCTCTCGCTGGTTTCCTTCCAGTTCTAGTGCTTTCCAAGAACATTTTCTAGATGTGTGATTTGATGTAGTTTCCATATAAAGTCAGCATGAAATCTGAAATCGACTGGATTTTCTTTCTTAAAGGGATAGTTCACCCTAAAATGAAAATTCTGTCATCATTTACTCACCCTCATGTCATTTTAAACCCGTTTGATTTCTTTCTTATGTGGAACACAAAAGAAAATATTTTAAAGGATGTTTTTTAAAACTGTTTTTTGCCCATAATAAGTCCAAAGCAACATTGGACCCCATTGACTTTCATTGTACGGACAAAAAACACCGAAACATCCCTGAAAATATAACCTTTTGTGATCTGCAAAATAAATAAAGTCATAAGGGTATGGAGCGAAAATATGGTAGAACTTTTATCCCTTTAATACACATTTACTGGTCTTCTTGTGCACGATTCATTGATGTACACTATTCCAATAAATCAATAAATACAATACAAACAAATGAACCAACATACACACGTACGATGATAAAAACATATAGTGTATACGTACATAAGAGGTTAAAAAACATTCAGTGTGTAGTTGTACTTTTATGTCTTTGAAAGGCTCTTTAGTCTTCATTTTCACAGCTGTCATTCATATTCACATGAATAAATGAAGCTTTATCTCTGGGGGTTTCTTCAGAACAAAAGGGTAGTTAATATAGTGATTCACTGGAGAAGTTAATTAATCTTAGTTATGTACTTGCTGGAACAGCTATGTTTCATCTGTGCATCACAAAGACTAACATGCTTGTAAGCAGCATATTTCCATTGCTCAAGATTTGTATTCTACATTAAATATATATTTAATTTAAATAATTAAAATTGAGTTTCAATGCTTACAATAATCACACACACACAAAAAATAAAATTGTACTTCAAAATTCAGCAAAAAAATTCTCCACACCTGAGAATAAAATATATAAATATATTTTAATAGTTAAACAACTTAAAAAAAGAAAGGAACATTTTTTTCCAAGGATGGATTTTCCTTTCTTTTTCCAAGGATGAAAATGGAAAACTACAAATGTCCTCCTTTCACACATCCGAAAAATGTAGTACAAAGGTAACTAGTTCTTTACAACAACACAAAATCTCTAAGAGTCCTTAATCCCACATAACAGTCCTCATTCGGCGGCTCTATTGTCGAGCGAAGCCCTCAAGCCACGCAGAAAGAAGGATTGCATGCAATTTCCCATGACATCTCCAAAAGCAAACAACCTTTTGTTGTTCTGTACATTTCACGGATGCTCAAAAAGATGGGGTGGAAAATGTTCAACCGCATTGGATCAACAAATAAACAGAGCTTCCAAGATAAATAACAACTTTAAAAAAACAATTCCGCACAGAGATGAGAATTGGGGACAAAGCACATTATGTCACGATAAAAAATAAAATAAAAAAAAATCCCCAGAAAAACCCAACCATGATGATATATATATATATATATATATATATATATATATATATATATATATATATACAGTGAGGAAAATAAGTATTTGAACACCCTGCTATTTTGCAAGTTCTCCCACTTACAAATCATGGAGGGGTCTGAAATTGTCATCGTAGGTGCATGTCCACCGTGAGAGACATAATCAAAAAAAAATAATCCAGAAATCACAATATATGATTTTTTAACTATTTATTTGTATGATACAGCTGCAAATAAGTTTTTGAACACCTGTCTATCAGCTAGAATTCTGACCCTCAAAGACCTGTTAGTCTGCCTTTAAAATGTCCACCTCCACTCCATTTATTATCCTAAATTAGATGCACCTGTTTGAGGTTGTTAGCTGCATAAAGACACCTGTCCACCCCATACAATCAGTAAGAATCCAACTACTAACATGGCCAAGACCAAAGAGCTGTCCAAAGACACTAGAGACAAAATTGTACACCTCCACAAGGCTGGAAAGGGCTACGGGGAAATTGCCAAGCAGCTTGGTGAAAAAAGGTCCACTGTTGGAGCAATCATTAGAAAATGGAAGAAGCTAAACATGACTGTCAATCTCCCTCGGACTGGGGCTCCATGCAAGATCTCACCTCGTGGAGTCTCAATGATCCTAAGAAAGGTGAGAAATCAGCCCAGAACTACACGGGAGGAGCTGGTCAATGACCTGAAAAGAGCTGGGACCACCGTTTCCAAGGTTACTGTTGGTAATACATTAAGACGTCATGGTTTGAAATCATGCATGGCACGGAAGGTTCCCCTGCTTAAACCAGCACATGTCAAGGCCCGTCTTAAGTTTGCCAATGACCATTTGGATGATCCAGAGGAGTCATGGGAGAAAGTCATGTGGTCAGATGAGACCAAAATAGAACTTTTTGGTCATAATTCCACTAAACGTGTTTGGAGGAAGAAGAATGATGAGTACCATCCCAAGAACACCATCCCTACTGTGAAGCATGGGGGTGGTAGCATCATGCTTTGGGGGTGTTTTTCTGCACATGGGACAGGGCGACTGCACTGTATTAAGGAGAGGATGACCGGGGCCATGTATTGTGAGATTTTGGGGAACAACCTCCTTCCCTCAGTTAGAGCATTGAAGATGGGTCGAGGCTGGGTCTTCCAACATGACAATGACCCGAAGCACACAGCCAGGATAACCAAGGAGTGGCTCTGTAAGAAGCATATCAAGGTTCTGGCGTGGCCTAGCCAGTCTCCAGACCTAAACCCAATAGAGAATCTTTGGAGGGAGCTCAAACTCCGTGTTTCTCAGCGACAGCCCAGAAACCTGACTGATCTAGAGAAGATCTGTGTGGAGGAGTGGGCCAAAATCCCTCCTGCAGTGTGTGCAAACCTGGTGAAAAACTACAGGAAACGTTTGACCTCTGTAATTGCAAACAAAGGCTACTGTACCAAATATTAACATTGATTTTCTCAGGTG
The DNA here is from genome assembly GCF_963993115.1 of Abramis brama. Lineage (NCBI taxonomy): Eukaryota > Metazoa > Chordata > Actinopteri > Cypriniformes > Leuciscidae > Abramis > Abramis brama. Next base: position 2,744,830 of record NC_139973.1, on the reverse strand, counting down.
TTCAAATACTTATTTGCAGCTGTATCATACAAATAAATAGTTAAAAAATCATACATTGTGATTTCTGGATTATTTTTTTTTTGATTATGTCTCTCACAGTGGACATGCACCTACGATGACAATTTCAGACCCCTCCATGATTTCTAAGTGGGAGAACTTGCAAAATAGCAGGGTATTCAAATACTTATTTTCCTCACTGTATATATATATATATATATATATATATATATATATATATATATATATATATATATATATATATATATATATATATATATATATATATATATGAAGACCTCCAATGCAAGAGCCTCTAAAAGCCACCTCTGTCAAAAATGAGATAATAATATTGAGTGAATGCTCTCCGCACATAGTATACGTTCATCAAATACTTTCACTTCAAACCTACTATATCACAGCCTTAGCCCATTCAGAAATGCCAGTACTTGAGTAGAAACCTATTCATAGGAGCCTGCTAAAAATGTTATTATTAAACAAATTTTTTTTACGGATTTAGAGGCTTTTGCATCTGAAGTCTTCATATGTAGCTCAGATTGTGACTAATGCCATTGGAAATGTAATGTTAAACGTCTCTACATAACTTGAATAAAAAGAAGTGCCACAAACTACTGTCACATGCAGCACTTGTTCAATGTCAAGTACATGGATTACTCTGCTATTATTATGTTTAGTTGTAGCTCACGGATAAAGACGTGCAAATGACTACTTTTCATAGCTAATGGCAGTACAAAGCAACAAAAAATATATATATATTATATGGCTTCTTCAGAGCTGTCATGTCAGCTTTATTAATATAGCACTTCAAATTCAAAGCAGCTTCACAATGATAAACAGGAAAATAATGTTGTAAATTTGATCAATGAGGAAACAAATTCAATTTCAGCAAACTAGGGATAAACGTTACTCTTTTGAAAAGAGTAACATATAGTTTAGTGGACTTTATATATGAAGATTAGGAGTAATATTTGTCTTATTCTTCAGAAATTCATTTTCTTGCGCTCCACAAAAGACAACATGAACAAACAGCATGAAGGTAAATAAATGATGACAGAAATGTCATTTTTTTGGCTGAACATGTGTTCTTTTATTCCATGTGTAAACAAAAGCAACACGTCGAGACTAAGCGCTGCATGTGAGTTTGCTGCACCGCTGACTGGACACTGCACACTTTTTCCGCAACTAGTTTATAAATTGCCTTTGGGACGAAATGTCAGACGGATCATTCTTTCCAATTGAAAAAGGTCCACAGTAGGAGCAAAGCAATAATGAAACTATTTTGACAAAAACAGGAAAGCGATTGGCTCCGTACTAAATCTGACACGCCGTGATTGTTCTGCCACGACTCCAATGTTTCTGTCTGGGTTGGGAGGTCTTGTGAGGTCAGTGGAGGTCATGCAGTGTCTTTAAGATGCTTCACTTTTTAGGACACGGCCAAATAGGAAGGAGAGATTGGTGAGTTGAGCCAAACTACATTAGCCCAGCGAGATCAGACGAGATATTGAGCTTTGGAAAAACAAATCTTGTTAGGCGTTGTAAACTGCCGTCAAACTGAATCAGGGAGGCCATGCTGAGAGCGGCATTCCCACAATGCAATTAGACTCTCGCCACTTCATCACGCCGCACACCTGATGTTCCCCAAGCGCTCTGCGACTGATGTATATGTATTAACGCTGAGCCCAGCTGTCTGAGAGGAGCCGTCTGATGTCAGATTACATATGCTTTTCATGGAAATGACAATTTTTCCCTTCCAGGTACCAATCGCAGCTGACAGCTTTATCAACACAAGAAGCCATCGGGAACAACTAAGTCGGTGTCTTGTGACCGGAGATATCATCCTGAGGAAATCGACAGCGCACATGCAATACTGCTGATTTTTGTGCGGAACAACAGATCTCGTTTCCGCTGCCTTTCAAACGCTGATGCGATCAAAGCGACGCGGGTCTGGCGAGCGTGATTTCTGATTAGATTGATGAGACTTCTCAATGTGCAAAACATAGAGACGTTACGTTATCTCACCTGGCCAGGCTTGGCGTCCTCGCAGATTGAAGCCTCGTAAGGAGTGGCGAGTTCGGGAGGGTTGTCGTTCACGTCCAGGATTCGGATGCTCACCGCCGACTGAGACGACATGGACTGGTTATCTGAGGGAGACAGAGATGAAACAATCATCATGATGGACGAGGAGTCATATGCAGTTATAAAAAAAAAAAAAATACATTATTTTGGCTGGATAAAAAAGTGACAGTGATGAGCGCTGCGTTTTACCCAAAGTTGAACATTCTTCAACTCTCGGCACCGATAACTCTCAGTGCCTCGTTACGCTCCTGGCGTTTTAAAAAATGCGGTGCTCCCATTGAAAACAATCGGAAAAATACGCCAGCCGCATGAAAAAAACGCTTTGGTGGACACAGGGCCTATAAGTCACTTTAGATAAAACCATCTGCCAAATGCACATATACAGTGCTATGCATAAGTTTAGACACCCATGCTAAAGTTGACTAAAAAGAGGAATAAAAAATAATCTTTTGGAAATTGAACTTAATGCCTTAATTAAAAAAAATTGGAAAAATCCAACCTTTAAGGACACCAATTTTCTTTGTGAATGAATAATGTATCGTAAATAAATAAATTTTCTTCCTTAAAATACAGGGTGCATAAGTCTGGACACCCCTATGTTAAATTCCCATAGAGGCAGGCAGATTTTTATTTTTAAAGGCCAGTTACTTCATGGATCCAGGATACTATGCATCCTGATAAAGTTCCCTTGGCCTTTGGAATTAAAATAGCCCCACATCATCACATAGCCTTCACCATACCTAGAGATTTTTTTTAATTAAGGCATTAAGTTCAATTTCCAAAAGATGATTTTTTATTCCTCTTTTTAGTCAACTTTAGCATGGGTGTCTAAACTTATGCATAGCACTGTATATACTGTATATATTCTACATAAGTATTATAAACTGTTTTTAGACCAGTGTATTGTATATAAGTATATTTTGGCAGATTTGTTTCACTTTTCAAATATAAACAAGTGAATAAAATCTGCTAGAGACAAAAAATCGGTATCTATGTTTCCATGAAGAACCTTGAACATCCTTGGAACCTTTCCATTGCACAAAAGGTTCTTTATAGTGAACTTTTTTTCTTTTTTTTAATGTTCTTTGCATTAAGAAAAAAAAAAAAAAAAAATTAAGAACTGTTCACTGAAAGGTTATTTGGGGAACCCAGAATAGTTCTTCTATGGCATCGCTGTAGAATATGGTTTTCGCTGTGAAAACCCAAAATTGTGAAAACTTGTATTTTTGTTCATTTTCCCCTTCTTCTTCTTTTCCCCCAGTAAAATACCTAAATAACAAGATAAAGATAACTTGACTCAATATGATAGAACCTGCCAAACAGGTTTTATGTAAGGAGAAATGTGTTACATGATTACATAATACTTTCATGGTTAATGTGTTATTTTCTAGTGATTAATTCACTGCTTAATTAATACAATTTAATTCAAATGAAAAACGAATTAAAACAAAATGAATCAATTAAAATTGATTCCATAAAATGATCTCATGATGGAACTCCTAAAAGGTTCTATATATGAAGCGCCTGACAGGACCTTCTTTTTAAAAAAATGTTGCATCAGTTAAAAATGGAATCGCAATTACAGGTAACAATGTATCACACATTTGAGACACGGTTGTCATGACAATGGCTGTATACGATGGCCACATATGTGAGATCCAGAACAAAGCAAACCCACCACTGCTCTCAAATAACACACAAATTCTGTTATTGTGTCCCTGCAAATAACAAGAATAGCACTCGATTCCACTGAAACAGTATTTTGCATGCTTTTTTAAGGCCAGTAAAACTGAAATCATCCTCTGCGAGTCATTGACCAGCACAACACACAGGGTGCACTTTATTTTTAATGGGGTGGTTGATTATGATTTGACTTTTCTAACTTTAGTTAGTGTGCAATGTTGCTGTTTGAGCAGAAACAACATCTGCAAAGTTACAACGCTCAAAGTTCAAAGCAAAGGGAGATATTTTATTTTACAGAAATCGCTTTATAAGGACTACAACAAACGGCTGGTAGACACGACATTCCTCCTGGGTTAGTGACATCCCAAACCCTAAAATTTACATAAACCCCGCCCCCAGGAACGCGATTTATTGATTATCAAGATAGAATATGTTAATCAATGACTAGAAGATAACTACACATAAGCAACATCAATTCATCAACCATTCAGAAATGTCCTGTTGCTTCTACATGTTGTCACTTCTTCTAGAGTCTCTCCATCATTGTCTGACTCCGGTTTGAACATAAAAGACTAAACGTTTCTGAAATTTTCAGTTGCTTGTGTGTGTGTGAGGTAATCGAAGCTGCTAGGGACACAAGTTGTTGTAGCTCCACCCTCTGTGCCGGGAGCAGCAGCTCATTTGTATTTAAAGGGACAGACACAAAAACGGTGCATTTTTGCTCACCCTCAAAAAGTGACAACTTTAACGTGCTATATAAAAATATCTGTGGGGTATTTTGAGCTAAAACTTCACAGAGACTTATTTTACATCTTGTGAAAAGGGCATTATACAACCCCTTTAAGTCTGTAACACTGCCAAATATAAAACAGAAGCATTGAACTAGATACTCTTCCAGCAGTGAATTCATCAGCAATCTAATTCTTCTGCAACATTTTTGAGAAAATGTTCAATTAGGAAGTCAATTTCTAGGAGACGAACAACATCATACGCAGAACATTTTAATGATAAGAGCACACCGTTTGGGGCTGGCATAATGATATAAACACAGATAAATGGATTCAATATTGGGCTGCAATTTCATTTTGATCATGGCCTTATTAAGCTACAATAAAATGGAAATATTATTGGGAAATGTGTACATAATTAGTTCATATAAGTAAAATGATCTAGTAATTAAAAAAAGCTCTCTGTTGGGTGCGACTGATCCTTAGCAAAATTCTGTGCTTCATTATTTCATTAGAAATGTTTTAATTTTCATAAGAGATGCTTCTCACCACCACAGCAGGCCAAGGAGAGGGCCAGTGTTTTCATTGTAATGAGACATAATTACCTTTTTTAATTAACACAGCTGTAATGCTTGTGTTTATTTGCAGGGATGTACAGTAGTGCATGCATGTTATGTTATTTAGCATATGTAAATTAGGTCTATGCTAATTTAAATATGCTGTTTCATTGCCTTGTTTTTCAAGCCTTGCTTATGCATTATAAAACACAAACACATTTGTAAAGCAAATACTTTCTGGAAGTCAGCAAATTCACCCCAAAATCAAACAAAACAAAAGAAAAGAAAAGAGAAGTTATTTTATAATAATGATTTTATATATTATATATAATGCATGAAAAACAAACAATTGAACAAACAATAAAATAAATAAATGAACAAACAAACAAACAAACAAATAATTTGAAATCATGTAAATTGTAAAGTATTCATCATGGTGTAGTATTTACTATATTGCCTGATATTTTGCTGATTTAAATAATAATAATTAAAAAAAAAGTAAAATAAAAATAATGCAGGAAAAACAAACTAACAAAAAATGCATGAATGCATGAATGAATGAATGAACGAACAAATGAACGAACGAACAAACGAATGAATGAACGAACGAATGAATAAATACTTCAACTATGTAAACTGCAAAGTATTAATTCTGGTGGTATTTACTTTAATGCCTGACATTTTGCTGATTTAAATAAAAAAAATCATTTTCAGTCATTTTCAATCATTTCATTGTAAAATGATTCTTTGGTAGATTTGGACATGTTTTCAGGAGAGTCACCCAAATACACCAAGAAGACAATGGAAAAACAGATTTCAAGTTTTATTCCCCTAAAGCAGGCAATACTTTCTCTGTGCTTATTGAGCACACTTCAGATCTAAATATATCTACTGATGTGTGTCTGAGATATGAAGAGAAGGGATTTGAGCAGATTACAAGATGCAGGTCTTCTACAATCCCTGCCCAGCAGATGTTGGACGGCCACATATCTTCATGACATATTACCAGTCAGGTACTATATTAGAAAACCGCCACTTCAATACTGTTTGAAAGCATGTGGACGGAGCTCGGCGCGCGGGTTACGGGGAAATGAAGTCTTGTGGGGTACGGCAGTACAGTAAATCCAACAGGACAGGAGGGATCATACATTTCTATCTTAACAATCTTTGTCTCAAACATGTAGACGGCACAGCGATATACACTGATCGTCAGTAACAGCGAATCATAAATGACAACATGATGATAGATTTTTAATATCAGATAAAGATGCATAATACAAAAAATAATAATTAGCTGACTTATTTCTTTGTCAAAGGAATTATAATCTGCTACGATCCAACTTCCACTCCAATATATACATTTAAATGTTTCTTCTCTTAAAAGAGCTTATTTATCATAGAGACAATTCCTTCCGATCTCAGTAATATGTAAATATTTTCATCGGCGTGACATGTTATCACCTATAGCGTGGGCAATCAAGAACCATCCTGAATACAGGGATTTCAAACAATCGTATCAACTTAACATTTGGCCGTTCTTATTTGAAAGAATATCAAAGATGTGGGAACAGAAGGCTATCACTTTCATTGTTATCCTCAATTTATATTTAAGACAGAGCTTCACTTTACATGATGAGCTGGAAGATGAATGTAATACAGTATAAAATGTTTGAGCAGAGATTATTCTGCATTCTGTTTGACTCCGCTGAATCCGAAGAGCTGTCTGTACTTTGTTCCTGCTTTGCTGTAATAAACTACATTTTTGAGATCTTCGACGCCCACATCATTTTTTCTTACACACTGGTTTGCCTTTATGTTTACCAGTTATGCTTTTTTTCAAGGTTCATCTTTCTTCAGTGTGTAATGTTGCTGTTTGAGCATGAAAAAGCTCTGCAAAGTCCAGGAGTTATTCTCTATATCAGTGTTTCTGAACTCCCTGAAACGCCTCCATTGTAGTCTTGAGTTTTATTCCGGGAACGAACACGTCACAATATTCCTCATTTCCAAATAATTCATACGTAGAATAAAGGGGCGGGGCATTTCCCAAACACACTCGAAGCGCTTGACCAATCACAACACACTGCTCCAGCCGACCATTCAGAGCACAGTGTGCTTTTCAGAAGGAGGGGCTTCATAGAGACAGAAACTAAACAGAGCGTTACTGACAGACTGGGAAGAGAGGAGCCGCAACAAAGGAGAATATGAGGAAAATAATGTGTTTTTTGAACAGAAAGCCCAAGTCGAGCCCAAAAACAAAATCAAGACTTGGGGCATAATAGATCCTCTTTAGCTTAATAGTGTGGAGGGTTATTGCACATAGGTCCGACTCGAGACTCTATTCTCTGGACTCAAAAAAACCCCAAACATTTGCCTTATCTTCTCTGAAAAGCGTTCCGCACATTCAGCTGACATAAACCACAATTTCAATAAAGAAAAAACCTGATACAGTGATGAAATGTTTTCTGTGTTGACACAAATCTTGTGCGATGTCCTGTCCTAAACTGCCGAGATAATCACACAACGCGTGCCGTAAGCTACACGTTCATTAATGACACGTCCGATTCGCAAACTAATGACTCCTTTGAACCGATTCACTTTAATGAATGGTTAAAACAACTGTCCATCTGTCCAACACTGAACTCACGAGACGTCTGAATTGGTGTTTAACAAATTGGTAACACTTTAAAATAATGTTCCATTTATTAAACTCAAGTTAACTACATTAGTTAACATTTGCTATTAATAAACTGCACTTCTACAGCATTGTTAATGTTCATTTCAACATTTAGGCTACTAATAGCCTACATTATTGAAATCAAAAGTTGTATTTGTTTGTTAACACATTTTTGTTTAATGTAGACCCTCTTTTATAATTATATCAGCTCTTTAAAGGTGCAGAGTAGAGAAATGTAGGCAGTCTTGAAATTTAACACAGACTCAACCTTGATGACTCGACTCGGACTCGAACACTGGGGACTCGAGACTCGACTCGGACTCGAACTCAGGTAATGGTGACTCGACTCGGACTCTTCTTTGGTGACTCAGACTTGGACTCGGACTCGAACACTGGGGACTCGAGACTCGACTCGACATTTGGTGACTCGACTACAACACTGGGTCTTAATATAATATGTAAAATACTAAACTGAATGAAAACTATGCATTCTCTTAGTCTTTCATAAGTTGAAATGAGAGCGAATGCATATTTATTTATTCGTTAATTGCATGTTCAAAATGGCCCTGTAAGATCCTACATCAGATTTTCTACATATTGTAAGAATAACATATTTAAACAATGTCTAAACAATCTTTTTCATGATTCATATCCAGTTAAATGTTTGTCTCTTAAAAAAAAAAAAATAAAGAACAGAAGAAAATCAAGAAAAAAGTTCACATTGCCTTTGGTGCATTTCTGACTCATATGAGCCCCAGTGGGAGTCGACTCGCAGCAGGCTCAGCTTCCCTGCGTGCTAGTTGGCACTGAATGAGTATAACTGACACAGACTGCAGACCTATGGCCTAAATATGAAATTAAACTCGTCTTGTTTTATCAGCGCTCCCGGTTGCGCTAACCGTGCCTAATGAGCTTCAAATGTTGAGCAAATTGACAAAACAATATCTCTGTCCTCAACCCATGCCAGAAGACATGAGAAGCACATCCAAGAGCAACAGTTTGGCATGAAAGCAAAGGGATTTTTTTTTCTTAGTCCGGATAAGCTTGAGTAATTTAAAATAGTATAAAGTAGGCTAAATTTAACTTTAATAGTACAAACACTGCTTTATTTTCAGTGCGTCATGGCCACTCAGAAGTGGATGTCAGACACAATAAACATCTCTGAGCTCCAGTCATCGCTGTGGATGAAATGTGTGAATCATGTTGTTGAACTTCATCTGACTCCTCAAGAATAAAACAATCCTCGCCAGTACAGTCAGACTTACAAGAATAGATAGGCCTAGATAGATAGATACAGACAGACAGACAGACAGACAGATAGATAGATAGATAGATAGATAGATAGATAGATAGATAGATAGATAGATAGATAGATAGATAGATAGATAGATAGATAGAAAAAAAGTTAATTCAACAATTTTGCTCTAAATAATATAATTGCAAGTAAACAAGATGCACCACATGATCAACCAAAATTGTAAAAAACCCAAACATTTTCTTATTTTTTAATTAAAAAGATATCAAGATGTGTTCTAACCCTTTTTTTTTTTTTTTGTCTTGTTTTAATCACAAATGATTATATGATTAAAGTTTCATGCTTAACACAAGTTGCCAGGGTGTGCGAAAAATAAACTTTGTATCCTCAATGTCAAATGCTGCTCACCAAATCCAACTTTATGCTATTTTAGTAGTTAATTACCGAGAGCACGAACGCTTTAAATTCAAGAGACATTTAAAAATCCAAAATCAGCAATTACTTTTGTACAATGAACTATACTGATGATTGATGCACAAAATCTGAAGCAAAGCCACGTGAGAAGCGGTGAACTCGACGCTGTGTGCTGTCGCTGTACTTTGGCTTTCTCATTAAAAGTGAAGCCACAGAGTTTGGCTGTGATTACAGAAGTGTCATTTTTTCATTACAAATAAACCTCTCTGTATTGCTAATGGTCAAAAAGGGCCAATTTTAGAGCAGGAACGTTGAAATGGTTACAAATCCAGGGAGAGTGCAGAGCAGTTATTTTTCACTCTTCACACCAAATGTCCTTTCTGTCGAGATAAAGACACAACTGTGTTCATAGTATCTCTTTACCCTAAGGGTAAGACATAATGGTTTTTCCTCTATTTATCACCTGAAAAAGACGAAGAGAGTAAGCGAGAGAGAGAAACCCTGTCTGCAGTTTGATATCTTACACCCTATCAAACGCACAGAAATTATATGTCAGTCTTCTTCAGCTGATAGGATTCTGCAGCGAGCCATCGCTCTGCCAGACTTTCTGACAGTAAAACTCCAGCCTGGAAGCGTCGTGCCAAGACTTCAGAAAGAAAAGGACCTGATAACTCCCTCTGGACAGAAAAGAAAATTTCATCCCCTCAAGTCAACTTTTACAGCGCAAGTGCAGTGCATGTGTTCGGTTGGCGTGCGGACGCTTTTGCCACGCCTGCTTTGCTAGGACTAAACCGACGGCCTTGAAAAGATTGAAATTGCATTTATTCCCAGTCAACTGAGGCATATTGAACAGCCATTTCTGCGCATGACAGAGCTGAAAGGTCTTCCCAGATTTTGTCTGAAATATCATATTTACTAATATCACCAGCAATGGCGCATGAAACGTTCTCCACACATCGATCTGCAAACGTAACTCTTCAATGAACACTCATTACGTTCTTGAGTGGAGTGTGAAATTTTAAAATACGAATGTACGGGGGAATTATAAAAAGCATTTCCAAACTGGCCACTCGATGCCTCATTGCCCACTGACTCTGATTCCATATATTTTGCAGTGAACAAGCACAGGCTGAAATTCGCTGTGAATTTTGATTAAGCCATTGACTTCGATAATGATATTTTCTTTTCTTTTTTTCTGCAGAAAATTGCTTTATTTAGCAGCAAAACCCAGGTCAGCGTTTGTGTCTGAGACTGGGATTGAAGCACTTTCTGTCAACTTTACTGTGACGGATCTTGACTAAAGCCCAAGATGTGACACAACTGACGTGGCGACCATATGTCTTGATAAAAACGAACTGTTCAAAACTCCAAAAATGAGATCTGAATGTTAAAAGAGGAAAGAGGTAAAGGGTCACATCATCTCAGCTCAGCTAATACATCTAGATGAAAAAAGATGATGGACGTTTTCAACAAGATATAGTGGCCCCAAAATACATTTGGACACTTACAAATGCATGAATGCCGTTGCATTATATCAAGTGTCTGTATTTGTGCTCAAAAGTGTATTTGTGCATTGTTATTTATTTACAATAATTGACACTCGCATGATATTATATTATCTCATTGCATGTTATCTAATGCAATGACATTCAGACCATCAGACAATAAACCTTTGCGCAGTTTTTAAAATGAATTTCTACATCAATCTATCATGCAAAGAAAAAAATCACTGGGGTTATGTTATTCTTTATGAACACAATAACTGCTTAGCTCCGTCCACCAATCTAGCTTCGTTATCTCAGCATTGTCTTTATAAGACTTCCCAGAGTGCTTTGAAAATGTTATTTCTGAACGTTCAAAAAGCCCAGTTTTTTTTTAAAAATGTTTTGAAAACTAGTTTTTTCTTCTCTTGGTTATGCGAACTTTAAAGGGATAGTTCACCCAAGATGAAAATTCTGTCATCATTTAATCATACAGTGTACAGGGGGAAAAATACTATGGAAGTCAATGGGGTCCATCAACTGTTTGGTTACTCACATTCTTCATAACTTCTTCTTTTGTGTTCAGCAGAAGAAAGAAATTCATACAGGAATGGAATTTTCATTTTTGGGTGAACTATCCCTTTAATATAAACATTCCATTTGATCATTCTTCAAACATTATTGGAATGTTACTTTCTGAATGTTTATCTTGAACATTCTGAAGCAAATAGACATGTTCATCTAACATTTTAAATGTTACTAAGTAAAATGTTTCAGGACATTCTGTATAAATAATGCATTTGTGCTAACGTTTTCAGAACATTATTACAAGACCAGATAACTTTGATCAAACAATCTATTAACGTTACTGGAAGAACGTTTGTTAAAAATTTTGAGAGAACCTTGCCAGAATGTTACCTAAAGTTCTGAGAACGTTCCCTGTTAGCATTAGTAGGGATCATATTTCAGCAAACGACATATTAAACTGAAAGCCATCCCTCTGTTTTGACTTTAAAGGGAATTATTCCTCTGAATTAAATGCACAGAATTGCGGCCACTTCGTAGACGACTGAAAGCAGTTTGCGATTGATGAAGTGAAGTGTACCTGCTTGCACCGCTGTAACCGTGATGTTGTGCCAGCCGGCAGTCTCTCGGTCCAGGATCTTTCCCAGAGTGATGTCACCTGTTACAGGATCGATGTTAAAGATCTGCTCCTGGTCTGTGCTTTGGTCTATAGAGTACCTGGGCATAGAGGACAAATACGGGTTTAAAGAGACATTCACTCAAAAACCTTTTTCTTTGCAATATTTTTTTCCATAAAAAACTGGACTGGGGCTGTCAAGCACTGAAAGAAGATGAAAATGAACAGAGGAAACTTTAAGCTGAGAATCTGCACTTCCACTCTAATGCAACTCAGAACTTTTATGGCATACAGCAAAACATGCAACAAATTCAATACCATAGATGAAGAATAACAGGGAAGAGAGGAAATTGCACTCTACTGTCATGGTTTGTGAAAGCTTAATAGTGCAAAGGTCTATTTGGATACTTTGATGGTGCTTTTATGTCCCTGACAGCAACTGCCACCATCCACTTTTACATCATACATAATTACATACTACAATTAAAAGATGTTACAAAACGGGTTCTAAAACCATGTCACCCACACACACTTCTCTCCAAATGTTCAAATGCCATTTAACCAAATGTGTTATTATTCAGGTAGCTGCTGTAAAAATGTCAACAGTTTAACTGTAACTTGCAAGATGCTCTTCAAACTTTTGCTCTGTCATAATAGTTGTCGACCTGAAAGAGAATACTGATCAAAAGAGACAGTTGGTGCTAATGTTCACTTTAGAAACCCCTGCGACAACACAGAGAATGAACTTGAGTTGGATTTGGAATTGAATTAATAATGTATTTTATATTCCAATTCAGTTTCTGAATTTGAACTGATATGGAACACAGGATGCATAATTGCAATTTGAAATTAACTCTATGGAGGTAAATTAAAATGAACTGAAATTCAAATGATTATATGATTTCAATTTTTAATTACATAGATAAAGTTCAGGAAAAAGAAAATTAGATTCGATTTTTAAAAATATATGTATATAAGTTAGTTTTTAGTTATGTTAGTACTTCAATATAAACTAAACAAAAATAAAAAAATAAAATAATTCCTTGGAAACTAACTGAAATATATTTTATACATTTTTATATGTAATTTAAAAAAATGGTTTTAGCTGTAGTTAATAAGACAGACAGACAGACAGACAGACAGACAGACAGACAGACAGACAGACAGACAGACAGACAGACAGACAGACAGACAGATAGATAGATAGATAGATAGATAGATAGATAGATAGATAGATAGATAGATAGATAGATAGATAGATTTATGAGTGCACAAACCTAATTAAATATACAAATTACTTTGAGTTTGTATTCATCATAATTAAAACACTAATTGTAATTTCTAGTCATGAATTGTGAGGACAAACTAGAGTCAGTACTTCAATTGCCCTCTCCAAACAAATGATTAATATTTCATACAGTGCTTTGATAAACCATTCCATATTTTCATCCCATTCGGAATACAAACACCTCTGACAGAATGATGAGGTGACCAAACTCAATGAGGTTTTCGTAATTTTTCCCACTGACTCGCTGTACTCACTTCATTTTTTAAGACCCCTGGGGGTTTAATGTCAGCTTCTGCAGTTTTAGACTTTATATGGAATACAAATTTATACAAATTAATTCACTTCTTATTTTACCTTACGCTTATTACTCTGTGCCAATAGGTTAAGGTGGCTCTTTGGAAAAAGTTAAAGCGCCCAAAGGAGATTGCAGAAAAGAACCTATTAAAGCTGAGGTGGAGAAGAGTCTGAATTTAGTCCGTGGAAAAGATTTTTCAACTACATTATTCTTATTGACTTTTAATTGTCATGGAAGCACAAGTGCAGAGCTGGTTGATTTTAAAAAGCCCTTGAGTTGTTCAACTTCTGCATGTATTAATGTACGACTGGATTTAATACATTCTTCATGTACAGATAAAGAACAACAAAAACGTACTGAAGTATGGTAATGGTAAATATGGAAATGGTATTCCAGCATGGAAATAATAAGTCTGATTGCTTAGGAAACTAATTGGACACCTCTGTCCTTTTTTTTTAAAGAAAAATAAAACTGCTCTACACTGCAAAAACTGATTTTCTTCCTCTGTATTTTGTCTTCTTTTCTAGAAAATCAATCCCTAATCACAGCCAATCAGAAGAGCGTGTGGGCGGAGTCTCTCTACAAGCGCACTGCACTCGCAACCAAAACAATCCAAAATCACAGCCAATCAGAAGAGAGTGTGGGCGGAGTCTCAATGCAAGCGCACTGCACTTGCAACCAAATCAATCCAAAATCACAGCCAATCAAAAGAGCGTGTGGGTGGAGTCTCTCTTCAAGCGCACTGCACTCACAATCAAATCAATCCAAAATCACAGCCAATCAGAAGAGCGTGTGGGCGGAGTCTCTCTAAGCACACTGCACTCGCAACCAAATCAATCCAAAAATCACATCCAATCAGAAGAGCGTGTGGGCGGAGTCTCTCTTCAAGCACACTGCATTCCCAACCAAATCAATCCAAAATCACATCCAATTAGAAGAGCGTATGGGCGGAGTCTCAATGCAAGCGCATGGCACCCGCAACCAAATCAATCCAAAATCACAGCCAATCAGAAGAGCATGTGGGCGGAGTCTTAATGCAAGTGCACTGCACTCGCAACCAAATCAATCCAAAAACACAGCCAATCACAAGAGCATGTGGGCGGAGTCTTAATGCAAGCGCACTGCACTCGCAACCAAATCAATCCAAAATCACAGCCAATCAGAAAAGCGTGTGGGCGGAGTCTCAATGCAAGCGCACTGCACTCGCAACCAAATCAATCCAAAATCACAGCCAATCAGAAGAGCATGTGGCTAGAGTCTCTGATAAATTCATAAATATTACACAATACTACATAATAAATGTACCACACCGCAAAAACACTGAAAGAATACTTAATATTTTCATATTGTTTTCCGTTCTTCTTAATCGGAAATTCTTAGGCCTAAATCAAGAACATTTACTTAAGTAGGAAAATGAAAAGAAAAATGCCAGTGGGGTAAGAAAAATCAACTTAATTCAAAGGGAAAATGGCTATTTTTACTTGTTTTAGGCAAAAACTCCCTTGCATCTTGATTTAAGAATGTTTAGATATTTCTACTGGAAAACAAAACAAAAATGTTATTATTATTATTTTTTTCAGTGAAGTACCAATGTCCCTCCTGGAGCTCATAAAAAGCCACAGCCACAAGGAAAACAAACAAATATTTCCTGTCCACATAGCAGGAGTGTGTTTTTCCAGCAGGTACAGTGCTCTCTGAGGGCTCGGTCCACCCCGTGTCCCGCTGGTATTGGGTGGTTCGGGCACAAGAGAGAGTGATGGGGCTCTGGGCAAAGCCCCTGTTTGCTAGCCGAGTCCAATGGAGATGATTAAAGTGGTACCGATGGGCATGGGATCCATGCCATATGCAGATGTGTGCCAGCCAACCAGCCGAGTTGCTTGCCACGGCACTGTGCTTTATAACACCTGGAGCACTTTGAGCGCAGCCTCATGCATTTTTAATGGAGGTAATTTGCAAAGGCTATGTGTATGTGTGCCAGAGAGACTATACGGCCAGCCAAAGCCTTTTACTTCCCTTGTGCGTCACCTTTGAGCAGCAGCAATGAGTAAATCATATTTCTGTGCGCTGATGGCTCTGGAGAATAAAGAGCTCTATCAGGATGTCGAATTGCATGACAAAAATGCAGGGCGGGCATCTTTGGTAATGGCATTTCAGATGGCGTGCCCACTGACCACCCGCAGTGCGTTCACTGACCATCTGATGCATTTACAAAAATAGAAACAAACGCTAATTTGATTGACTGGTTTTACATAAGTTCCTCAAGTAACGACATACAGGGTTCTTTATCAATCAACCCGGACGCAAATGAGCATTGCCACAGATTAACAGGTTAGACGTTAGAGTCATCAAATATTGAAAAGCAGGTTTTAATTTGTGCTAGAACACGATGGACCGAACACCACTGGAATTGTATCCAACATCAATTTCAGTGGATGCACCACGAAAATTATTGACCTGTAGATTATAAAATGATATGACCTGTACATTTAAAACAATGTTTTTTTTTTTTTTTTTAATGTGATTAAAAATAGCTTTTGTTAATTGAAATAAAGCTAATATAAAATAAAATATTAAATATTAAATAAATATTAAATAACTATATATATAGTATATATGTAGAAATTAAAGTTTGCTTCAGAAAACGCTAATTATATATATATATATATATATATATATATATATATATATATATATATATATATAAGGGGTGTACCGGTACGCAAAAATCACGGTTCGGTACGTACCTCGGTTTTAAAGTCACGGTTCGGTTTATTTTCGGTACAGTAAGGGAAAGAAATGCAAACATTAAACTGCAGCTTGTTTATTACTATAAACTTTTTTTTAACAATTTGTTTACACTTTTTAATAAAATATAATAAAATATATATAAAATAAAATAAAGAATAAGAAATAAAATACTGCTGCAAAGTTCTCCACTAAATAAAATACTCTCAGTCTCAAACCAATATCACATAATAAAATATAATGAAAAATATAAATAAATAACTATGATTACAGTGCAGCATTACCAATCCCAGCTTGTAGGCCTGCTCATATTTAAAAATTAAGGCTGGGAATCGATTAAAAAAAATGAACTAATTAATTGCACAATTTGCTGTAATTAATTGCATTTCCTCCAAGCTTGTAATCATCAATAATCAAACTTAGAATCACCTAATTAAATGAAACACCGGGAAAAAAAGGAACAGAAAATAGCCCTATATTAAAATAATATTAAACATAGATATATCAATGTATTATTATTTTTCAATAATCAATCAACATAATCAATTTAAGATTATTATTTATTTTTTTTTTATTTTTTTTACTAATTATCAAAATAAAATATAGCCCTACAAAGCTATTACCAGAGCATGTGATCAGAGCAGGTCATTTTACCATTGTTGCCCAGCATGACTATACCAGCTCAGCAAACAGAAGTCTACTACTGAGAAATTTCACATTATTTGAGCGGACTTTGCTTTTCCAGTGCGTGATCGGTACATGATTGGAGTGTTTGGGCCGTTAACTATGGAGGGATTATTGGGTCAGATTTAAAACTAAAAGTCTAAAACTAAAAGTCTTAAACGAAAACTAAAAGTCTAAATTTGAAACTAAAAGTCTAAGTCTAGTTAACGACAGAGCAGAACGCGCAGCGCGCCGACACACACACACACACACACGCGGAACGGAGAGTGCGGTGGCGCACACGGAGCGGAAAAGCCCCGCTCATGAAAGCTGCGCGAGAATGAAACCCGATCGCCATATTTTCGGTCTATGGGCTTGTCTGCATTGGCCATGACGCTAGCAAGCGAGAGGCTGGGCTAGAGCGTGCCGTGTATGTTGTTGTACAGTGCGCGGTGTGTGATTTTTCGCCCTGCAGTCGATTTAATTGGTTTAGGTTACAGTGACGACGGGTAATATTTTAGAATCAGCTGCAGGGCGGGATTTGCGCTGCACGCGGAGACTTCCGACACTTATTATGTTCGTGTGGAAACACGAAAATGTACCTATGTTCCGCACACAAAATATTGCATTCAGTCATTCGGTACACACGTACACCGTACCGAAAGCCCTGTACCGAAACGGTCCGGTACGAATACACGTACCGTTACACCCCTAATATATATATATATATATATATATATATATATATATATTTTTTTTTTTTACAGGGGAAGAGTCAACAAACTAAAATGAAAATGAAAACTGAAAACATAAAAATAAAAGCTAATTAAAAATATTAATAAATACTATAATAGTATGTAAATAATAGTAAAATAATACTGATTAAAAAATCTATTGACAAAATAATTATAAAGCCTATGTTACATCTTATCAGAAATCACAGAAAATCTATGAACATTTTGCACGGTATTGAAAACTTTAATATTTAAAGTAAAAATATATATATACAGTATATCATGATACTAATTTAAAATCAATTGCTAAATCAATGTTAGAAGTCAATGTAACAACATTATAATGTACAATATGAAAATTTGCATAATTAAATAAAAATGTATTTATATATTAAATACCGATCAATGCTTGTGTATTGTCTGATATCTGATATGAAAATGATATTTTATGCATCCATTTTCACAAATTATTATTTATTTATTTTTTCATTCTAGATTTTATTGCAGTATAATCAGTAAAGTAACAATGGAGTGAAATTCCAGATAAACCTGCTCCTCAAAGGCATATAGAAACAAACTTTGGCCGATCACTTTACACGCCAGTCACGCGGTCTTTTCCTGCATAAGTGTGTGCTTCTCGGCCAGGATAAGCTGGAGCGTGGACCAGACTTTCTGCCTCGAGTCATAGGTCTGGAAACGCAAGACTACACAACAGCAGACAGAAAGTTTTTGCGATTGAGCAGACTTTTGACACGCTTTCCAAGGCCTCGAGATAAAGAAGCTTTTCTGGACTGTGCATGTGTGTTTGTAAAGAAGGATGGCAGGTTGATAACTGTGTGTGCCAAGGTGCCCATAGTTTGATGGGAAAAGCCTCCGGCCAGCAAATTCCAAGAGCCACACTTTGTTACGCTTCCGTGACTCGGTATATCTCCAGTAATAGGCTCTTCAATGGAAGAAATTGATCCTTGTCTAAACTAAGAAGTGGACTGTGGCCAGGGTGTGAACACACACACACACACACACACACACACACACAAACACAAACAAACAAACTGTTTTGCCTTTTCACTTTATCTCATTGAGGCTCACAGTCACTGACGTTGTGCATTGTGATAAAATAGCTGATAAAGCATTGTGGCTGCCAAGCTTAATGATGTATTTAAATGAAAAAACCCTGTAAGATCTATAGTTGCAGAGTTGTGCAACAAAGTTTTGCCCATGCAACAATTTTTCTAAAAATGTCTGGGCAAATCACTACTAAATATTTAAGGCTGCAGTGTTTCTTAACGTGATTTATACATTTATAAACAACATTACAATCACAATCAGTCAACATAAAGCATCTGCAAGCCATTTTAGCTCCTTAAAGTGACATATTTCCAAATGAAACCCTCATGTGTAAATTCAGATGTACGGTTTATTTGCGGGCCACACTGTACCTGACGGGGACTTTTTCCATATCCGGATCTTTTGCGATCACGGTTCCCACCCGCACACCCATCCGAGCATCTTCCTGAACCTCCATGATGGTGCCGGTCGGAGGGATGAAGATGGGAGGCTCGTCCACATCCGACACGCTGACCCTCACGATGGTTTGGTCCCGGAAAGACCCGAGATCCTTGAAACGAGGGTCCACGTGTTTGTTTACAGCCTCTACGACCACATTATGTGTGCGTTTGCTCTCAAAGTCTAGAGACTGGAACGAAAGAGACAATTAAGGATCAATAACATGTTGTAACACTACATGCCTTCTGTCGTCTGATTAATAGACTTTTTAGCAAGTAAAAATATTTTTAGTATAATTGTACAAACGTCCACCTTCAGCTCATGCTTCACAAGTCTTTTTGCAGTGAAATCTTTACTGATTTTTTAATAAAGTATATAACTTTCATGTTGTTGGTTATATTTCAAGATGAGCACTTACTTGACTGAAGCAACTTCGGTTTATTTGATTATCCATACATATTTTTTTAGAAAAATCATGAGTATCAAATATGATCATTAGGTTTTTGAGGAAGGTTTATTTGTTCATCTCTCAATCATCATTGTTTTGCATTGCATTATGTTTTAAAAACTACAGAGCTTTGATCATAAACTAAGCATTTAAATATCTTACTAAGACATTTTATTTGCAGAAATAGAGTGACGACTGATATTTCTATGCATTTTATGTAAGTAGTTTGTTATAGTGTTATAAAAATCTAATTAATTTACAAGCTATCAGAATTTCATCTTACTTCTTGACCATAGAAATATCAACATCTGCACCAAATTTATTTATTTTTTGCTCAGTTTGGGCCAAAAATAAAATTATATTAAGAGCTCCATATTTTCACTATATCATATGAGCCTTAAAAGCCTGATATATCAAATGTGAAACAAAACATAAAACACATATGCAAATTAGTTTTTTTTTTTTTTTTTTTTTTTTATTTGGTTAAATAAACAGTAAAAAAAAAAATCCAGACTATAATTGACCCTTCGCTAAGCCACGCCCGAAAACCGCATGGCCAATCGTGGCTTAGCAACCGTAACTAGGCACGGGAGGTCTGGCAAGCTTTGAGCGAGGGAAACATGCCGAAGCGTTGTGCGTATGGATTGTGCAAATCTGATACCCGGTATCCTAAAAGTTTGGACGGGGTGGTGGATTTTGTTCCCTTCCCGAAACCTAAAACCCAAGGGGAGAAATGCGGGGCGTCATCTTCATTTATATAGCGCTTTTATCAATGTAGATTGTTCCAAAGCAGCTTTACATTAATAATAGGAAATTAAAAGTAAAGTGTTTTGGCTTTATAGCAGCTCTAGAATAAAGTTATTGTTCAGCTCGTGGATCAAGTGTGATTAAAGGCAAGACGGAGGCTCACTGACTTGCGTTACTTAAAAATATATTTCAGCATTTTGTTAATCGACGGCCGCCCTACCCCAATCCGATCGCGACTCTCCTTGTGTTAGTTCTAGTAACGTAAAAGTAAAAGGTAGTTAGTAAAAGGAGGGAACATCAGGGGGCTTGCCGGAGATCTCCAAGGAAAAGGTTGGTATGCAAACTTAATCAGTTCATAACAGTAACGTTAGTCACTTATGTGACCCACGGCGTGTGAGCACTGAGCAGTAGCCTGGCGCACTACAAATATAAGCGGGAGAATGTTGTCATTGCAAAGTGGTCAGGCTAATGTCTTGTGTTTATTCCACAATACTTATGGATAAGCTGTTTGATTTATAAATATTAGATTTTCAAATTTCACTCACCCTGCTGTGCACGAACATAGCTGTTCCCATTTGAATGGTCAGCGTATGAGGCGGCTGCTGCTTGCGCTGGGCTGGGACCTATAACTGTTAGGCTTTATAGCTTCAATTTTGATGAAATTATTCTCTAATCGGTTGCATATTATGTCATGGATATAGCCCTCGAATGCATACTGCAGTCCCTTTTGTCTTGCTCTCTCATATTTTCACCTGTTCGCCAAAAATGACTAATTATCTCCTTAGGAATGTCTGAAACCAGTGCATACATACTGTAATAGACGTGCCAGGCGCAAAAGCTTGACAGGCGTAGCAACAGTAACTAAGGAGGGCGGGGCTTAGCGAAGGGTCAATTATTTTTCTATGACAGGCTTTTTTAGGGTCATAGAAAAACAATTAATATTTTTCAATGTAAGATTTGAAGTGCACTTTTGTGCATCTGTGCACATCTGTTGAATCACTGCTTGATGTTATAAAACAGTAGTTGCACTGAACATCAGAAAGCACGCGCACACACACACACACACACACACACAATACGGGCACATGAAGGGCAGGACGACCTTCAGAGCGTGAAATGGCACGACTGAGAGTTCTTCCATCTACCTTCTTGATGGTGATGACGGCCTCTTGTGTGTCTCCATCGGTCGAGACCCTGAACAGCTCCCCCCCCTCCTCATCTTTGATCAGGTAACTCATATCCGTATTCTCACCCATGTCTGCATCTGTCGCGATCACCCGGCCAAGAGGCGTCCCAACGCTGGCACCCTCAGAGACCGAAAACTGATACATCTCTGTGAGGGAGACACAGGGCACAACTTTCATTTCTGTTACATTCATGGTGAGAATGCATGCATATTAGGACTGGAAAATAAAAAAATAAAAAATAAAAACCTTTTGATAATATTTATATAATAATATATAATAATACATATACTTTCTAAGTATGTATGTATTTGATCTAAATGAATTAAAAACTGTATTTTCTTCAGTCACAGTAAAAATCTAGTTAATGTTTTTGTACCATTTTTCACTAAATGAAAATATATATTTTAATAATTTTCATTTTATATGCACCAATATAGCAGTAGCAAATGCTCACCAAGCTGCACTTATTTAATCAAAAATACAGTAAAAACAGAAATATTGTCAAATATTATGACACTTTAAAATAACTGTTTTCTCTGTGAAAATATTTTCAAATGTAATTTATTCCTGTGATCAAAGCTGAATTTTCAGCATCATTACTCCAGTCTTCAGTGTCACATGATCCTTCAGAAATCATTCTGATATGATGATTTGCTGCTCAAGAAACATTTATGATTATTATCAATGTTGAAAACAGTTGTGCTCCTTCATGTTTTTGTGGAAACTGTGATATTTTTGTTATACTTTATGAATAAAAAGTTCAAAAGAACAGCATTTATTTGAAATAGACTCTTTTGTCACAAAGAAAGAAAGAAAGTCTGCGTATGTAATCATTAAGAATCAATTACTCTGGAGAACAAGAATGTGCTGTTCACACCCTGAAGCCGACTGTTACGCTGTATTTACTTTGAAGCAGTTTCAAGAACACAGCACAATGACAAACCTCATTTTAATAAGCATCTTGGCCTTACATAATGTCCATATGTAATATGTTTGAGTGCAGTATGTGTCATAGCGGAGTATAAAGATCTCAGTTTGGCCCACAACGCAAAAAGCAGCTTAATGAATTAGATGCTACAGCAAAACTGGCATAAATGAGGCTTTTGTAGAGAATGAGAGATGAAAAAAAGAGGAGAGTCATCGAGATATGGAGAAAAACAGACATCAGGGCATGCGAGACAGTATTACAGCGAGTCTCTTTGCTGTAATAAAGGTAATGCTGCTTTTCCTCTGGAGGAAATGGAAAGCGAGAGCGGAAGAACAGCAGAAAAGGGAAATAATACCTGAATGTGTTTCATTGCTATTTATATGGTGTGGCTGCAAACACACACACACACACACACATACACACACACACACACACACACACACACACAGTCTTGCTTCCAGACATGAAATGTATTAAAGCGTTGCCCACATGGTCAGCTCTGATGTGAGCAATGAGACAAAGTGCTTTTTATTTGTCTGAGACACACCACATACACTATGGGCCCTATCTTGCACCCAGCGCAATTGACTTTGTACACTTACGCATGTATCATTCCTATTTTGCACCCGTCGCACAGCGGACTTTTCCCTCCACAGACGCACGTCAGTAAACTAGGGAATGAACTTGCGCTCCCGGGGGCGGTTCAGTGAAAAGAGGAGGCGTGTTCCGGCGCAAACGTTCCCTGGTGCTATTTTGCAGTTTCAGAAAACAATTCCACCACTGACCAGGAGAAACCGAGTCTAAAGTCAGTGGCGCGTTGCGCATGTTATTCAGATGCTATTTTAAGGGCGCATGCTTGGCCATAATCAATGTAGCGTGTGCACAACGCACATACACTTTGCTTCTCTCATCTACACAGATGCAGCAGTTTTCATTTTTGCAAACCATACATAATTACAAGGAACAATATTCCACACGAGGGAAATCATTGTGGTGTCCATGAAGATGTGAAAAAATAGGCATAAATCTAGCTTACACATTTACCCAAATTATTATACGCCTGTTTAACCGAAGCTAATTTGGGTGTGTTTCTCCATCCCCAATGTCACTTCTCTGTGTTTTACGGCCCTGACGAGAACGTCGGTCTCCTCGGCTGTGAACCGCTCCTGGCAAATCCGCCGTTATAATAGCAATCCGCCATGGAACAAGCGTGCCTGCTCTTAAAGGGAATGTGAGATGAAGCTCTGATTGGTTTATTTCATGTTACACCCAAACCACACCTATGAGTAATGAAGCTACTTCAGACCAACACATTTTAGATTTGCGTCGGGCGCAAGAGTCATTTGTCCCGCCGGTATAATAGCAACAGCACCCGAGATCCGCCCACAAAGTTACCTGCGTTTCACATTTGATACTCGTTAAAATAGGGCCCTATAAGTCAAGCACATTGATTGAAAACATATATCTGTCAATTGTATATATACCTTTTGAGAATGTACTGTAACATCATTATATGATTCATTTTTTATATATATATATATATATATATATACAGTAATTCAAGAAAATCAGGCATTATGATGCAACACTGGGAGCACAAAATTCTACATAGGTTTAGTATAATAAGATTTAGACTACCAAACTAACACAAGCAATTTTTTTTAATGAAATTAATACTTTTATTCATGCAATAAATTTATCAAAAGTGACTAAAGACATTTATTATGTATTTCCTTCAAACTTTCTATTCATCAAAGAATCGAAGATGTAATAAGAAAAATAATAAGAAATGCAGCAAATCATCATATTAGAATGATTTCTGAAGGATCATGTGACACTGAAGACTGGAGTAATGATGCTGAAAATTCAGCTTTGATCACAGGAATAAATTTCATTCTACAATATATATTCACACAGAACACAGCTATATTGAATGGTAATAATATTTTACAATATTACTGTTTTACTGTATTTTTGTTCAAATAAATGCAGCCTTGATGAGCAGAAGAGACTTCTTAAAAAAAATTAAGAAGGTAAAAAATTACCGGCCCCAAACTTTTGAACTGTAGTGTACATTCAGTTATATCATGTAACAAATATATTAAAAATATATAATAGCCTAGAAAGTACAGCCTTACACAGATAAGATCTACCTAAAATCAACAAGCTATATTTCTAATCAGAAAAGTTCTTTCAGCCAGTGGAATTATTTCGTGCTCCAAGTCTGCCAGATTTGGACTGGGTCTTGAATGGTAATGACCGAACACATACGCCTGACAGGCTCTGGCCGACGGGACGTTTGATAGACCTTCAGAACTGACAGCAGAGCTTTAGCGGCGTTCACACTGACAGCCATTTACAGCAACAAAGAAGCCATTCGTTTTCAATCAGAGTCGGTCATTTGAAGGAATACAGCGACCTCAAAACTTCTGTTATCAATTACTCATCCTCACCAAGATGATCTTGGAGGCTCTTTGCAATATATAGTACTGGGACTGTCAAGCTACAAACTGACAAAACAGCACCATAGAAGTGACAAAATAGCATTTATATGCTATAGTTCAAGTCTTCTGAAGTCATACACTTGCTTTGTGCATTGTAGTAGCTAGTCATGGTACATTCAGGTCTGATTTGTGAACAAATCGTTCATTTGAGTTGAATGTTTTCCATTATATCAATATATCCAGTTCACATAACCAGTCTAAATGATTTGTTCATGATTCAGACTGATCCAATTCTTCACTGACTCAATGAATCAGCTCATTAGAGAGAAAGGTTATCAATCAATAACGACTTCAATTTGGGTCATCTTTTTTTTTTTTTTTTTGTATATGCATTTATGATAGTTTTAAAGTGCTTTTGCATCTGTTTCAAAGCTTCAACGCTCCCAGTGTCATTCATTGTAATTGCACAAAAAAACAAAGCAGGACTATAGCACATTCAGAATATCTTGTTTTTTGTTGCCTGAGGAAAGAAAGTCATACGGCATGAGGGAGAGCGAATAATGGCAAAACTTTCAGTCTAGGGTAAACAATTCCTTTTAAACAACTTATTCCATGGTCTGTCTGAATACTTGATTCTGATTGGCTGGCAGGTGCAATAAAACCGGTTAATGCACAGGTAGTTCCGGTCAGTTTAATCACTGTTCTATATTAATGCACTGTTGACAAGAATTTCCTAAAGGTTGCCTCTCCATTGCTGTATATTTTTCTCCACATAATGTGTGCAACAGTTTTATGGATAAACTGCCACTCATGCTAAGTCTGATTGATTATTCATAATCATAACGTTTATATGGTAGCACTTTACAATAAGGTTTTACTTGTTAACATTAGTTAACTACATCATTTAACATGAACTACAATAAAAAATACTTGCACATCATTTAATAATAATAATTTTATATAGCGCCTTTAAAAGTTGCATTCTCAAAGCGATTTACAGGAACAACAAACCACAGCAAGAAGAAACAAACAACACAAAATATGAAGACAAGGAAGA
This sequence comes from Abramis brama, assembly GCF_963993115.1. Classification (NCBI taxonomy): domain Eukaryota; kingdom Metazoa; phylum Chordata; class Actinopteri; order Cypriniformes; family Leuciscidae; genus Abramis; species Abramis brama. The sequence goes on along the minus strand of NC_139973.1, from coordinate 2,718,761 downwards.
TAGATAGATAGATAGATAGATAGATAGATAGATAGATAGATAGATAGATACATAGATAGATAGATAGATAGATAGATAGATGGATGGATGGATGGATGGATGGATGGATGGATGGATGGATGGATGGATGGATGGATGGATGAACAGAAAGACTGTGAACTAACATGAACAATTAAATTTTTTTATTTTTTTTATTTTTTTACAAAGCTTAATAAAATCTTTACAAATATATTGCTCATTGTTAGTTTATGTTAGCCAATGCATTAACTAATGTTAACAATTGAGACCTTATTGTGAAGTTTTACTAATTTTTTCAACTTTATGGCCTGGTTTCACAGATGGGTCTTAGATTAAACCAGGACATTTAAGTAGCTTTTATAAATGTGCCATAGAAAAAAAACATTACTGGTGTGCATCTGAAGACAAAACAATGGCACTGCACATATATTTTAAGATATCAGTGGAAGTTGCATTGAGTTAAAACAGCTCAAACATGCATTTAGTCTGGGACTAGACTAGAAACAAGGAGTATATCTTTTTTGTAGGCCTGGAAATCACAACTTTAAAATTCCAAGGCCATTTTCCTCAGAGCCATCATAAAATGTGATGGAGGACAGTGCTGAGAGACATAAACTCGACTCTGACGGCGTGCGGCTGACTGACATCACACACACACACTCACTTTGAGGGAAGCGTGGAGGGTTGTCATTAACATCCGTGATCACTATGGTCACAGTGGTAGAACCAGAGAGACCACCCATTTGGCCCGCCATATCCGTTGCCTTGACAACCAGCTCATAACGGTCCTGCGTCTCGCGATCGAGATCCGCCACGGCTGTCCGGATCACTCCTGAAGCCAGAGGAAAGAAGAAGAAGAGAGAGAGAGAGAGAGAGAGAGAGAGAGAGGCTGGGTAAATGGGTGTTGAAAAGGTCACACGAGCAACGTTACGTGCTTAAAGCCACTAGTTCCTCTTCTTTTGCTTTCAGCATTATCTTCAGTTTAAAGAAAATGTTCTTTAAACTGAAGATTCAGTTGCTTGGTGATTTCAAATATTTTTAACTAAAACTGTTCAGTGAAATAAAGCTGAAATAAAATAAAATATAAATGTAGCCTTGGCAACTAACTTAAATAAATTAAGTACTAAAATAACCTAAACATACACACACAAATAAACAAATAAAGCTACACTCAAAAAAACAAAACAAAAAAAGCCTTTTTTCAAGGTTTATGCATTTCATTTAATAGTAAATTTCCATCAAACTGGATTGAATAATCCTTACATATATTTATGTGATTCGTATTCATAAAAAAATAAAAATAAAAAAAATGTTTAAATTTAAGTTTAAGATTATTTTTTTACAAATTTAATAGTATGCAAGGATTATTCAATTCAATTTGATGCAATTTTACTATTAATTGAAATGCGTAAATCTTGAGTGTAAATAGAAATATTTACAAAATAATCAAATTTGGTAAAATTACTGAAGCTGAAGATTTAAAATACTAATAAATGCTATAATAGAAGGCTATATAAATAACACTAACATAAGGCAAATTAGAAAAGTTGCCATAACAACTAACTCAAATTATATAATCTTAAATTGAAGTACTAAAATTACTAAAACTGAAATAAAAATAAAGCTAAATAGAGATATTAAAAAAAAAATAATAATAATAATAATTAAGCTAAAATTAAAAAGAAAACTGAAAATATAAAAAGCCAATACAAATAAATGATAGCAAATAATACTAAAATATTTTTTAGCTATATGAGATAGGCAACTGTCTGACAATATGAAGTGTTCACACAGATTAGATTTAAAAAAAAAATAATAATAATAATTTTTTTATAATAACCAACCAACATTTTTGATAAAAAAACATTACGTAATGTTCGTCGGACTGCATTTCTAACCGGTGGTTCTGAGTAGAAATAATTATAGATTAGTGCAGATAGAACAAGCTACTCTTATCAACATAGATGAATCATCACAAAGCTTTGATGGGGATTTCAGCGGGTCTTTAATGTAGATGTAAGATCCTGGCTGATGAAATCTTTCACTCATCTTTACTGTAAACCATATCCTGCGGTTTGAGTGACAGTGATTTTTAGTGGCTTGTCATATTTCGTGTCAAATTCTCTGCATCCAGTCGAGCTCCTGTGACATCAGGACAGAAGAGAGAGCGAGGAAAGGTTATACGCAACAGGTTGTGTTTATCTTTTGCCACCATTCTTGGGGGGGGAAAAGGCGAATTTTGATTTTTCTTTGATCTGAAATGGACCAACGCAGCAGGAGTGTCAGGCTGGCGTGTGTCCTTTACCATTCTCATAATTTCCATGCCTGAGTCGAACCAATGCCATGGCAACAAAGGATAATTGCAGTCCTTCAGAGTAACACAGAGACATTGTCTTTATTTCACTCCCAAAATATCTTGATTCCAGGACCAGTGACCAGACCAGAAAAGCTAGTGGGTTACAGACTTTGAATGACATATGGCTTTTAAAACATCCTGGTTTTGGATGTCCTATAATAAAAAAATAATATAATATAATATAATATAATATAATAATAAAAAAATAATATAATATAATAAAACATAATAAAAAATAATAAAAAATAATATAATATAATATAATATAATATAATATAATTTTCATATAATATAATTTTCATATTATATTATTGTATATTATGCATTAGAAAAACAATGCAGGACCAATATCTCAAAAGTAAAAACAGGAATAGTTGTAACATTTTTGTTAAAAAAAGCACATAACAAACATAATTAATTTCATATTATATTATTATATAGTATGCATTAAAAAACAATGCAAAAAATAGGACCAATATCTCAAATGTAAAAAAGGAATATATATATTTTTTAATTATACAAATGTTCATAACAAAAATACAAAAACATAAACATTTTAATATAATGTAATATAATATAATTTAATATATATTTTTATATTATAGTTTATTTTGCATTGAATATATATATATATATATATATATATATATATATATATATATATATATATATATATATATATATATATATATATATATATATATATATATATATATATATATATATATATGATGATATATGATGTGATGAAAATAATGTCACAATGCAAAAAAAACACAAAAAATGTAAAAAAGAAAAAATCCTTTTTACCTTTTGAGGTATGCACATACATACATACATACATATATATATATATATATATATATATATATATATATATATATATATATATATATATATATATATAAATTGAAGAAAGTACAATAAATATTACCATCTAAAAAGTAAAACTGTGCATTTGAGAGGAAGTGCTTGAATTTTCTAGAATATGTCACAATAGAAAAAAATCTTAATGGCTAAAAAAATACTGTGGGGTGAAAAATGACCCAGACGTGTTTTCATGCTCCAAACAACACTATTCTGAAACATTCTGAACAAAAGATAATAAAAAGGTGCTGTGTTTCTGTAGTCAACAACGGAAAAAAACAAAAACATGAACCATGGCTCTCCTTGTGGGTTTGTGCAACAAACAAACGCTCGTCTGGCTGTCTGTGTCAGTTTCTTTGCTTTGTTTCTATCTGCATTTCTTCTTCCTCTCCCTCTCCTCTCTCTCTCTCTCTCTCTCTCTCTCTCTCTCTCTCTCTCTCTCTCTCTCTCTCCTCTCTCTCTCTCTCTCTCTCTCTCTCTCTCTCTCTCTCTCTCTCTCTCTCTCTCTCTCTCTCTCTCTCTCTCTCTCTCTCTCTCTCTCGTCACACCGCTGAGGAACTCTGCATTCCCAGTGAGGAACCGCTAGCCATCGGCAATGTTTGTGTGGAAGAGTACATCTGTGCAAAGAGCTCGCTGCAAAAGATACGTGTGCTGCTTTTAAGAGTCCAGAGCACAATTCTCTCTTTCTCTCTTCAACCACATAAAGCCGCTGACCTGAGGTCAGATCCATTACAAGTACAGTCTGAAGTTGAGCCAATGCAAAGCACTCCACCTGAAAGACTTCTGAAGGAAACATGGAGTTCTGGCTAGATTAGGGTCAGGCATCGGGCAGGATGAACACAAATGAGATCACCTTAATATCTCAACTGTTTCAATGAAAGCAAATGGAGAATTTTGCTTAAGTCTACTGCTTCTCAGATGTTTTTCCTGGTAAAAAGACCACAGTAATCTCTCTTCTTTCTCTTCTAGATGCCAACAACGCTCAGAATGAAGTCTGCAATCCAAGTCAGAGATCTGGCACATTTCTCATCAAATTCATCCATGATTAAATTGATCTGAGCTGCTATCCAGATTCATTTTATAGCTCTATATTCTTAGTTTCTCTCAACGATGGTCTCAATCATGTGTATTTTTCTGGAAAGGCATGTAAAAAAAAAAATATTGGAGACTTAATGAGCTTTGAAAGAGCATTAAAATCTTCCTCTGGAGTTCCAAACTTGTAAATGAAGCAAAGATTATTGAAATACGCTTTACTATTTCAGTCTTTCCACTTCAAAATTTCACATTTATTTAATGTGTGACTCGCCATTTCTTTGTAATTATTTGTGCAATTTACTAGCAATTTCTGAGAGAAAATGTCCATATTCTGGTAATTTCAGGGCAGCAAGAGGTTGAAAAGCTCCTCTCATTTGAGAAAATTGCAGAAGCAAATGAGAATATCATCAAACGGCTCGAACATTTGGAGAACATGAGATGAGAAACCGTAGTTCAAAAACACCGGATCTAATAAATTGATATTAATATCAAACTCCTCAAATAGCCTTTTTATATATCCCGTGTCAAAGACTGAATGCCCCGTCCAGGGATTATAACGCTGGTTTTCTGGAGGTTCAGAGAAAGAAACGAGGTCAAAACACGCAGCTCATCTTCTTCCAGCTCATCTAACTGTCCTCAGATCAGAGGGAAAGAGCGTGCAAAAAGTCCAGCGGTTAACGTGGCACAAGCCAAGCCATTTATCATCCGGTGCTCTAAGGTCTCGTGCCCGCCGGCCCGAAAAAGAAATCATTAAAAGTTTAGTGCTAGTTCCCCGGGGATGAACGCAGGCAACACACGCTGAGATATTCCCGGGAGATTCCAGTGATGACGACCAGTTCATGTTTACTTACACCGCTGCATATAACTCATCTAAAACCTCACGCCAGCAGAAAAACATTCTGATGCTACACTCTTTATAATTATTTCATGCGAGGAAACTGAAAATATTTTTCACAGCATTCAAAAACACACTCATTTATAATAAATGAAAAGGTGTAAAACACGATGGCGTTCAAAGGCTTGCATGGGGTCAATATGATTTTTTTAAAAGTTATTCAGCAAGGATCCATTAAACGGATCAAAAGGGCAGTAAAGATTAAAATGAATTAAAATAGAAAACCGTTATTTTAAATTGTAAAAAATACTGTTACAACTATAACTAACTTTATCGGTTATAGTTTGTATCGGGCCATAAAAAGTCACAGCTTATCAAAAGTTTCGGGTCGCTCAGAAAGGAAGTGTTAGTAAAGACATTTATAATGTTAAAAAAGAGAAGATTTATATTGCAAATATAACATAACCGTTTTCAACATTGATAATAATCATAAATGTTTCTTGAGCAGCAAATCATCATATTAGAATGATTTCTGAAGGATCATGTGACACTGAAGACTGGAGTAATGATGCTGAAAATTCAGCTTTGATCACAGGAATAAAATACATTTTTACAATAATACAATAGAAATCATTTTATTTTAGTAAGCATAAGAGACCCCAAACTTTTGAACAGTAGTATATGATATATTTGTCTCTTTACTTTCTCCAAAAGGAAGGACTTCAATGAAGAGTTAGATCTAACTTGAGGATTCTTCAACGGGAATCTAGCTATTTCATTTTTTTTTCTTTAAATAAATAAATAATAAATTAATGTATTAATTGATGCCATCACTCATTTAATACATCAATGCTAAAAATCTAATTCTCTGTGCATTTTTCTTCTTCCTGAACCCTGTTGCACTCTATATTTCTACTAAGAACAAAATTTCACTCAACAGACAATTTGCTACATTTCTAGGAACTCTTTTTTGGCAAACCTCAGTGCTGAGTGCTGGTGCACTTACAAACACCTTGGAAAATAACCTACACTAAATTATAGTGCAAGCACCAGAAAACTATTTCTACTAGAATGACTGTCTGTCCGATGGCTTAAAATCAGTGGCCAATTCACTAGAATGACAAAAAACTAATAGTCAACAACTGAAAAGTTTCTGAAAGTGAGAGTAAGTCATCGTGCAAAACTTTACACCGTGATGTTTGCATGCAAATGCACCAATTAAAAGTAGTATCCAATTTGTGGATCACATGCAAAAGGCTTTCGACATGATTATAAATGCTCCTATTCATTAGAAATGATTATGTAGAGAACAAACTGATGTGCTTACCGGTTTGTCGGTCAACAGTAAAGAATCTCTCTCCGTCCAGGACGCTGTAAACGATCCGAGCGCTGCTTCCATAGGTCGGGTCATCCGCGTCTGAGGCCATAACCTTCATCACTGACGTCCCTGTATTCAACACATCAATTGTTTTACGTTAGATTGTTGTTTCATCAAGTAAAACAATATTTTCATAGACCTCATTTCCATCAAGTTGTAAGCGTTTCCAGAGCATTTAGCTGTTCTTTATTTATTCATTTTATTCAATGCATTTCCTGAGCCAATTGTGTGCATCTCAACAGCCTCCTGGCTCCCGATACAAAGCACATATTTACGTTTAGTCACACGTTTTAACTAAAGCAAAGCCTGCAGCCTATAAAACTTAATGGACCTTATTCCTGAGGGGGAAATGCAATCTTCTCGCACGAAAAGCCCGGAAAACGAAGACGGGGAGAAGATAAGGCACACAGAGTTTAAAGGAGGAGTGTTCAGCCTCATGTCATTCCAAACCTGTACGATTCTCTCGTTTCGGTGGAACACAAAAGGAGAATATTGCAGGAATCTCTACAAAGCTCTTTTATATACAACAATTGCTTATAGTCACCATGCTGTCGAGCAACAAAAAGGACATTAAAGTCTTCTGAAGGGATGTGATACCTGTGTGCAAGGAACAGACTGAAATCTGGTTGGTATTCCCTGAAAAAATCTGAATGTGGACGGAAATAAGATGTCAGAGTTTCATGGAACATCATCAGTGAATAATGACTTCAATTTAAAATTGTCCAGTACGTCAGAAAGTGAACACTCAGTGTAGACAGCGTCAGTCATTATAATGGCTTTTGACGCGACACTCAAACGGCAGCTGTTAAGTGACTGAACGCCAGTGGTGCGATGATGTATAACTATTCGTCGATGTCTTGCTCTGGAGGCGGGCATATGCAAATGTATTTGTGTGTATGTGACGTCACAGATCACGCAATATCCAAACAAGCAGTTTTTGGAGCTTGATTAAATAAAGACAACGGCTATTTACACTAAGTCAAAATAGCATTTTGACTTATACTAAATAAAAATAGCATATTTTCTTAGCATAAGTCCAAGTAGCAATAGATTCTATTTACACTAGGTGAAAATAGCGGTAGATTATATTCACACTATGTAAAAATAGCAGTATTTTCTTTGCAATAAGTGTAAATTGTAGTTAGAAGCGATTTATACTTATAAATAGTGGCAGATTCTATTTGCACCTCAGTGTTGTTGTACATTAAACGGTGTGTAATAATAACATAGAGTGTAAATGATTATATTTATTAAAATTAGTAAATGGATGCCGCGTTATTGGGACAATAAAGCCTTCCCTACACTAACCCCTAACCGATAAACACTATTGTTAAACACACTTTTTTTTTCGACTTTCGGAAATTTTCTTAATTTTTATTGAAAATAAATACCTTTCCGAACTGCATCAAAACTTTCTGTCACACGCCTTACAGCTACAGTATTGCTACTGTTGGCAATCTAGCTTCTTACGCAATTTTGTCTGGCCCAACCAGACGTCAGTGGGCGGAGTTAGTGTAAATAGACACTGCGTTAAATAAATGCTGACTGTAAAATAAATCCTGTTGTTTTTACGGAAATAAACTGGCAGCTGTGGTTACCAGAACAATACTGTAAAAAAACACATCAAACCGTAAACATACTTACGGAGTAAATTTAACATTTTAAACATGTGAATTGGGATTCAGTGATATTTACATAACTACACTGTAAAAAAAAAAAAAAAAACTGTTGAAGTATTAATATCTGTTTTGTACCATAGTATTACACTGACAAACCAACAATCACAGCAGTAATGAGAGTCACATGATTAATCAAAGCTCATCACAAGTAGTTCTTCCACAAGAAAGTTAATATTAATATATATAGAAGGTGCACAGTGTCATTCACACAAACATTAAACACCATCATGGTAACACACATGAAATTTTAAAAATACAATAAACATTAATTTAACAACATTAAATGTAACATACAACCCTAATGTACATAACTGATTATAAAAAAACTAAGAAAACTATGACAAAACAGTTTTTTCAACAAAAATACATCAAATGTGAAGTGTCACGCAGGGAATTGTGGGAATGTCAATTTACGTTTTTTCACTGTAAATTATACAATGACTTGTTCATTTTTACTTCCAAAAACTGTATTTTACAGTAAAATGACATTAAATGTACCATTATATCTATCACAGTTATTTACCGTATATAGTAAGGAAACTTTCTGTTAACCAATTAACAGTTTTTCACTGTAGCATTTTTACAGTCTTTTACTGTTAAAATCACGATAATTTTTTACAGTTTATAATGAGGAGGATGTTTTAAGCTCTGAAACTTGCAGGATGTTTTACTGGTACAAAGACCTCTTATATGTCAAAAGATCAAGGCAAATTTGATTTCTCATGTCATGACGCTTTATATACTGTAACATTATTTTCAGCAAACAGGTCTGAAACATCAAGGTGAGTAAATATATATATATATATATATATTAGGGCTGTCAAAAGATTAATCGCGATTAATCGCATCCATAATAAAAGTTTGTGTTTAAATAATATATGTGTGTGTACTGTGTATAATTAAATTTGTATATATAAATACACACACATGCATGTATATATTTAAGAAAAATGTGTTATTTATATATAAAAAAATTATATTTATATATAATATAAATTATATATAAATATATACAGTATATGTATGTAAATATTTCTTAAATATATACATGCATGTGTGTATATTTATATATACAAAATAATTATACACAGTACACACACATATATTATGTAAACACAAACTTTTATTTTGGATGCGATTAATCGCGATTAATCTTTTGACAGCCCTATATATATATATATATATATATATATATATATATATATATATATATATATATATATATATATAAGTTTATTGAATAGGATAAACCCATTGAGATGAACCATCTCGTTTTCGAGGGGGTCCTAATTTACAATACAATACAATACAGAACAAGGGACAAATCAAACACATTACAATAGAATAATAAGACATAAACAATACTACAATCAACACACTACAACAAAAACAACAACAATAACAGCAAAAACAAAACAAAAAAACATCAAAAAGATAAGTATTTAGGTGAATACAACCACTTGATAGCCACACAAAGGCTGTGAACAAATACTTGCCAACCAAAACATAACATAGATAAAAAATACAGTGACTTGTAAATTATATACAGGTATATCATCATCTGAAACAAGAACAATTTAGCTCAAAATAAGAAGACAAACTATTTTTAAATATGTAAAATGATGTTAAAGATCGTATGTTTGAAGGTAAGTTATTCCAGTCTGAAGGAGCCTTAAATATAAATGCTCTCTTTCCTATTGCTTTTTTGACTGTAGGAGTGAAAAAAATATATTGTGTAGAATGCCTAAGGTTATGAATTGAAGAATATGGCACCAGAAGCTGTTGTAGATATTGAGGATAGCTAAAATGTACACATTTAAATATGAGTTGCAACCAATGTATGTGTCTTCTTATATTGAGTGAGGGCCATTTAAGTGAATTATACATTACACAGTGATGAGTATTATATAAATCTACAGAGATTATTGTATGCTGTATTAAGGGGTAGAAGGCTAGTTTTAGATGCATTTTGATAAACAACATCGGCATAGTCAAAAAGTGGCAATATCAGTTGTGTGGCAAGTTAAACGATGACAGAATATACATTTTTATTCAAATTATTCCTTTAAGAGCCTCTTCAGTGCTCGGGACTGCATATGTAGTGAAGAAACGGCGCTCAAGGACAACTCCAGCGCTTTTATCCAGGCCGATCGGTCTGCAGGTAATTGGTGACAGCTGGTGGTGTCCACTAAAGGTCATGGTTGCAGTCTCTCACGGAGGCCTGTCACGATACTGTCCGGACACATAATAGGCCTATGCTAATTAGGTTAATTAACAGGAAGTGTCAAAATCTCGTTTGTCTTCAGTCACAAAAGCCGCCTCCCATGAGGGCTTACAGAAAAGGACAATGTTTTATCATTAAAGCTAACCACTTTCACCGAAGCCAAACACCCCGATCGGTATCAGTCTGATAGCTTTTCGCGTTCTCTAACCTTCCATCCGTTTCGTGGCCTGAGCCGTGGCGTGAACAGAAGCAAACATCAAACACTCGGATAAAACTCGCAGGGTATTCTTATACATTTGCTGTTTTCTGTGTACGGCCACTCTTTCAAGTTCAGTTTTGTTTATAGCACTCTATTTTGCCTAATGGGGCTGTGGAGGCAAAGCTACCGCGAGGAAGATTTGCTGGTATATCAAGAAAAAAGTCTTTGCGGATCGCCATTCAGAACAACAAACAACTGCCAACCATTTTCAGAAAAAAACTAAACAAAAAAAACCCCACACGCTTTCATAGTGATCTTCAAAAGATCACGGACGCCTACTCTGCTCTAGGATAACTTTGAAAACTGTTTGCATTGCATTAAAAAACCCGACTGTAAGATAGCATTTCTCTTGTTAACTGGGAGTTGAGATGCAGGAGCCATTTCCTTTCATGGGATTACTTACTTATCTTAATTTTCCACAGGTAATAATCAGCATGGAGCTGTCCGACGGCCCTCCCTGAGTCTAGTAATGCCACTAGTGAAAAACTATATAAATGCAAATGCTATTTTATTGTGTTTACACTCAAACAGGATGAGCAAGCTCTAGCAACGTCTCTTATTAATGCACAGCCTCGGATTCACTAACAGGTCATTAGATCTTGGTTTATGAGTCCTGCGGTGGCTCCTGGGAACGCATAAAAGGAAAACACACTTGAGAAGTTTGAGACATACACAATTATATTACTGGAAACTATTTACCACCATCAGCCGAAGAAAAAAGCACTCAACCTTGATGCATTAACAAAAGTGTGCATGATTTGATTCTTTGAACTCTAAAAAATAAAGGTTCTTTATCTTTAGTATGTCCGTCTGCAGTCAATAATTGTATCCCTTTGATAATGACATATTTAAATGTTTTTTTTGTGTTTTTTTCCTGTGAAAATAATATCTTTATTCTTTAAAATAGCTTGAATGTAACTCTACACCATTGGTTTATTAGTATATGTGGATATACGAATATGCAAATTAGTCTCCGCCTCCACCCACTCACAGCAGCTCGGATTACAATACACTCGGACTGTAGTAAACACTATGGTTTTATACAGCCATATATGTTTGAACCCAAATCTGATTCAGAAGAAGGAGAGAGAGAGCGAATTACATAGGTAGGAAAACAAGAGCACCCTCAGTTGATACTGTAATAATATCATATTGACGAAATGGATTTGGCAAACACTCCTGTGCATATTTGTGTTTGCGCTCTGGAGAACATCAATATTTCTATTTACCACATGTTTTTGCAGCGGTGAGCAATGTAGCCAATCACAGACATGTTTGTTGATCTCTTGAATGCAGTGACCAATCAGACATGTTTATTTTAGTCAGAATCCACACACGTTCTGCATGCTAGCGAATCCTCTCATTAACAAAGTGTAGGCATGATGTGAATAAGAGATTCTTTGTGCAGTTTAGATTATTGATTATAATAGAACTTTGTGAGAACTTTTAGTGATTGTAAAAGCTGTATTTGCAAGTTTATAGGCTATAATCCATTCAGAATTTGAATAAAAGTCGACACATAATGGTAACTGATATGATTATCCTTTGTCTTGACTATATCAAACAGCTAATGATGTGTTGCTGATGTTACACAAACCACATTTCCGTTCGCCATCTCAGATTTAGACAGTTGCCTTCTAACAATCAGCATCCTTAGAAATAATGATAGAAAAAGCCCCGCCTCACACGTTAACCGGATTGGTTACATATTTACGGTAGGGAACAGGGGTGGTTTCAAAAGCGTGTTTTTGAGACTGTCTTTGGTTCACTGCAGTTTTAAGGAGAAAATACTCAGCAATGGTGTTGACTTATGAATTTACACATGCTTTGTCTTAAAGCATATTAAAAACACCACATAGACATATAAACATGAATTCTGAAAAGAAAAAAACTCAATTTTAAAAATTCCCCCATGGAAACTTTTCAAGCATAAAAGGTTTTTATAGTGGAAAAAATGTTCTTTAGATTTTTAAAATGTTCTTCACACTAAAAAAAAGAAGATTATTTTAAAACCTGTTCTGAAAGGTTCTTTAGGGAACCAAAAACAGTTATTCTATGGCATCGTATAAAGTATAACATTACCATCCAATACCATGGTACTGCACTTTTTTGTAAGTGTGGTCTGCTTCATTTCCAAAACATTAAAGGTTTCAAGCCTGAGATAAGGAAAAGGCTGCTCGGGAGTGTAATAGTAGTGTGTTTGTGCTCTCTGTGTGTTCTACCAAGTGCAATTATTGCTCCAGAAGTAGATGGAAGGGGAAAAAGTACATGTTTGCAGCCCTTGATCCAGCTCTTCACAGTTATAACCCACACATGCACGCACGCACACACACACACACACACACACACACACACACACACACACACACACACACACACACGCACACACACACACACACATACATACATATGTTGTGTTTTCATGTATTATGGGGACTTTCCAAAGACATAATGGTTTTTATACAGTACAAACTGTATATTCTCCTACCATCACACTAAACTTTCTGCATTTTTACATTTTCAAAAAGCATCACTTAGTCTGATTTATAAGCTGTTTTCCTCATGGGGACCAAACGATTTCAGGATTTTGGATATTGCCATCTTTGTGGACACACACACACTATATAGCATCCTGCAAGGGTGGGCTGGGAATTCAATATGTGCAACCTTTATTTAATATTTACTTAGTCGTTCATTTATTAATTTACTAAAATAGCTTCAAAAGGACAGCAAAGCAAACGCTAAGAAAACTAATCTAAAATAGCCTAACAAATGTCATGTGTGAGAGAAAAAATATAAAAATACATGCAGAGTTTTAGCAACAGATTATTCTTTGCTATCGGTTACAGATGCAGTAGCAATCCTTCATCATAGAGGAAAGATTATTTTGCTCAACGGCTGCTCTTTCTTTGCTCTGAAGAAAAATAACTAGGCAAGAGATCATTTGGCCTCTAAAAATATGATGAGAAATATTTGAGTTCATGCTGAGACTTCTGACACTTAAAGACTTTGGTATCTTGGTAAAAATGAGCAACGTTTGAAAAAATTGTTGAGATCTCTTGTGAAACTCTAAAGTAGTCTTTTTCTCAGGAGAATATATGCAGCATTTGTATATATATAGCATTTAGAATTTCTTTATGAATCTATATCTGAAATACAGCTGTATTCATAAAGAAATGCTATAATAATTAGTGATGAACTAATTACTGTATGCATGTGCCTAAAATAAAGTCTTTATTATTCTAAACTTAAACAGTTACACAGTCATGAATATTTACAGCTCTCATCTGCAAAAATGTGTTTAATTACCCCTTTCATTTCTACATATATAGTAAAATTAAATATGAAACATTGAGTAAAAGGGTGTTGAGAAATGTCTGGGTCTTATCTTGCCTCAAAACATAAAAACATAAACACTTATTGGTATTAAAAACAAGCTACATTTGCTTTTGTGACATTCTTTTCATAACAATTAAGCACATTAATTAATCAATTGTCAGTAGCTGATTCAATTAGTATGCTGGTTTTAATTAAAAAAACAACATTGAGTCTTGGCAAGATGTTTTTTGTGACTGTATTACATTACAGTAACCCTAATCCTAAAAAATGTCCTAATGCAATAAATATAAAAATAATAAGCCATGAGAATCCGTGCACTGCAGTGACTTTACGTGAAGCACTGCGGTGAAATCTGACCTGAACATTTCCCAGCGTGATTCACTCCTTGACCAGCGACTCCAGCGAGTGTTTCTGTGAGAAGGAAAGCGCTCAGCCCTAGGAAGTAATCACACGTACAGCACTAGAGTTCAGCAGACGTGCCCTACACCCACAGCATCCTCCACCTCTTGCTCATATTTGCAGAGCGACATGAGGTGTGTGTGTGTGTGTGTGTGTGTGTGTGTGTGTGTGTGTGTGTGTGTGTGTGTGTGTGTGTGTGTGTGTGTGTGTGTGTGTGTGTGTGTGTGTGGATTAAACATGGCTCGTGTAGGGCAGGCCGGGCCGGATTGTTCTCCTCGGGTAGCGTCTCCACACATACAAGCCTAGATCGGCACAATCATAAAATATAGAACAAACAAAAAGCTGATGTGGAAGCTCTCCATATGATTCCCACAGTGGACACCTCTGGTCAAGAGACTTATCTCAGGGTGGGAGTGAGATTAACCCACTAGGTGATCTTCGATCGGATGTCATCCGTTTGAAAATCTACAATCCAGAAGGTTTGAGATGAAGAGCTGTTCATGGAAGAGCCAAGGGAAGCATGAGTGCTCTGCCATACCAAAAGCAGAGTAAATAGCCAATGAAAAATGCATACGCAAAGGACGCGAACCTCTAAAGTAAAATTAAATTGAATGTGCTCGGCTTTATGGAAGACTGCGTGGGAAGCTGCTGCCTCCTCATCCCTCGCTGATGGTAAGATGTATGCATAGATGCACTTGAGTCATCCCTGCTATGGAATGCATTTACATGTAGTCAAATATATATATTTTAATATATTGGATCAAATATTAAGCTCATGTAATTTAGTCATCAACTTTTGCATTGAAAACCTGACACATTTTTAAAAAACATATTTAAAAACAATTTGTCAGCAGCAAAATTAGGGTAATATTGTGCTGCAAAATACAAATGAGATACACACAAAAAAACTAGGGCTGTCAAACGATTAATCGCGATTAATCGCATCCAAAATAAAAGTTTGTGTTTACATAATATATGTGTGTGTACGGTATATAATTATTTTCTATATATAAATACACACACATCCATATATATATTTAAGACAAATGTGTTATTTATATATACAATATTTATATATAATATAAATTATATATAATATAAATATATATACACAGTATATACATGCAAATATTTCTTAAATATATACATGCACGTGTGTGTATTTATATATAGAAAATAATTATATACCGTACACACACATATATTATGTAAAAACAAACTTTTATTTTGGATGCGATTAATCACGATTAATCGTTTGACAACCCCTAAAAAAACTTTAATAGTCTTAAAATAGACTTAATTTCCTTTGTAACAGTGCATTTTCAGTCAAGCACATTAATCACCCAATTGGCAACAGCTGATTTAATTATTATGCATTATTGTAGTTTGTTGGTTTTAATAATAAAAAAATAAATAAAATAAAAATATATATATATGTTTTAAAGGAACTAAGCATTCTTTACCTTTAGTATACCTTTACCTTTCTGACTATACAAATCACAACATGTAAATAGGAAAATGTTGGCGTTATTTTGTCACATATTGGGAGCAGTATGCTAGCTGGAGCCGTTTACCTCCAGTCTTTGTGCTAAGCTAGGCTAGCGGTGGGTGCGTCAGACAGAGTTACGGCACGCACGGAGATGAGAAGGGTATGTATGGACTTATCTAACTCTGGGGGATACGGTGAATAAGCTAAAGTCCCAAAAATTCCTTTAAGCTCTTGCCATCGTGCGAATAATTAGTAAAGTTATAATTAGTAAAGTTGAAGTTTCCGAGCATAAAACTTCCTTAAACGAACACACACGCATATTCATAAAAGCTAAAGAGTTCAAAAAGGCACTGCATAACAGCAATGACCCACTTAATGGTGTCAAGAAAGTGTGTTTGAGTCTGCCAGCCACACACCAGGGTGAAGAAGACGGAGCAGATGGCCAGGAGAGGTTAGCTCATGCAAGACCAGAGACTGACAGCTATTTAAGAGCTGCAGTCGTAAAGGAGATTTGTGCTAGTGCGCTAAAGCAGTCGGCCCCGCGCGCTCACTTTCTCCTCTATTTAACCCTGTCAGAGTCGCACGCACCCAACGCCCCCAAATCACTCTGCATTATCAATCGTTTAGTGCTCCCATAAAAGCCAAAGTGTTTTCACATGAAAAGTTATTCCTCTCAACACTTGATTCACTTTTCATTCGCCCCAGCTAAAAATGAAGAACATGGGCTTAGATTTGACTAACGGCTGAAAAAATAGAAAGAGGTGGGTAATGTTGTGTTGTAAAAGTCAATGGCCCGCAACCGTGATCCTCGAGGAAGTCCCGCAAGGATTTACATGGGATATATTTCATGCACTTTGACAAAGACGTACTTAAAAAGTCCCTATCCAGGGTGTTTTATAGGACAACTATGCATATTCTTGCAACCATCACTATTGCTATTGTGCTCCAGACTTGCACTGGCAGCATTTTATTCAGTAAATGCTTCTGTAAGAGTAAATGCATGATACAACTGTTTAAAAAGACTACAAAAAAAAAAAGATGGCATGCATAAACTAAATATTTTTAAGGTATTCGCCCATGAATATTCCGCTAAATGAATTCTTGGGTGAATTCTTCCTTTCATCAGATATCAAAAATCAGGGCCCGTATTCATAAAGATTCTAAGAATCCTCTCAGAAAACTCTTAATTTAGCTTAAAAACTTTTACGTAGGAGTCTTAGCTTAAAAGCGATTCGGGACCGATCTGAGAGCAACTCTGAGTAAGGAAAAGACAAAAACTTTTATCTTAGTGAGGAGGCGGGGTTGACCCCGTTGCTATGTATGACACAATCTTTTGAAGACTGTGATTGGTTGGTTGTCCAAGAAGGAAAAAAAAAAGTGATTTTAAGTATAGGGTCTATTCTAAGCCTTCACTTTGAAATTACATGCGTAATTTTTCCTATTTGACCGTTCTCTCAGAGTCACACACACACACGCATTATAGGCCTATATGTGTATATAAATCCTTTTTTTATTTTCCATGCTGTTGATTTCCTATAAGGTATTTGATTGCTTAGAATGATAAAAATTGTTCCACTCTTTCCAATTACACTGATTGTTGGCATGTCTATTTAAGTGGTGGTTTGAATGTTGGTTTTAATGTATCAAACATGGAATTTTCCCAGTTGCCAAATATCGTAATGTAGTGATTACTTTCATTTCTGGCGCTATGGCATTTCTGCGCTGTGCAGGAGATATTAGCGTGTCTCTAAAAAGATCTGTCACAAACATGGTCCCTGCACGATCTAATCTATAGCATCTTATTAACTCACTGTCATCCATTGTCTGCAACACATTTCTTCTCCCTCTTCGTCTTTCTGCCATTTTCTCCTCTGCTAAAGAAACTCTTAAGCCTCTTAAAAGTCCTCGTCCGTGCTCCTAACAATTTTAACCTTAAAACCTCTTTTAAGGGTTAAGATGCTTCCTGAATTACTTTTTTCTTTACTAGGATTTTTTCTTTAATTTTAAGAGTAAACGCCCACATTTCTAAGAATTTTCTTAGAATTTTGTCACTGGGTAGTCTTTGCATTAAGATTCTTTATGAATATGGGCCCAGAAGTTTATGGCATCAAAAGCCACAGACTGCCGATGGATTGAGGCAGTGCAGAAATCTCAAAATCTAAGCACACTAAACACGTGCAGAGGGGGATTAGATATTAATCCCATTTTATTCAATTTAACACTGAGTAAAAGCAGATTCATTTTCATTTTGAATATTTAAAGTCAATCTGTTTAAAATAGACCAGAACGCCCCATTTCTCCTCTCGTCCCTTCTCAGACTGTGACAATGTGCGTAAAGCGCTTGCAGCTATGAAGTACCTAATATCTGGCGTATCTTCTTCAGCAAATCCTTTACACACGGTGTGCTTTTTTCTAGTCTCTAGTACTTTATTAAAAAGTGAAGCATCCACGTTTACAGCAGCCTTGGTTCGGGGACTAATTTTCCCATTCATTTTCTCCATAGGAATCCATCATTAAAGATTTCTAAACCAAACAACCCAGGCTTTGATTTGAACCAAATGTGTCTGTAAACTTTGAAATCAACTACTCCTCCCATGATGCATTGCAAAATTATGTAATTGGATCAAAAACTATCATGCAATGTAAACATATTGACTTGAACTATCCCCTTCCTAATGCGCTTTAGAATACCTCGATGTGTTTTTGTGCATTAGATGCCGTGACTCCTCTAGAGAAGATGAGCGACGTCAAATCAAATCAGCTCGGACGTCAGAATGCCGGAGTTCAAACCCAGTGACATAACCTTTCCATCAGTGGTCCAATGCATCAATCACAACCATCCATTTATACAGCACTTTTGCCACATGGAGGCATTTTAACCAGAGATCGAGAGGCCTGTCAATGTACAATAAGACCGCATGTCACACACATGTTCCTTCAATCACAGGAAAGGATATTCATGTCGTTCAAGATGATTACAGAACTAAAGCCTAAAAGTTACCCAAAACTTTGACACTGTTCTTCTGCTGCCTTGTGAGTGCTGTTATTTCCTTCTGGAAATGCAAATCTCTTTTTGAATATGATGGTGCCGCCAGCTTTGTGTGTCTATTATCTGACACTGTCAGAAACCAGATTGGTAAATCATTCAAACATTCCCTCTAAAACTATAGTAAGACTCGTACAAGCATCATATTATTTGTGCATGCATCCGAGGAGTTTTGAAACTGTGGGCAAAGCATTGAATCTTAAATATTTAAAGCGTTACTTTGGCTCTCACAACTCGAGAAAGGGAAGAGATGCATTTGGTTTAATTATTCAATGATAGCTTTACTCAAAACAAACAAGAGTCAGAATTTTCAAAAGGCATATATATCCTGAGGTGCTTAAAAACTAAATATTGATGGAAAATATCTGTCTTGGCGAGTTTGGAATCATTTTAAACATTTTAAAGATTTCGTTTTTTAAGAAGTCTCTTCGGTTTCACCAAGGATGCATTTATTTGATTAAAATGACAGAAAACAACAGTAATATTGTGAAATATTATTATAATTTAAAGTAACTGTTTTGTGTTTTCTATGTGAATATATTCACTAATTATTTATTCCTGTGATCAAAGCTGAATTTTCAGCATCATTACTCCAGTCTTCAGTGTCACATGATCCTTCAGAAATCATTCTAATATGATGATTTGATGCTCAGCCAAATTGCCAAATAAAAAGACTAACATATAAGCAATATGATCCTTATAAGCAAACAAAGCATCCTTTAAGCAAACAGAAGCAGAATGCAGAGTTCATAAAACATTTTTGCAAACCATGCAAACAAACACAGACAAAAGATCAACATCCTCTATAGTGATTCCAGGCTAATGTGATTAGCAGGCAGAGAGAGAGAGAGAGAGGGAGGGAGAGAGAGAGGGAGGGAGGGAGGGAGGGAGGGAGAGAGAGAGGGAGGGAGAGAGAGAGAGAGAGAGAGAGGGAGGGAGAGAGAGAGGGAGGGAGGGAGGGAGAGAGAGAGGGAGGGAGGGAGGGAGAGAGAGAGGGAGGGAGGGAGGGAGAGAGAGAGGGAGGGAGGGAGGGAGAGAGAGAGAGAGAGAGAGAGAGAGAGAGGGAGGGGGAGAGAGAGAGAGAGAGAGAGAGAGAGAGAGAGTTTGTGTGTGTGTGTGTGTGTGTGTGTGTGTGTGTGTGTGTGTGTGTGTGTGTGTGTGTGTGTGTGTGTGTGTGTGTGTGTGTGTGTGTGTGTGTGTGTGTTTTGTCCCTCGTCCCTCTCTGCCGGCTCATCAGTGGGTTAGCCAACATGAAGCATCTATAGTGTGTGAATAATATGCACACAAATGCGACTTGGCTTCAACAGCACGCTAAAGGCCATGCATATCAGCGAAGCCACTGGAGAGAGAAAGACAGGAAGAAAGAGAGGCAGAAAATGACAAAGGCGGTAAGTGAAAATGAATATGCCCGGGGCTTGTCCGTGATTACTTTTTTTATGATTATTGCTGAATTCTCTTTGCCGGAGTGGTAAGACGGCGCGCGAGCTTATTAGATCAGTTGTTCACACATCTACGGGGCAAGTTTGCTGAAAAGCGACTACATGTGGTTAAATGATCTCTGTCTGCTGCGTGACAATTAGCCCTATTACCTTCAACCACGCGTTAGCTGGTCGGTTAAAGCTTTCTGCTGCAAAATTACAGAAGCTCTTCATGTCGGATCAAGGGGACCAGTGGAGGCTTCGCAGTCACACAATACAACACTCAAGATCCCAGTGCTGTTAATGAACACACACACACAACCAATTAAAAGTTTGCACACATTTGTCTGGTTAAATGTTTGAAATTAGTTTTGCAAGCGATAATAAATTGTGCCTACTGCATTTTTGATCAGATAAATTCAGCCTTGGTGAGCAGAAGAGACTTCTGTCTAAAACAACTTGAAAAATCTGAATTATTAGTTTTCACAGGTACACACACACACATTTGACACATACACAGAGAAAACACTCACACTCTCTCTCTTTCACACATACACACACACATACACACACACACACAGACAGACACACTCTCACACACTCTCACACTCAAACAAACAAACACACACACACTCACTCACAGACACTTTCTCTCTCACACACACACACACACACACACACACACACACTCACACACTCTCTGTCTCACACACACACACACTCTCAGACGTACACACTTTCACGCACACACACACACACACACACACACAATGTATACATTTCATAACATATAAAATAACCATTATTTTGCTAACAAGCAAGGTAACTCCATAACTATCTATTTTATATTGTCTGTCACAGCTTCAAAAGATATTAGCATATTTGTATGTGCAAGAAATAAAGTTTTATATAAGCTCTTTGTAACTTATTATGAACAAATTTTTCATGCACCTAAATGAAAATGGTGAGTTGAGTTAGTTTGGCCGAGTAACACTGACCTTATTCCTGAGGCTCTAACAATAAGCCCATTAGAGCAGTTCTGTCCAGCACAAACACAAACAGAAACCATCAGGAAATGCTTGACTAAGCAGAGCCGTTATTCCATTACACTCGCTGCTGTTCAATGTATAAAACATGAAGTCCACACTTCTTTAATGTATAATTTGACTGAAAGGTGGAGAACCCCACAGGGAATGAAGGACTCTCTCTCTCTCTCTCTCTCTCTCTCTCTCTCTCTCTCTCTCTCTCTCTCTCTCTCTCTCTCTCTCTCTCGCCACCGATGTGCTGAGGAAGCAGGAATTAATTTCAATCAGGAAGTTCACAGCCGTGCAGCGCTGCAGTGATTACATTATTGTAACCTGCATTTAAAAATCTTTTATATCCGCAAACACGCACACAAGAGCTTTGAGGCGCAGCTGACACAAAACACACCGGAAATAATACAAAATACAGTGCCAGTTCATGCACAGTATCTGATGGCAATACCGTGGTACTTTGACATATGCATGTACATTTATATACTTACAAAAGTACTATGGTACTACAATGGAATTTTTATTTTTTTATTTTTTTGACACACACCGTCAACTTTAAATGCTCAGCAAGAATCTGTTCAAAGTGTTGCTCTGCTGTGACAGTCATTGAGCTGAAAGAGAAAACGCCTCTTTATTGGGCCTTGTGCAACAACGCTGAGGATGCAAAACATACTTCCATTAATGCAAAACTGCATTATGAATTGTGATCTGAACCATGAATGGAAACCATAAAAAGACATTGCTTGAAATAAAATAAACATTAACTGAAAATATATCATTTTCATATAGTTGAAGTTACTGAAGTGCTAAAATAACTAAAACTAAATAAACTACCATTTAAAACTTAATAAAAACTATATAAAATATTGAAAAATCAAACTAAACAAAATTACTAAAACTTTAAATAAAATTAAAATAGAAAATCTAAAAATAAAATATAATTCAAAATATTTCCAAAAACTATAACATTATCAATGATAGAAAATAACCAACCCGATCTCACGGGAAAACGTACAAATTCTACGAGGTGGCTAATTCGTACGAATTCATACGACCTCACTGCATACATTTTTGCAAAATCGTACATATTTTACGAATTGCCCAATTCGTATGAATTCATACGAATGACCTACCCCTGACCCCGCCCCTAAACCTACCCATCACGTGGGTTTAGACAAATCGTACAAATTCGTACGAGTGAGGTCGTACGAATTCGTACGAATTAGCCATCTTTTTATCATTCGTACGAATTCGTACGAATTGGTCGTGAGATAGTGTTGAAAATAACAGATCTGATCATACACACAATATTGAAATATACACTAGCGGTCAAAAGTTTGAAACCTTTTTTTTATTTTTTATGCTTTTGATAGATGAAACAGTTGTGCACTTCCATTCAAAAGTTTGAAAGTTTCAAAAGTTTGGGATAAGTAATATTTTTATAGAAATAAATACCTTAATTCAATAAGGATGCCTTAAATTGATCAAAAGTGACAGTAAATGTTACATAATGTTACAAAAGATTTGAATGTTACACAATATTTCTATTTTAAATAAATGCTGTTCTTTTGAACTTTCTATTCATCCAAAAAATCCTGAAAAATCAAGGTTTCCACAAAAAAAAAAAAACTGTTTTCAATATTGATAAGAATCATTATTGATAATTGAGCACTGAAGATGGCTGATAATAATTAAACACGAACTTATCATATTAGAATGATTTCTGAAGGATCATGTGACACTGAAGACTGGAGTAATGATGATGAAAATTCAGCTTTGATCACAGGAATAAATTACACTTTACTATATATTCACATAGAAAACAGTTTTAAATTGTAATAACATATAACAGTATTTCTGTTTTTGCTGTAGTTTTGATCAAATAAATGCAGCCTTGACGAGCAGAAGAGACTTCTGGAAATGATTCCAAACTCAAATACCAGTATTTAAAAAGCAACAGTTCCGCATGTAAATCCAGTGTAAAGGGTATCTTACCGATAGGAGAGAGTTCTGCCACACTTCCGATGTAGGGACCTTCCAGAAACTTGGGCTCGCTGTCGTTGATGTCCTGGACTTTGATGACGAACTCCGACTCGGGTTCAAGTGGCCCGTCAGTCAGACGGTCTCGTGCTTGAGCTCGCAGGGTGTAGAAGGTCTTCTCCTCGCGGTCTAATCTCTCCGTGGCGTGAATGTCACCGGTGACCTCGTCGATGATGAATATAGTGCCTGCTCCCTCTCCAGAGATAGTGTACTTAATAGAGCCGTCCCCTTCATCCGAGTCGGAATGGATCTGTTGATTAAAGCACAGAGGACACATCCTGAGTGTTTGTGAAGTGGGTGGAGTGCTGTTGTTCAAGGGAACTATCTCAAACACTGAACCGGCATTTGAATTGGAATGGCGAGGAAAGACATTTACTGAATTACAATGCAAAGAAAGTAAACACTTGGGGGGAATTTCAGTAGTCAAACACAAGATGCAAAACGTGAAGAAAAAAATCATCAGTAATATCTGACATATTTTGTTGTATGGATGGATGGATGGATGGATGGATGAGTAATATTAGATAGATAGATAGATAGATAGATAGATAGATAGATAGATAGATAGATAGATAGATAGATAGATAGATAGATAGATAGATAGATAGATAGATAGATAGATAGATAGATAGATAGATGGAAGGATGAAATATATTAATATTATATATTAAATATATTAATATATTAATATAGATATATTTTTACTTTAAACATAATATTGAATGCAATCATTAAATTATTATCATTAATAAAATAGTAATATTAATGAAAGAATAAATTCTATGAAAACATTGAGCATAAGAAAATGTGCTCTTCAACCATAAAACTATAGGACATTTTTTAAATATAAACAATAGTTTTAATTTTCTTTATTTAATACTTTATTTTTACTCAATTGAATGAATATTGAACTGTATAATAGAAATAATAATAGTTTGCAATAATTAACATATCAATTAAATTAAAATGTCAATTTAAAACATTGCATATTAAGGTATAATGTTTTTAGAAATAAAAAGAAATAATAAATTTAGCTATTAAACATCCTCAGCTGTGATTCAGATCCTCATGTGCAGAAAGGCAAAGAGTAAAACTACATAAATGTCATGTTTACAAACACTGTTCGAAATAAAATAAAAAAATGCTAAGCAAACGAGTGACCGAGTGAATGACTGAATGAGTGAATGTTTGAGAACACATCATATCCATGTGTAAAATACAGTGATTCATCCATGTGTTTCCTCGTGAGTTCATCAGTGTGGCGAGTTGCCATGTTGAAAGGCAAAATTCCCAGTTTTCCATCCTCTCTTTCCACACTGACAGCTCCTCTAGCTGTAGCTGAAGCCTCTTGGCATCTCATTGAGTCATTACTATGGCAACAGATGTACGGAAGACATACCGGATATTCACTACAAAGCCTGACCAAATGCATTTCATCATTTACAAAATAATCTGGGAAGAGCCAGTCCTAAAAATGTTACAAAGTCAAAAAAACAAATACCCGTATTTACTTCCCGAATGCTTCATCAGAGCACATCAGGGTTGTTCAGAACCCAATCGGAACGCCATTCAATTCTAATTCAATGTCTACTCTATTTTTTTAACTAGAAATGCAAAGTTTGTCAAGATAAACTTTGAACTTGTTTGAAAAGAGAGAGAGAAAGACAACACAACAGACAAACTCATGATGCATAAATTCAAGTCCGTACATCCCTGCATTTATTCCCTATTAAACATCCTATTTCACACTAAAATATCACATTACAGAAGGGAAATGGGTTGCGAACACCACTTTAACTGGCTAATTGTGTGGTTCAGTTTACGGTCTAAGTTTGTTTAACCGTATTTCACCCAAGTAATGACTTTTTATTGGACTATAACAATCTTTTTCCTTCATCTATGGATCAGTAATGATGGCAGTCAATTCAAGAATCGCTGCTTTGGGCAGGTGAAGGTTTTAGACACACAGCCAGCCGGAGGCTCATTGTGTTTAAAGGGAGACGTATTTCTAAACCCAGGTCTGCAAGTGCAGTTTAGAGCCATCATGGGGTCCAACAAACAAAAGAAAAGAAATAAATCTCAAGAAATCACCTCTACATTTCATAGGGTTTTCAGAGAGGTGAAAACTGTCAGACTTGCTAAAGCAGATCAAACCAGCAACAAATCTTTTCTTTTCTTTTTTTAGTGGAGATTATGATATTTCTACAGCCAAAAAGTAAGATATACTTCAGATAGCGTGTAATGTAAATCGATGAGGTCTTAAAAACAGTATAACAAACTACTTACAGTACATAAAATGCATCTTCATATCAGTCGTCACTCTATATCTGCCTGTAATGTCTTAAGATGATATTTAAATGCTTAGTTTTATGATCAAAGTTCTGTAGTTTTAAAGCGCAACTCTCGCCAAAATTGAACCTAGGCTCTTTTTGTTAATCTACCCGAGTCAAACTTTCATGTAAAAGCATAATTAGAATGGAAACGGCACTTTTAAGATTGACCGTATTTTCGTTTTTCGGTCAAAATGCATTTCCGGTGGCTGGATCGACTACTTTTGACTGACAAAATTCCAGCCACCGGAAACACTAACTGATAAAGTGAGTCGTACAAAACCTTTCTTTTTAGGAAACTTTGTGTTCACAAACAATGTTCTCAATGCTCAAGTTCATGTGTAGAGCCCCTGGTGATACTTCGAGCAAAGTTTCATGTTGTGTCGAGTCTTCTTAGTGTTTTAAAAATAGTGATTTTTGATGCTATCATAGTCGTGCCACAAGCACTCCCATTCAAAAGGCATTTTGACCTAAAACGAAAACACGGTCAATCTTAAAAGTGGCGTTTCCATTCTAATTATGCTTTTACACGAAAGTTTGACTCGGGTAGATTAACAAAAAGAGCCTAGGTTCGATTTTGGCGAGAGTTACCCTTTAAAACTTATAATGCAATGATGATTGAGAGATGAACAAATAAACCCTCCTCGAAAGCCTGATGATCATATTTGATACTCATGATTTTTCTAAAAAATGATGCATGGATAATCAAGCTGAACCCAAGTTACTTCATTAAGTGTTCATCTTGAAATATTACCAACAATGTAGAAATGATTCTTACATTTACTTTATAAAAATCAGTAATGATTTCACAGCAAAAAAGACACGTGACGCACGAGCTGAAGGTGGACGTTTTGACTAAAGGCTTTTAAAAAGTATAATCTATAAATCAGATGACAGAAGGTGAGGTGATCTATTGAGATGCAGAGGTTTCTGCACTGCAGTGTTGTAATGCTCCGTCGACTGGATCATTGTGGGTTTTCTTTAGCTTCAGTCTCTGTTTCCCATTATAATGTGCCTCTGTCTGTAGCCTGGCAAAATCTGCAAAACAGCAGTGGACAGAGCGAAATCACCCTCTCCATCATCAGCGTGTTAAATATTTTATAAAGCCTTAATTAAATAGCAGCTTCTATCACCCCCGTGGGGATTTTCATTAGGTATTTGTCGTAAAACATGGGAATAACGCAAGCCGGCCTACAATATTGCATTCTTTTCCGCCTCTTTCCTCATTTCAAATCCCACCCTCGGTCGAATAAAACATGCACTTGAAACTATCCTCTTTTTTGGTGTATCAATATTTCAGCAGTAATAAAAAAAAAAACTAAAAAAAAAAAAAAAAAACTCTCTCTAACAGGAAGACAAAGAAAGCTGGGCAATATCTCAAGAGCTGGAGGATAAAAAAACTATTTCTCCCTGTCTGTTCACAGGGAGAGTTTGTTCAAAGAACGCTCCTGGAGTCTTTTGTGTGCATTAGCGCATATTGAGATCATATGATCAACATCAACATCTGTTCCCCCAATTATGTGCATAAAAATAATAAGACAGAACTGCTGAGTGTCCTGGATTTCCTCTGACTCCGCTGCTTTCCCTAATGAAATGAGAACGCACAATAAACATGCCACAGCAGGAGTGAAATGCATCTTTTACCTGACAAACGATGTTATCGGCGGATGGCAGACGGGAAGCGGTTCTTAATCTGCGCTCACATCACACCGCGGTAAACGGTGCGACCGGGGTCTCATCTGAGCAGGACATGTCAAACCACAGGTCATGTGGAGGTCTTATCCTCTTTAGCTACCTCTCTGCCTAAAATATTTAGTCTTTGATTCATCAGTGGCCATTCACAATATTGATTATACTGCCTTCATTACTTAGTCTTCAACTAAATAGCATCACTTTGCAGCCCTCGAGCCTGAGCAAGACTGCAAGTAGGATGAAAATCTAAAGAGCTTTTCATAAGATACTTTAGGATAAAAACACTAGCTCTGGTGAGATGTCCACATATTAGGCTCTTTCTAACTGAGATAAGTGACTGACTTGGAGCACTACATAGGGAACAACTCACAATTAGCCTGACACAAAGTAGACTTGACTCAAAACAGATTCTGACATTGATTCCAATGATTATAATGTTGAAATGTTGATTAAAAATACACCTGCATATTAACCCTGTAAAATCTGACATTTGAAACATTAGTCAGAAATAAATAGAATTTTTTTGGAAAGTTTATTGAACCTTTAGACAAAGTACTAGATGTGCATCAGGATTTTATTTTATTCAGAGGCACAAACTGAGTAAAAAATGCAGTTTAGTGCAGATGATGATATTTATGTGGCCAAAAGTATGAAATTGTAATATAAATAAATGGCATCTGTATAACAGTGTTGCAGACTACTTCCATAAAATGCTTATAAATATCAGTTGTCATTCTATATCTGCCAATAATACATTTAAATGCTTAGTTTATGATCAAAGCTCTGTTTTAAAACATATAATGCAATGCAATACAATGATGATTGAGAGATGAACAAATAAACCTTCCTCAAAATCCTCATATTTGATAATCACATTTAAAAAAAAAAAAAAAATGTTTATGTTTGTATATATTAATTAAAGCCTGCTTCAGTCCAGTAAGTGTTCATCTTGAAATAATACTAACAATATAATTACGTTTACTTTATTAAAATCAGTAAATATTTCAGATCAAAAGATTTTCATTATCAATTGCCATCCGTTCTCTAGCGGCTCTCGGCCCCGTGTCGTTCTCTCACGGCTCTCTGCCTCCTCTCGCGGCTCTCGGCCTCCTCGTGTCGTTCTTTCGTGGCTCTCGGCCTCCTCTCGCGGCTCTCGGCCTCCTCGTGTCGTTCTTTCGTGGCTCTCGGCCTCCTCTCGCGGCTCTCGGCCTCCTCGTGTCGTTCTTTCGTGGCTCTCGGCCTCCTCTCGCGGCTCTCGGCCTCCTCGTGTCGTTCTTTCGTGGCTCTCGGCCTCCTCTCGCGGCTCTCGGCCTCCTCGTGTCGTTCTTTCGCGGCTCTCTGCCTCGTGTCGTTCTTTCGCGGCTCTCTGCCTCGTGTCGTTCTTTCGCGGCTCTCTGCCTCGTGTCGTTCTTTCGCGGCTCTCTGCCTCGTGTCGTTCTTTCGCGGCTCTCTGCCTCGTGTCGTTCTTTCGCGGCTCTCTGCCTCGTGTCGTTCTTTCGCGGCTCTCTGCCTCGTGTCGTTCTCTCGCGGCTCTCGGCCTTGTGTCGTTCTCTCACGGCTCTCGGCCTCCTCTCGCGGCTCTCTGCCTCGTGTCGTTCTTTCGCGGCTCTCTGCCTCGTGTCGTTCTCTCGCGGCTCTCGGCCTTGTGTCGTTCTCTCACGGCTCTCGGCCTCCTCTCGCGGCTCTCTGCCTCGTGTCGTTCTCTCGCGGCTCTCGGCCTCGTGTCGTTCTCTCGCGGCTCTCGGCCTTGTGTCGTTCTCTCACGGCTCTCGGCCTCCTCTCGCGGCTCTCGGCCTCCTCGTGTCGTTCTTTCGCGGCTCTCTGCCTCGTGTCGTTCTCTTGCGGCTCTCGGCCTCGTGTCGTTCTCTCGCGGCTCTCGGCCTTGTGTCGTTCTCTCACGGCTCTCGGCCTCCTCTCGCGGCTCTCTGCCTCGTGTCGTTCTCTCGCGGCTCTCGGCCTCGTGTCGTTCTCTCGCGGCTCTCAGCCTCGTGTCGTTCTCTCACGGCTCTCGGCCTCCTCTCGCGGCTCTCTGCCTCCTCGCGTCGTTCTCTCGCGGCTCTCAGCCTCGTGTCGTTCTCTCACGGCTCTCGGCCTCCTCTCGCGGCTCTCTGCCTCCTCGCGTCGTTCTCTCGCGGCTCTCAGCCTCGTGTCGTTCTCTCGCGGCTCTCGGCCTCCTCGTGTCGTTCTCTCGCGGCTCTCGGCCTCGTGTCGTTCTCTCGCAGCTCTCGGCCTCGCGTCGTTCTCTCGCGGCTCTCGGCCTCGTGTCGTTCTCTCACGGCTCTCGGTCTCCTCTCGCGGCTCTCGGCCTCCTTGCGTCGTTCTCGTGTCGTTCTCTCGCGGCTCTCGGCCTCGTGTCGTTCTCTCGCGGCTCTCAGCCTCGTGTCGTTCTCTCGCGGCTCTCGGCATCGTCCTGCTTGCCACAGTGTGCAACAGGTTTACCAGCAGTGTTCATCATTTAGAGGCCTTAGATATTTGTGTATTAAATATGATCAAGTCAAATCGCACTTTGCAGTCCTCCAGCCACCAGTAAGACACTGCTGATTTAAACTGGGTAAACCATTTAGACCAGGAAAAGACTACCATGGACAAACAGTTAGAGGCTGAATTGGTATTTTAGTGTTGTTACTGTACCATGAAGTGGCTGACGGAGCAGCTGAGCTCCAGGCTGTGTGACCTGCCCCCTCTCGGGTCAGAACACTAACAAAGCAAACCTGTTAGCTGGCAGTCGCAGTGAAGGAGGCGAGCCGACACTCCAGATCTCTCACCTCTGATGAGCACCGAGGCAAGCGAAGACACTGCAGTGCACACGGACCGTGACACCAGCGACATGACCAAATGTGAATGAGTGAGACGTGCAGGTCAAAAAGTCAAACTATACACTATATACTATAGGAACTATATATACTCTTGTGCTGAAATATGTTTTGAAGCATTTGAATGCATCTTGGGTTGCACTGAGCTCTGCAATGGGTGCAAATATATTTATTTAGCATGAATATTTCATAAACACTCTACCGTTCAAAAGTGTGGGTTCGATAAGATTTTTTTATGATTTATGCTCACCTAGGGTGAATTTATTTGATAAAAACTACAGAAATATATTATTACAATTTAAAATAAGTGTTTTCTATTGAAAAATATTGTAAAATGTAATGTATTCCTGTGAATAAAGCTGAATTTTCAGCATCATTACTCCAGTCTTCAGTGTCACATGATCCTTCAGAAATCATTCTAATATGATGATTTGATGCTCAAGAAACATTTCTGATTATCATCATCATTGTTAAAAACAGTTGTGCTGCTTCATATTTTTGTGGAAACCGTGCCACATTTTAGTTTTCAGGATTCTTTGATGAATAGGAAGTTCAAAAGAACAGCATTTATTTTAAATATAATCTTTTGTAACATAAAATCTAAATGTTTATACTGATTATACTGACCCCACACTTTTGAATCATAAATTACATTATGTCAGAAGTCCTGCATTTGTTGTAAAAAGAATAATTATGAAAATCTCTAGCAAAATTTAAGCGATGTTATCGATGCCACATTTCTATGCCATTAATCACTGAGAACTTCCAACGTGGCTTTTGATGGATTTATTTTTAAGGGCCGGATAATTAGACAATTTTCATTTCAGCTCAAACTGCAAAACAAAAACGTCTGACATTCTCAACCGAGACTTCAACCTAGACATCTGCACATCGGGTCATGACAGCGCAAACCTCATCTGCAGACACAGGCCCTTTGTTTAGTTGAAATTCATTAGCTACACAACACTCTTTCTCAAGTGAAAGATCAAAACATTAATAATGGATTTATAAAGCTTCAGACTGCAATCAACATGCACATTCTGCAAACACCCCTGACATTTAAACTATTACGATTCGTGAATAAAGAGATTTTGCATGAACATTGTGATACATTTTCAACCAGGAGTTTTGGCCCGTCAGACAGAGATACTTAAGAGGAAGAAAGGATATGAAATGGAGACTACAAAGAGGAAACACTGAAAGTAGGACACAACTTTAAAGTCCTTCTGAAGTGCCTTGCAGCATTATTCAATGTGTTGATGTAATTGACACTGAAACAGGAAGAGAGGGCAGGGCATATTGAACAGCTCCTCCCCCTTTTAAAAAAACCAATAGTGTTTCGATTACATATCACAGCTCGGCTAGAGCCGTTGAGCTTGGTGAAGCTCCTAATCCCTAACCGTTTCTCCTCCTAATCTCCTCCATATCGCTTAAAAATACAGCATTCTGTGCAGAATTAGGTCTGATAAGTTTTGTGGTCTGTGCCGACTCGATCATATGGTCCGCTCTGTGGTTTCCAGGGTTTGAAATTAACAGTAAAATTAAAAGTAAAAATCAGCTGTGGTGGGTAACGCTGTCAAATCACTAGCCAATTTGGCGTGTTACTAATTATGTTTACACACTTTGCTGGGGAAGTTTGCGCAAATCTATGCATTCTGCACATTCAACTCGTGAGTCATCATGATATATTAAAAACAGAGTATTGCGCTGAATCTGCGAATATCTGGCTTACTTGAACACACACGTCACTATGTTACAAATAAGAGTGCGCTTGTTCAATTGCATTGAAGCAATAGTGAAGATTAAAAAGCACTTGGTTAACAGAAAAGACATTGTTATTTTCCAACATGTTAAATTGTTTGATGTTCTTTGTACTGTATTGATCTGTCCACCTAAAATACATTTTTGGTGAAAAGGATGAGGATGAAAGAGGAAAGGAGGAGATGGATGGATGACATGATTTTGTTTGAATAAGACAATAATATATGAAATCCAAATTTTATAATATATATTCATAATATAACGTAGTTTATTTCCTTTTTTTTTTTTTTTTTTTTTTTTGGCTAGTAGAAGTTCTGAATGGCCGGTAACTTAATTTAGTAGCCAAATTGGCCCGTGAGTGAAAAAGTACATTTCAAACCCTGGTACTATCGTGTCTCTGGACCGGAGATGCAGCGGTTCGCGTGACACTAACATGAAATCAAACTTCATTCATCTAAATGGAAAGCTTATTTACTCTGTCTGAATTGTTCCATATCCCCTTTATAGTGCACAATGTGCTATTCACCATGTAGAAAATAGTAAATGTGTGAATAAGTGACAGAGTTCAGCCGCAGCTTCAGCATCTATTTATAGTGTAGGGGGCGGAGCTTCAGATTCTAGAGAGCATTTGATTGGACAGAAAATCTGATGATAAGCTGAAGTGCAGAGTGATGTCATCAAAATCATTTATCCATATTGTCGGAAGTGAGAGACTGTTAGTTTTGAACAATAATATCTTCTAAATGCGAATTTTGTCATTGTTTTGAAGCACACTAGCTTATAGATAACAGTAAGGCTAACATATTCATACTAAGAGTATGAAATTTTGTACAAAAAAAGTACAATTTTGATTTCATTGGAACTTTAACCTGATACTCAGATTCAATAAGCAGTGCATGGAACGATAGTGTGCTTTTAAGACGGGGGGGCGGGGATGAAATGCTGGAACTGGATTCCCAACCCTAAATGTTGAATAAATAATTGTTTATTATATGCTGGCTTTAAATAAATACGTTTCACCTTCCTTTCAAACACAAAAGACAGAAAGTGAATGTTCTTGCATGAGCGTTTGAGCGGTTCGCCCAAGCCTGCAGGAAATTATTTGAACATGTTGAGACATCCTTGGCATGCACGTTACGAACGCCGGCGTCTGTTCAGCGTCTCAGCACTACACGTTCAAATCCTATCAATCAATGTTCGCCGCTTGTCTGAAGGAAGAGGCTGGCAGCCTTTCAAAGCGCAGTGGAAATCTTTCCACTTTGCTGCGCTGCCCATATGGCGGGATGTTCTTGTCGGTGTTCGCCGTGTAAAAACTCTCTTTCCACTGTTCATTTTTTCTGCCCTGCTGCCTTTCCCTGCAAAGAGACTTCTAATATTTATCGACTCGAGGTTTACATATGTCTGGACTTCATGGCTTAACATTGAAGGCGGGGAAATGGTGCAGTGGCCTTTTCAGCAGGAAATATTGCAACTTTCACTCTCTCTTAGAGCTCTCTGCAGAAGAGGGACTGATGCGTAGAATTAACCTTCACAATGTTCGTCTTTCTCCGACAAGCCTTTTGAGGTTTGAAAGTCTAATGTAAATAGCATAAGGTCACCAGAGGCTTCTGTGAATTCAAGTGCAGTATTCCTGGAACACTTCTGAAGACATTCTTACAAAAAGACATCTGCTGAAGAAAAGACTGGTGTCATAATGAAGCATTATTGGGCTTGAAGTTAATGGGTGCAATTAAAGTTATTAAATTAAAAGAATGAACAAGATACCAAAGCCACTTTAGCAGGAACAAAGGTTTAGCGCCAACATTCCATGTGATAAAAGACAAAGAATAAAGGAAAAACGTCTCTATTCATCTAACTTCGCTTTGGCAGGGCTCATTTTCAAAAGTCACTAATGTTCAAACTTTTTGACGAAACTCAACATAAAACTGGACCCATAACGTGACATTTCCAGGTGAGTTTTTGTGTTTGATTTGCCAAATTACACTACACAATGGGGTAAAAATATGAACAGGTTCGTATGAATGTGCTCAAAAGTCTTTTTGCACACTTTTTGATCTACAGTACATTAAAGGGGTAATGGACTGAATGTTGTTACCCGAGTATGATTTTAGAATTTAGAAATACTTCAGAAATAAAAGGCCATTTTCTAACCTGATTTTAGCACTCTGTATGAAGGGGCATGTCAGCTGTGAGACTTCAATGTAAACGCCCACTGCTGTGAACATTTTGCATATGAAATAAGTATTGATTTTTGAAGTGTTGATTATAGCGTTATATTTAGATTGTGGCATGAAAGGTTGCAGTGATGAACATTAGAAAGATGACAGAGAAAGATGACACAACGCGTGAATGCAGTGATCTCATCATTGCAGCTCAGTTTCTGCACTCTCATAAATGCCTTTATCATAACTAACATTGCAAACACAATGTAAATAAGAGATTCATTGATTATAATGCGTGTTTTGGCAAGAGTCCAGAACTCAATCACTGATAAACTTGCGCTGTTTGATTGACAGCTCCAGCGATTATAAAGGGAGTGTTCTTTGATCGCTTTCTGTATATAAATTATTCACAATTTAAATAACAGATTATTTTCATGGTACTAAAAGAAACAATGTGAAGTTGATTGTCAAGTCAATAGCTTGATTTACTGATGCATAAACAGCAATAAACGATTTTTGAGAATGTCTGACTGTACATGGATCATATCAGAAATAACTGATCACAGATTAGCCATTAGAATTAACGGTTACTTACATGTTGTGCATTACTGTTGAGTCCATATCTTACAGTAAAAGACTGTTTTCAAAGCCTGCGCCAAAATTTGACTGATTTACCAAAGTGAAATGTACTGAACAAACTATTGGATATTTAGTCCAGTGATTCTGTATCTCTCCTTCTCATCTTACTAATGCTCCAGTGGGCGGGGCCAAAGCCGCAATGATGTAGAAGTAGACGCTGATTTGATTCTGCAGAGGCCGTCTTTCGTCGCAATATTACGTCATAAAGTGACAAAATTCCAAAACCTACTCGTTTTCTGAGCTTGGCTTCAATAAAAGCTGTTTTGGGACTAACAAGGAAGTTTTGAGTTCTGAAACGTACGGGATGTTTTTACAGTACAATGACCTCTTACATGTCAAAAGATCAAGGAAATTTTGATTTCTCAATTCATGGCCGGTTTAAATGATATTAAACTGCAACACACATTATGTGGCATACAGATATTTATAGTTTTGCCACGTAACACAGACACATAAAACGTAGGGCTAAGTGAAATTAATTTTACAAATGTATTGAAGAGAGCTGCCAACGAAGGGGCCAAACATTTAGAAAAAATATCATTAGCAGATTAATCACAGAACTGTGCGAAAGGGATTGTTTTAAATGACCGTTACTGATAAAAGGCACGTTGGTCATATTTAATTCTATATCACCCTAATTAAAGTCTTTGATACGGTGAGCAATAGACATACAACACCAGCAGCCCCTATTAATAGTCTCGGCTCATAACTTCAGAGGGAGCCGTAACTCTGGGTAATTTTATTAATACAATCATCTCTCTCCAGAATACCCCTTCCATTTCCCATATCATCCTTTATGGCTCCCATTTAGACATCAGCTCCTCTTTTCCTGGCACACACACACACACACACACACACACACACACAATCTCTTAATTACTGCTGCACAAGTCACTTATATCTCTAAACCACACTACGGCTGGGCAATACAGCTAAAACAATTGATCATATATATATATAGTAAAGAAATATCACTACCATTGTTTTGGGATGGTTTTCCACACTGTTTTTGCACTGAAGGAGCATGGAAGTATAATACAATAAAAACAGCAATATTTACCAATCCATTTTTAATTAAGTACTTAATATGAAAAATGCTACGCAGAGAATACAGTTATACCATTTTCAAATGATGAATTTGCAAAGTTATCGATTCATTGCACATTACTGTTTGAACTTAACTGCTTTTTTTTTGCTACTGAAGTTTGCACCTTGACACTCTCGGGAGATCACAAAACTAATCAGATAAAACAGATTTAAAAATAGCATCAAAGTTATTGCAATTTTCAATATAAATGTTAATTATAGCAAATATATTGTGAATAATATTGCCCAGCCGTGCACCACTTAAAAAACAAACTTGCACACAAAATCACTTTGAGATTCCTCTCAAGCATAGCTAATGTAGCCAAACACAGGCATATTCCACCAAGGTGATAACAAGATCTTAAGAGAACCTGTTGTAGTTTGGCCGTCATAGATATAGAAGAAATTCGAGCCTTACAGCTAAACTTGTGCTTGATCTATCCTAGTCAACTAGCCTGACACTATCCACACACTTAAAGCATTTGAGAATTGCCTCATTTAAATGCACAGCGCATGCATCTTTCTTGGCTTTCATTGTGATGCAATACATTTTCCCTTGCATAGAAAAATAAGCAGCAAGAGTGCAACCAAAAACACGTGCGTGACAAACATGCGCCAGTCCTACCTTTCCAACGTAAAGTGGCTCCGTCCCGGTGTATTCCTCCACAACGAAAAACTGATTCCAAACCCATCCTCTCTTCACCCTTTCATGAGACATCGCCCATTGCTCAGAACCTCTTTCTGTCATCCCAACACTAGTCCTTATGGTCTGACCGGACAGCCATCCACAGCACTGCAAAATTCCCAGAGTCACTGCCAAAACCTGAGCTCCTCCTCTCCAGTGGGGAGCCATGTTTGAAAACTCTCTCGGCTCTACATGGGGCAGAAGTTAGAAACTCGTTCAGGATGAAGTTTTCTTCCTAACTGCCTGATTGCTTGAGAAAAGCTCCTTGACTCTGAGGTTGAGGAGGTAAACGAGAGTTCACTGCTGCTCAATGAAACTATAAATCCAATCGGTTTTTGGTCAATTTTTTTTCCAATCGTAGAGGCCACTGGGTCCTCAAGAGGGCATTTAAGAGGAATCTTTCTTGAGAAGATGAGGCAGTCTCGGTGATACACAGCTATAGCTCCTCCGTTTTGAAATCGGTGTTGGGTTTTTTCAGTGATGGGGTACCAATCACAAAGCCATTGAAGTCTTATTTCTTCTTCAGTTGAGTTTTAAGTTGAAGAGCTACTGGTCAAAACTGCAGACATCAATTCCATTGTGAGTCCGGAAATTAATTAACACTCCACGCTAGCGGCATTGATAAAAAGGATGTAATCCAATGTCCTCTATACCTTTTCATTTCCATGTAAGTACATTTCACATCCAAAAAAGAAATCCTCAAATTTCATGGTGCAAGATGTTACTCAAAGTCGAAGGCATCATCACAATCTATATGTCGAGATCCAGAGGTCGCAGACTGTTATGTGTCACCGGAGCTTATAAGGTACTTGACCTGCAGGTTTGAGAGTTTGACATTGGAGAGTTCATGTCGACCTCAGCATCTGATCACCTGTAACACAGCAAAGATAATTGATTAGAGGAGCAAGAGAGCATAATCAAATAGCTATGCAGCTTTTTCCAGTTGCAATAATCAATAGTGAAACAAACTGTATCGATTCTTGGCTTCTTGTTATGGCGTTCTCATTCTCGTTAAACGAATACATAATTCAATAAGTGCCACAGTGAATTTGCAGTCCTCTGACACACAAAGTGATTTTAAAGTGGTTGCGGCTCTAAACTCTTTTACTTTCTTTCGGATTTCATAGAAATGCAGCAAGAAAACACACCTTCATTTAGGTGATCTA
The DNA here is from genome assembly GCF_963993115.1 of Abramis brama. Lineage (NCBI taxonomy): Eukaryota > Metazoa > Chordata > Actinopteri > Cypriniformes > Leuciscidae > Abramis > Abramis brama. Next base: position 2,681,011 of record NC_139973.1, on the reverse strand, counting down.
CCTGAAAAGCATTTCTGAAGGCAGAAACTTTGTACTCAGCAAGAATCCGGATAATGTGTTAAGCCCAAGAGCAATGTCTTCTGTGTTAGGGAGCCAGGTGTGGTTGGAAAAGGAAAAAAAGGGAGGTTTATATATCATGAACTTGAGCCCAAAGCATCTGTCTGCCGAGTTGCGGCCCACGGCAGGCGGCTTACACTGGGGGCTATCTGATTAATTGCATGAGGGAGCACTAATTGGATAAAAGTATTAATCAATTAATTCAATCCATTAGAGCGGCAACCCTAATGCTTAAAACAAACACTGGTCAGGAAGGTGAAGATAAGCTATGGCCCTATTGTGCATCAGCCAAAGCGCCATTGGGCAAGGGAAATGATTAATGGTCTTTGAGGCTTTCAGAATAAGAGAAAAACAACAACATTTAGCATTGCTGAAATGTCACAACCTCAAGGCTAAAAGATTACAGCTCCCGCGGACAAGCGTGGGCCAAGAAAGGCCCTTCAGGATATTGGTTGTTTAACCACTGGCAGACGTAAGGCTAACCTTCAGTTTGCCTCATCTATAGCTAGGCCGTCCTTATATCTTGAAACAGAAACAACCTTCTAAAGAGGGTAAAAAATTAAACATTAGCACTGAGGAAAAGGGAATAAAGATTTGCACAAACAACTGACAGCAATTTGCATTAAAACTGTGAACATAAATGGTGAAAAGCAGGACGTCGACACAAAGCTGTCTTGAAAACCTGGTAAAATTAGCACATACTGTGTGTGTTTTTTTTATTTTTATGTCTGAGTGATAAAATCACCTCATTATCAGTCTTTGGGAAGACAGTTAGGCCTGGTGATCTTCTTTCACCGCAAACCGTGAGTATCGAGAGAGACAGGCTAAGTGCGAATGTCCAGAAAGCATTTCAATGCTTTCGTTATCATGCTAAAAATACCATGTGCAATTTACACAGTAGTAGGTTCCAACCTATTGCAATCTTATTGCGCAATACCCACACTAGCAGATGGTAAATAGTGAAACACTGACTTTTGTTTTGATCATGCCTAGTGCATTTCCTAAAGATAAACATGCAGTTTTCACCAGGGTCGCTTATTGAGCTTATTAGCCACCTGCAGTACGGATTCATGCTTGATTTTCTTCTTATGCAATCTAGCTTTTTTAATAGGGATATTTTTATTTACCAAAGCAAAAGTTGACAAAGGTTTTCTGCACTAGCCGTTATATTTTATTTTTTGATGCTAAGGGGTTGTGACATGCGTGACATTTAGCTACGCTTCAACTAGCATCTCAGGTCAAGCGGTGATTCGGGTCACACTTTGCATCTAAACGCTCAGGATGGAGAAAAATGAAGTAAAGTTCAGTACAAACAACTGATCCTTAAAATATGTACACAGTTTAGAGCATGTATGGCTGATTACAAACAGAAAGCCCCCCAAAAAATCTCTATTATGACTTCAAACCACAAGCCCAAAAATTGCCAATCAAACGAATCAGTCAGTCAATCAAAAGCATCAAGCAGCCTGATTTTACATTTCATTGATCAAATGTAATATTTTTCATCTTTCCAATTAGTGTTGAAGTGTTCTTGTCTTAAGAGGCAACTTCAAAGTAATGTTGTTTATTTCTTTTTGCCTCAAAGAAAAACTATTTAGGGCAAGTCAAGATTAGTTTGTTTTTGACTATCTAGAGTTTCCTGCAAAGGCCTGACCAAGTACATATGATAAATAATAAACTATTTGTATCAAATATTTTTTTCTGGTTGAATGCACTCCTCTGAAGTAGCTTTGCTCAAAACTCTCAACCCTTTGGCGATTAACAGGGGGAGAAAAAAGCAAAAGCTAGTTAAAAACTATCCAAGTAAGCCTCTCATTGTGTGCTCTTGAAATTTTCATGATGAGTATACACAATTCGGCCCTTATTAAGATGTGGTATGGAGCGTAAATGAATTGACTATAAGGGTCTGGCTCTTCAGGGTTGGTCATTCTCTTGGCTAAGTAGAACGACGTCAATTAGCGAGTTTCTGTGGAAAGGCTGGTCGTGTAAAGCCCAGCAACACAGGCCGATCTGATACAGTCGTAATGCCTCCGCTACCACCCAAAACGCTATTGGCAAGCCAGACGCACTCATTCGTGACCTATTAGGTCGTGGATTGATTATAAAACATGGCTGCTACTTCTCATCAGACGCCAGCCAAAGAGCAGAGGCCGTGACAGTCGGCAACCGGAGCCAGAGAGGAGACTGATCACCGGCGAGTGATGGGCTTCAGGCCAGAGACCGAGAAAGAGACCATACCTCTCTCTCTCTTCCGACAATCTCCTTTTCACCTGCACGACATCCATCTCTTTAATGGGAATCACCGACCGCCTATCAGCCGCTCCTGCACAAACAACCACAACGCTTGTGAGGAGAAAGCACTCTTATATATGTTTTGCTTCCAAATTGGGAATTGCCGGACTTTGTCAAAACCGTTCAAGTGAGAAAAGATCCAAAAGATCAGAGTGATTAAAATCTGGGAGGGTTTTAAAAAGAAAAACAGTATTTGGAAACGAATAGCCTGAGGTTAATAAGCTGAGCTGGCCCTCTTCTACGGCTGTGCGATGTTTTGATGTGTGATCCGATTATACGTTTGCCAAACACTCCCCCAAGCATGTATCAATGCATGAAAGCTCTCATCAAAGCCAAAGCACATGGACTTCTAATGACTGTGGTCTTAAAATGAAACCACAGCCGGAGTCAAATTCCCACACCTTGACTATTGCAATCCGACATTTAAAAATCATGTAGAAATGACATATAATAATGACGGCTGATTAAGAAAAACTAAGCAGGCAACACGAGCACTGCTATAATATGTGCAATAAAACAAAACACAGGCTTTAAAGTCAACAACAAATTCATTCAAGACTTCACTTCAGTAAAATGGTGTATTTCTGAGTGAAACAGAGCATCCAATGAGATAAGTAATGACATGATTTTAGAATCACCATCAACAACATCCTACAATTAGTAAATAGATATTTTACTATTGGTTACCATTAACCAGTGACCAGCACTGCCTAGTTAGCAAAAAGAAAAGAAAAGCCCAAAAGCAAAGGTCATTAAAAAAAAGAAAAAAAAAGCGGTCAGTCAGAGAAATGGTTTGTTCAGATGGTTTAATACATTCAGTTAGCATTAAACATGCTATTTCGGTGTAAACTAAATATTTGCACCACAGTTTATTACTGTTTATTAAAGTTAAAGTTTATCAATTTAAATAAATAAATATATATATATATATATATATATATATATATATATATATATATATATATAGCATTTTTTAATTAAAAATATTTTTTATTGCACTTATTACCATATCATTTAACATGCTACTTTAGAGTGAACTAAATAGTTACACCACAGTTTTCAAAGTTAAGCATTATTTCATTTAATACTGTAATAAATTAAAATGAATAATTGAATACATTTTAAATAACGATCAAATATTGCACATCAGGGTATTTGTTCATCAATTAAGCATCATTAGTTTTAATTACCTGTTTTAAAGAAGAAAAAAAAAACATGGCAACTAACATGAAGGCTTGCAGCTATATACAGTAAATGATTATGTACAAAAAAAAAAAAAGTATAAATAAACCCCCAATATTTTCTCTCAAATACAGCTGCTCGTCAAAATCCACTCAGTATTAGCGGCGCATATAGAAGTTCATCATGCCACGCACACAAACTCAAATATTTGGGAATGCGGCATCAATTAGCAGCACTCGCAAACACCTGGACAAGCCTGAATACCTCTAGTGTGGCTTCACTCCTCCATTTGGCTGCGACTCTGAGCTCTAGAGACCAGCTATTATGCCCTGGAATGGGGATCCGGTTAGAAGTAGCCCCTGTCCAAGACACGCTGTTTCCTTGGCAAAGTGTAGTGGAGCGTGTTGTAGGGCCGGAGCGGAGGGGGTGAAAGTGGACTGGATTGGCAGACTATGGCAGCTGTAATGGATTGAGCATCAAGAGTAAATGGTGTCGTAGCGTATGCTGCCTCTCATTAAGCCCCGTGTTTGCTTACAGGAAGTAATGAGAGGAGACATATATTGTCACAGCCTTAGAAAAGCTGCATTGGTTAATTACATTAATTGTAGTTTGCTACCTCCTGCCACATCCTCTCTATTTCCTCCCTTCCTGTATGACTACTATACAGTCTAAGCCCATCTTCTACACTTATACAAATAAACGTTTTTTTATTGGCATTGATGGTTTCATGAAGAACTTTTAGTCAAGTCAAGTCACCTTCATTTATATAGCGCTTTTAATAGATTGTTTCAAAGCAGCTTTACTGTAAAAAAGGCCACTATTAGGGTTATATTCAAGTCTCTTAGTTCCTTTGCTATATGCCAAAATCGACGCATTCGTCGCAGCATCCGTCCAGCGAGCCAATAAAATCAGATACATTTGAAAACGCAACGTTTAATCCTTCCTTCCACACTGAGACAGCGTATTTGTCCTGCACAAACTTTTGAAAACAAAGTTTTCATGTTTTAGTGTGGACTGTAAAAACTGAGATGTGTTTAGTCATGTGACACATATTGTACCCATAGATATCTATGCTTATACCAGTGGCATTATAGTATTTTTAAATAAATTACTTTGCACAATCTTCATTTTACATCCCGGCAAAGATGACCTAAAATTGCTGTTGTTCACAAAACACGATGGAAATTGCATTTGAGGCCATTCATGAAATAGTGATTTTGAGTGCGGCCAGTAAGTAGTGAGATATTTTGCTGATAAAATGATCATGCCAGAAGAATAGTGTGAGTAAATGTATTGTACATGATCTCTCTATATCACCCCAGTGAGCTTTTTTTTTTACGTTATGTGCACTGTGAGATGATTTCCGAAGTTTCAATGTCAAGTCAAATCAAGTTTATTTATATAGCGCTTTTCACAATATAGATTGTATCAAAGCAGCTTCACAGTATTAAATTAAAATAATACATCAATGCTTGTTTCTAGTGGAAAACGTCCACGTTTGGTAATGCTGATCAATAGTATTGTTGATTGATTAATTAAATTAAATATCCCCAAATATCCCCAACTGAGCAAGCCAAAGGCAACAGTGGCAAGGAACCGAAAAACTCCATCAGGTGACCTAATGGAGAAAAAAAAAACCTTGGGAGAACCGCAGGCTCAGTCGGGGGCCAGTTCTCCTCTGGCGTTTATGAACTAGAGGTCGGATTTAACTGTAAGATTAAAAGTATTATATGAATGCCTGGCTGAAGAGATGCGTCTTTAATCTAGTTTTAAACTGGGAGAGCGAGTCTGAGCAACGAACAGTATCAGGAAGACTATTCCAGAGTTTTGGAGCTAAATGTGAAAATGCTCTCCCTCCTTTGGTGGATCTGGATATCCTAGGTATGACCAAAAGCCTCGAATTTAGTGATCTTAAAGAGCGCGATGGATTATAGGGCGATAGAAGATCCGTTAAATAGACTGGAGCTAAGCCATTTAGGGCTTTATAAGTCAGTAGCAATACCTTGTAATTAATACGGAACTTTATAGGTAACCAATGTAGTGATGATAAAATTGGTGTTATATGATCATATTTTCTTGATCTAGTAAGAACTCTAGCGGCGGCATTTTGGACCAACTGTAGCTTGTTTAATGAGGACGCAGGACAACCGGCCAACAAAGCATTACAGTAATCTAGTCTCGAGGTCATGAATGCATGAACTAATTTTTCTGCATCAGAAACTGATAGCATGTTACGTAGTTTAGCAATGTTTCTAAGGTGGAAAAAGGCTGTTCTTGTAACATATGAAATATGATTTTCAAAAGACAGGTTGCAGTCTAGTATAACACCCAGGTCTTTTACTGTAGAGGATAAAGTAACAGGACATCCTACTATGTTAAAGTTGTAGTGTGAGAGGTTTTGTGGGCGGTTTTTTGAACCGGTGATTAGTACCTCTGTCTTGTCTGGATTTAATAAAAGAAAATTGCGTGTCATCCAATCTTTTATATCTTTAACACACTCTGTCAATTTGGATAATTTAGCGTTTTCATCTGGCCGTGATGAAATATAGATTTGAGTGTCATCAGCATAACAATTGAAACTAATTCCATGTTTCCTTATAATATTTCCAAGTGGCAGCATATATATTGAGAATAACAGAGGGCCTAACACAGATCCCTGCGGCACTCCATAGTTATGATCGATTTTTCTCCATTTAAATAGACAAAATGGTAGCGGTCAGATAAGTATGATCTGAACCAACTTAATGCTTGTCCTTGAACACCAGTATAATTTTGTAGTCGATCTAAGAGTATTGTGTGATCTATAGTATCGAACGCAGCACTAAGATCAAGTAAAACTAGTATTGAGATACAGCCTTGGTCAGATGCTAAAAGTAAATCATTTGTAATTTTAACGAGCGCAGTTTCAGTGCTATGATGCGGTCTGAATCCAGACTGAAACTTTTCATAGATGTCATTTTCTTGCAAGAAAGAGCCCAGTTGAGCGGACACCACTTTTTCTAGTATTTTAGACATAAAAGGAAGATTTGAAATGGGTCTATAATTTGCTAGATTATGCGGGTCTAATTGTGGTTTCTTAATGAGAGGTTTTATAACTGCCAGTTCTTGGAACATGACCTAAAGATAAAGATGAGTTAATAATATTGAGGAGAGGCTCTTCCACTATAGGTAACACTTCTTTCAGTAGTTTAGTTGGTATAGGATCTAATAAACATGTTGTTGTTTTAGATGAAGTGATAAGTTTATTTAACTCTTTTTGTTCTATAGTTGTAAAGCACTGTAATTGTTCTTGCGTCGTGATAATTGAGGCTGAATTATAAGGCGCGATTGAGGATTGAACGTTTACAATTGTGGTTCTGATGTTTTCTATTTTCTCAGTGAAGAACTTCATGAAATCATTACTACTAAACTCTAACGGAATATTTTGCTCAGGTGACGTCTGTTTATTTGTTAGTCTAGCCACGGTGGTAAATAAAAACCTAGGATTGTTTTGGTTTTTTTCTATTAGTTTGCGGAGGTGCTCAGCCCTGGCCGCTTTTAGGGCCTTTTTATAACGTGACATACTGTCTTTCCATGCGATTCTATAGACATCTAAATTAGTTTGTTTCCATTTACGCTCTAAATTACGGGTTTCTCTCTTTAGAACATGCGTAGTATTGTTGTACCATGGTGCTTTACTTTTCTCTCTGACCTTTTTTAATCTAATGGGTGCAACAATATCCAATTTTCCAGAGAGAATGGTGCTCATAGTGCTAGTTAATTCCTCAATGTGGACGAGAAACTTTTGGAAAATGCTTGAAAACGCCAGAAAAAAATAAATGTTCTCCTTAAAACTGCAGTGAACCAAAGACAGTCTCAAAAACACGCTTTGAAATCGCTGGTGTTTCTGACGTCACAAACTACCTTGTAACCAATCAGATCAACGAGTGATCGTCAACCAGTGGATCTCTGAGCTGAGTGAGTGAGTGGAGGCGGGGCTCATTTGCATATTCATAGAACCGCACATACTAAATGAGGCAAGGGTGTCGAGTTACATTCAAGCTATTTTAAGGAAAAAACGTTTAAATGTCATTTTGGTGATCAAAGATGAGTTTTAAGGGATAAAATGATTGACTACAGGGGAACTTTAAGGCCTGTTCACACAACAACTATAATAATAACTATATCAGAGTCCACAATAATGTTTTGTTCTTATTTCTTATTATTAAAAGCACACACTGCAGTTTTGTCATCTGCTGCTTTTAATGCTCAAGCTCTCTAAAGTCGTAGAAGAATGAAGAATAAAGTTCTCAGAATGAATATTACAACTTTATAGTTATCGTTATAGTTACCGTCCTTGGTGTGAACGACCTTTATATGAAATTGCTGTGAAAACTCCTTTTTGGAACCATTGTTTTTAAGAGTGTCCTCCCTTTAGATTCTTTTATTCTGTCCACATCTCATTCACCCTATTATTTTCTCCATATCTGTCCATCTCTCTGCAGGCTTTTCACCCTGCGAGCTGCGCAATTACCCAGTCGCTCGTCTCACGGGTGACTGGCAGGAGAGGAAGGCCTGGCGCTGGTCAATGATCACTGGTGGAGGGTGGGCAGAGCGGGGATGAGATGGACGCCTCTGGCAAAGGCATGAGGAGGTGGTCAGCCATCTGACAGCTGTCCCCGAGCTCCTTGGGGCCCTTACCGGGGGCAGCGGCCTCTTCCTTACTGGTGCCAAACAAGGGTCAGAGTTTGGTTGGTTGGCTTTATCAGTTAACTCCTGCTGGCACATGCCATAACTACACCAGATCACATGTTGCTCAGAAGAATGAGGTCTAGAGAATGTCTAAAAGTTGTATATATAAGTATGTCAACCCGATCTCACGGCAATTTGTACATATTTTACGAGGTGGCTAATTCATACGAATTCATAAGTCTCCTGACCCTAAACCTACCCTGTACAAATTGTACAAATTCGTATGAGTGAGGTCATACAAATTCATATGAATTAGCTACCTTTTACTCACTCGTACGGATTCGTACGAATTAGTCGTGAGATAGCGTTGAGGATGTCCACCTTTATCCGCATACATACAGTATACTCATGTAAAACAATATATACTATGTAGTGCATCTCAACTCCTTGATTGTTTGTATCGATGCAAAATGTAAACTGTATTATCGGCCAGATCTGGTAATAGCATGAAGATTTTAAGATATTAAACATTAACATTATTGATTTTCTGAAAATCTGCTTTGAAAAAAACGTGTATTGTGAAAAGTGTTATTCAATTGAATTTGACTTGACATTTATTTCAGTGGCACCCGAAATCACGCGTGATAATATTGTCAACAAAATAACGAAAAAATTTTACTCAATAAACGCTTTTTCATTTTTCCAACGACAATAAAGACAAGATTAAAAGAAACTGATGCATTGTGATAAAACTTTTACTATTTTAGCTAAAAAACACTGCTGGGGAAAAAAATACGAGAAAAACGTAATGCTGCATGATATTAACAATGCACTGAAACTGTTTTTAAAAGAAGAAAAATTTGTTTATGCAAATAATCCAAACATACTATGAGCTGAAAGAGCTAAATTAAACCTCTTTGTTTTTGCTAACTTATGCTGTACGCAGGCTGATATATTAAAATTAAATATATCCACAACATATACATAATATTACAACTCACACTTGCACATACAAGCAGATGAACTTGAACCAAGTTAAGTGAACGTAAGCTACAATGAAATATCCTAATCATTCTCTAAAACAACATGAACAACTGTCCCTAAAACAAGAAGAATTCCAACACTTTCTACAGCAGAGAATTCTTCAGTACACTCATTATATGTCACTATTTCTCACACTACAAAGAATCATATCCTTCATGAGTATTTTTGCCTTGCTTTCCAGGTAAAATATAAAAAAATCCTCAAGATCAACAATGCATGAGATATTAAGCCTTTAAGAGATTGTATCATAAATATAAGTGCATTTTGTCTTAATGGACTAGCAGGTTGTTGTTGTTGTTGTTGTTGTTTTCTTCTTCACTTTTTTTACTTAAACTTGCCTTAAAAATCTACCAGTATGACCAAATGCATTTGTATTAAAGACACAAAACTATGCAAATAAGTCCTAATATCTTATGCAGTGTTGCTTTTTTAATAACTGTATAATATTTTTTTTAGATATGTTACCAGGAAATCAAGGCAAAGGTACCAATTAAAAACTTTTTGCAGTGGGCTGTTTTTTTAGGTTATATTTTATTATGAATAAAAAAGAATACATTTGCATGAATGTTTTAACATGCTGGAAAAATTTTAATTTTAATGTTATTTTTGTTTAAAAAAAAAAAAAAAAAGTCATTTGAATGAAATTTAAGCAGCATTTAAATTTCACAAAGAAGGCACGAAGACTGGGAGCATCAGACCAACTGCAACAATGAGCAATTAAAGACATTTTAATGTTCCCCTGCAGTCAATAATTGTATCCCTTAAAACTCATCTTTGATCACCAAAATGACATATTTAAGCGTTTTTTCCTTGAAAAAAATTATTCATGACTTGAAATAGCTTGAATGTAACTCTACACCCTTGCCTCATTTAGTATATGCAGTTCTATGAATATGCAAATGAGCCCCGCCTCCACTCACTCACTCAGCTCAGAGATCCACTGGTTGACGATCACACGTTGATCTGATTGGTTACAAGGTAGTTTGTGACGTCAGAAACACCAGCGATTTCAAAGTGTGTTTTTGAGACTGTCTTTGGTTCACTGCAGTTTTAAGGAGAAAATACTCAGCAATGCTGTCGACTTATGAATTTACACATGCTTTGTCTTAAAGCATATTTATCAAAACAAAAACAAAAAAATCTACAGACCACTAGGTGGCACTGGTGGCACTAGAGGGTTTGAGTTAGAGACTTCAAATTTGCTATGGTGACAGTTCAGACTGTCCTCTATCTGTGTGCCAAATTTCATAACTTTCTCCCAAGCGGTTAGACTCAAGAACAGAAGAAGAAGAAAAAGAAGCGGAATAATAATAATAAGAAGAACACTAACGTTTACAATAGGTGCCTACACACCTACATCTACAACTTTTTTTTACAAAATGATCAAACCTCAGCGATCTCAGCAGCGATCTGGGCTTATGCAGCTTTAATTTAACATCGGACGAACAAGAAAAGATCACAGCGTCAACACAAGCGACAGCGTTCACGGTTAGCACTATAGGGTCTTACTCTGCCCTTGACAGGGTGTTTACATCCCCTGCGCGCTTTACTGTCAGCTAGCGTTGGAACATTTACCCGTGTGTCCCTGACATATCAACCTGATAACAGCGCACAGACAAGAAGAATGCAGTTTAATTTGCTTTGAAACACACTCAGCCACTTCATGCTAATCTCCAGCTGTTTGAATCCCAATACACTCAAAACAAATGTGAAGCATGTCTAGCGATTGACTAGAATATTGACTGAACGAAAATGCAAATTTTAGATTGACTAGCACACTGCTGGGGAATCGTTAAGACACTGTTTTCATTTTGATGCATCAGCATGAACGCCACGGAGTACAAAGTTTAGGACTTTGTTAATGCATTAAAATGTCAAAGCCTAAAGAGAATAGCATGCTCAAATCAGCGCGTCTTGAGTATTGATTCTAAAGAATGGGACGAACGTCTAAATTGCAGCGCTGAATGAGATTTCGTTGTGATGTATACTGTCCCGAAAGCGTCCAAATGAAAACTGCAGGCTTGATAAAGCAGAAACTTATTCAGCGAAACAGGACCTTTTGTAGTGGAATAAATAAGCCGGCGAAAACCTATTGTGTTGATCCTTTACAGCAGCTAAATCTGAGCTATTCAAAATGCACAGGCTGCATTGTGCATAAACAATCCAATTGTGAGCTCCCGTCAACACGCACGACGGTGAGGAGAGAGAGGGAAGGCGACACCCTATTTGACCACTTCATCATCAATCTCCATGTGCAAGTCTTTGGAGAGGGCGAGACCGCATCTCTTCCACAATGCAGTTCATTTTCTGCATGTCAGCTGCACAGCTGGAACATCTCATTGTGGATCCGTGTGAATCCCAGCTGAGAGGAGCAGTCGGCCATAAGATTCCCATTAGGCCAAGTTTGGGTCACAGAGGCCTGAGATCTTAGCCTGACTTCTCTCACCTTTAGCTGATCAACTGTAGGAGGAAAATAACCTCGGACCAGACAAACGCATCTGCCTTAAATGAGGAGCTCAGGGATGCAGGTCGACTTGTTTCCACACACTGGGGAAAATGAGCCAAACAGGCACAGAAATTCCCCGGCAAACAGTGGAAATCCACTCTCCTGTGACCTCAAGGGCTGCACGCATGATGACAGATGTGGCCAGGTAAAAGAAAAATTGCTGAGGGAAGGAAAAGCATTGGATCAACAGGGTTGTGCATGGTATAGAGATGAAACATTTTAATTTAAAAAAACGTAAAAAATATCGGCACATAGGACTGAAGCCTGTTGGTATTGACAGGCTTCAGATTTCGGTAATTGGAGAGAAAAAAAAAAGGTTTTTATATATATATATATATATATATATATATATATATACATATAAACATAAACTTAAAACACTTTGGAAATGTTATCTATTCATAATAAATTGAAGTATTAAAATGACTAAAACTAACACTGAAAAAAAAATTCATTAAAGCAATATAGATTTTTTTTTAAATTAAAATAAAAAAAAAGCACATAACAAAACGACTAAAACATAAACTGAATATATACAAAACCTAATTCACTAAACAGGAAGTGTAATTTAATCTAATTGCAATACAAAGTTATTTTTCAACAGTAAACTTTCAACATCCAAAGTTTGTCACGACTAACTATACTTCTTCTATTTCTTCTACTTGTTTTATTTTCAATTCTAGTTTCTGTTTGTTACCAAAAATTCAAATTCAATTAAAATGCAAAAAGAAACATTTTCTCAGATAATTCTGAATGATGCACAACCCTGGACAACAACACAGTGATTTTACTATTACTGAGTTGAACACAAAGGCTTCTGAAATGTGTTTGTGTTCAAACAAAACGTTTTTTTGGTTGATAGTTAATGTCAGGGATATGAATATATTGAATCAGGCGGGTGATGATTTAATGCATCTGGACTTGATTGAATAGTGAAAAGTTGCTGTTATTTTGAAACACTCCCCTCCTGAAGAAGTCACATGATTGACGGCCTCTCCAAAGCACTCTCTCTCTCTTCGCCACACTTGTCGTTATACAAATCAACAGCTAGCGAGCCCTAAAGAGTCCCTAGTTTATATTTATTTCCCATCAAACACTATCAGACACTACAAACATGTATTTTGACAGGCCCGGCCCATCTCTCACAAGGCTTCTGGGGATACACAGAGAAAACTGGCAACCTCTGAAACCCAACACAAACCCTGGAGGAACGGGAGAGCAGCAAAAATGTCCAGATATTATATTATACAAGTCCAAAAATCTCAGAGAAGTCATTATCACACCTCCATCTCAAGCAAGCACTCAGGGCACAATGTGAGCCTACTCTGACTCCTAGCGCCGCAGAGTAATGGGAAAAATCATGTAGATTGGAGTCTTTAGCTTCCACGTCTCCAGGGCTGCTTGCTGAAATTGGAAAAAACAGTGCAGATGGCAGGAGAGCCAAACACATCTCCTGCACTATAAATGGCAGCATCATTCGAGTGCACGCCAAACATCTGGACAATTGTGTATTTGTCATTTTCATGACCTTTTCGAGGCGATGACAAATCTAAAACATGGCCGTGGCGTGTTTGGGTGAATCCCACCAAAACTAATATGCCGGTCATATTTCACTGCAAAGTAAAAAGCCTAGGGATCATATTAAGGAGATTTTTGCCATTGTGACATTTATTGCATGATAGTTAAGCGCATCCCAATCCTATTCTCATTACCATAATGTTCAGAAGTTTACGGTCATAAGATTTCTTTTTTTTAAGAAATGAATACGTTTATTCAGCCGGGATGCATTAAAAGGATCAAATAAATATTTCAAATAAATTATATTTCAAATAAATTAACAATCATGGTTTCCACAAAAATACCAATGTTTTCAACATTGATAATAATAAGACAATAAGACAAAAAGCAAATCAGCATGATTTCTGAAAGATCATGTGACACTGAAAACTGGAGTAATTATGCTGATAATTCAGCTTTGAACACAGGAATAAATTACATTTTAAGATATATCCACGTAGAAAAAAAATATTTCACAATATTACTGTTTTTACTGCATTTTTGATCAAATAAATGTAGCATTGGCGAGCAGAAAAGACTTTTCAAAAAATGACCGACCCCAATGATTAAAGTGTGTGTTAATACATACACATGTTCTGTTTGTAAGTGAAATGTGACTTAGACATGTTTGTGAGTTTTTGGTTTTAACTGACCTCTAAACGCCATATCCGCTCACATATTTTGTCAGAATGAAAAGCACTTCATTGAAGGCCATCACCCTTATTCTCCGCCGATGACTGACATGCCCATTACTCTTGTCGTCATTACAATATTGGCTAATAAAATCTAGTCAGAGGTTTTCTTCGCCCCAGGTGCAAAATATGTAACCTATTGACAGAGGAAAATTAAAATAAATATGCAACAAGGACATCAGCCGGAGAAGAGGGAAAATTGGTGTTTGGTGGCGTATTAGAGAGCTCAATGAAAGTGCAGAAAGAGCAAGACCCACCATCAAAAGACAAGCAACATTTACTTATTTAGTTTTCATCAAATTGTTCATGCATAAAGTGCAAACAGCCTGTTTGATGGGGTTGCGGATGCAGCTGAATGATGATGACACAGTTGTGTAAACATCTGCATCTTAACTGAAATACAAATCAAATGCTCTGACAACACATCATGCTGCACTACAACTAAATCTAGCAGATGCATAATGCACTCATGGACGTTTATTTCATCAACAGCAAAATTTAAGGTTGAATGCATAAAATCATCTTTTTTTAATCACCTTTTTGCCTTCACGCTCATTTTAAATGGTCCTGTGGTGTGAGAAATGAATTTTGGAAATATTCAATGCAGTTTTTCATTTACTGTAAAATGAGTTGCATGCACAATAATTACAAAAGAACTAGCAAAATGCTGTTTAAAGAAGAAGCAGCAGGATCTCAACTTCCCAAAGGTATTTTTCATCAACTATTTAACAACTGCACCAAGGCAAAATAAATTATGATGAGAGAGAAAAGCTGGGTGGCATAATAAAATAAAAGAAAACACAACGGATAGACAACACATCTTTCTGTTGCAATGTGCTCGACAACAAACTCGCAGCACAACAAGTGCTCTTCAATACATTATGCATAACGTATAATTGATGGTCGTTTTTCAGTTTTGACTGGTGCGTTTGAATACAAATGAATGTGATTTCTATGTGTGTCTTGCTCTAGATACACAATCTATTTGTCTAAATAACACACACAGCCGCCTTTTTATCCTTGCTGACTTTCTCAGCGGGCTATGACTGCGCAAACAATCCCATAAATTAGGAGCGGAGCTGATAAATATCTTTAAAGCAAATTTACGAGCAAAACCACCCATTCAAAACCACCCCCAACAAACAGAAAATATGGGGCAAATTTCAGCATATTCTACACTGCTATAAAAGACTCTGTCCTGAATACACAATGAGTCCTCTCTCTATTATACCCAGAAGAAGTAAAACCTCGTCCACACAGAATAATAATGGCACACTATCCAGTTGCTTTAGGAGCTTTGTGTTAGTAAACTTTAAACTAGTCACTAGTGGTATAGCGATCAGATCCAATTGCACCATGATACTGAATTATTGTCAAATGCATATTCATTTATGGTATTACATATGCACAGCAACATAATAAAACACATGATGCAATACTTGCATTCATTCATAGTGCAGATCCTGCGGTGTTGTGCATGTGAGGTAGGCCTATCTGACATTGCTGGACCCTTGGCATGGCCATATTGTGACCATATTGTGCAGCTGAATTGAAATATAGGATGGGAGAGTGAGACACTGCTGTGTAGATTATGGCGAGAGGAGAAATCTAGCACTACCGGGAGGCCGTCCCACCTGACCTGCAACACCAGTGAAGAACAAACTGGATGTCTTATTGACCCGTGTGACCACCAAACACATAAAGACAGGCCGGCAATACATTTACAAGCAGCACACAGTCTCGCAGAGATCCGTCACAGCAGATCATTTATCTACACACCACCAGAGAAAACCTCTGCTCATCTCTGGGTGCTCTTACTGTGTGGATGATGAAGAATATGAGAGCAACATGATTAGATTAATGCAAGTTGTAAGATATAATAAAAGAAAAAAAGTACATTTGCATTAAATGTATATAAAGCGGATTTAATTAAATCCATTCCTTTGCATGCGACTTGCCATTTGGCATTCAATTTGCATTTTCAGTGGCACTTAAAAGACATTTTTACTACCTGGCTTTTACATTCAAGTTAGCATGAATTAAAAAAATAAAGAAAGAAATATTATGCTATTTTAAAAGTTCCTTATTTTGTTTTGGAGTTTCCTACAACAGGTTTACATGCACCCAAGGTCAAAAAACACAAATTTCCTCATAATATCCACTGCATTATCAGCTCTTTACTCTCAGTGTCTAAAACAGTAGATCAAGGATCCGATCTCTCTGATCCCCTCCTTTACGAGAGCCTGCTCTGCTCTGATTGGTCAGATGGTTCAGTCTGTTGTGATTGGTCGACGGCTTACAGTGCGTGTCGGAAACGAAAAGGCCATTATCATATCCGAATTTCAGCGCCGGATCTTCCTCAGCACTGACACACAGTGATACGAACAATAACGATGTATTTGGTTTTACCGTATTAATTCCATCCTTTAAAACTGCATTAATGTGGATTGTTTTGGAAGCACATGTCTTCTCGACATGAACAACACGAACCAAACTCTTCCAGTCTCAGATACAACTACAGTGTTTGAGGGCGGAGCAAATGTTGATCATATGACGATCATAGGCTGGCATTATGCATAATTTGTTACAAACCTGTACGTTCATGCAGGAAGTAAGACTGGAATTATTGATAGACTGACACAGACGCGAGCGGCGAAAAGCATGATACTGTATCGAGTCTTTCAGTGTAAACTGATGTTTCATTTCATTCCATTCTCATTTCTTGCAAATGAAAGCACATCGCGACCCGGCGCAAGCCGCTAACGTGATTTCCCAACAGCACATCGCTCACGATATCAGGCTCTGGCAGAATTCAAATCTGCTGCTCTGGAGGGGCCATTCAAGCGCACAGAGGGTGGCCTAATGATGCCTGTGTGGCTTTAATGCTGTTTATGAAGGCAATAATAGTACCGTACAGGTCTAATGACAGTGGTCAAAGTAATAACAGCCCGGCGCACTCGGCGCGGAGGAGCTACTGTGTGCGGAGATTACTCTGTCATTGTAGCAGCAGGTCGTGCGGCTCTCAATGTTCAGGACTGTGATTTGGAGAGCTGAAGTGTGTAGTGTGGTTTGTGTGTCCTTGTGTGTGTGTGAACTACATGCTGAGATGGACTGGTGCATCATGGGATGCGCTGAAGTGTGTAGCGTGGTTAGTGTGTCCCTGTGTGTGTGAACTACATGCTGAGACGGACTGGTGCATCATGGGATGCGTCCGTGTGTCTGTGTTTGTGATTCTGCAGAGCATTGGATCCTGTTCACTTTCAGAGACTTGCTTTGAACGGGAAATGGTGATCCATCTACAATATTCACAATATATCTTTGATGATTTTGCTGGCATGTTATATGATTTCACAATGGTTTTAAAACTATTATTTATTTAGAATTCGGCCAATCATTTTTCCTAAAGAACATGTCATTTGGTTAGTTTTGTGACTTTCAGAGACTGACATTTAGTTCTGATTTAAACTTCAGTTGCAAAAATCATGTTAGAGTCACAGAATCATTTCTGTGAATCAGTTCAAGCTGTCCATTTCAATGAACTCTGATTCAAGAAGATTTGTTTGAGTCATTCTAAAAGATTCACAGAATGATTTATTATTTGGTAACACTTAACAATAAGGTCTCATTATTAAAATTAGTTGATGCATTAGTTAACATGAACTAACTATGATGAGCAATACATTTTTCAGCATTAATTCACCTTTGTTAAGGTAATAAAAATACAATCGCTCATTGTTTGTTCATGTTAGTTCACGGTGCATTAATAAGCTATTTTCACAGCATTTAAACACTTAAATGCATGAATGTTTCGCAAATAATCACTTTAGTGACCCGGACATATATCTAACACACATGGATCTTCCGCAATCATATAAAACTTACTAAAACTTTAACTAACATTACATTTTAAACATAGTATTCAAAATAATAGTATCTCAATGATACTAAAATAGGGGGGGGATCATGTATTGCTTGATTTTATCAATCAGGAATTGATTTACATACCAGAATCAGGGATTTGTGACATAATCTGAAAAGAAAAAACTGTTTTTGTAATAACACACACCAAAAAGAACATTAAAAGGGTCAATTTCACGCTGACTTTTGGATGTACAAACTGAAAGCGGGGGGGGGGGGGGATGCTTTTGGAGATCAATTGCAAATAATAATGATTGCTCACAAAGGTTTCCCTTCTTTTGGGAACCAATAAAAACAGCTTCCCGAAAGCAATCTCGTCAAGAAAAACAGGGCATTGTAGTGCAGAACAAAGTAATTTGTTGCCATTTGAATAGAGCGATATTTCTCGACATCTCAACAGCTATCTGATGAAATTACTCTGAATAGGCTCTTCCAAAAATAATTAATTTCAGACGAAGGGTCACACGTCCCTTTGTCAGTAGGACCTTTCATCTGTCCCTCAACACAAACAAGCATGCTGCAAATTCCGTCCAAACGGCAGATATGGTCGTTTGTTGCAAAGCGTGTGGAAAGGTTTTTACAAAAAGCGCTAACAAACGCTGCTATCTATGACAGCAAAAAGAGTGGCCACAGCACCAACTTGACATTCACAGCGGCGGTCGTCTCACATTAATTACAGTACATGCATGAAGTAATGGGGCAAGAAGTGGGTGAAAAGAAGAGAAGAACCTTAAAGTGGACCTCATAGAGTAAAGGACAATTACAAAACCTCTGTGTCGCCTCTTTTCATTCTTCTTAATTACCGGGCAAACATTCCTTCTCGTCTGCTTCATTAGGTCCTTTGTTGAGCAGTTAGTGATGTCAGAGAGAAGATGGAGGGATAGAGCGGCTTGGAAAATATAATAAATTATCTCCAGTGTATAGAGTATAGCAGACATACAGAGAGACTGGAATGAGACAGAAGATTGAATGCAGAGAGAGGGAATTTCTACAAACAACAAAATAAACTTTGTGATTTGATCTCATTCTCTGATTTTACTGCAAAATCAATTGGCACTGCAGTGATCTAGAGAGCAGGGGCAATGTATTGACAATAGCTTAAAAAGTAGAGCATGCCATTAACCAAGGCCAAGATCATGGGTTCGATTCACAGGGAATGCATGGACTGATATATTGCGCATGTTAAACACAATGTAAGTCGGATGGATGGATGGACGGATGGATACTGATTCAATATTTTTTCACTTGGAAATACATCACATGATTGATTGATTGCAAAATGATTTGCGATTGCATGCCCTCACATCGACTAGCTTGGCAAACAACAGTTTAATAAACTGCACAGGACTCAAACCTCCACTTAAAACCTGTTTCATTTGCCCACAGCTGTCCAAAAGTCCTCCAAGTTCTCCCAACTAAGCAACTGTCTTCCCATCTGGGCTTGTTCAGACGTCAATCAAACCGGCGGAGTCTAGAAGCAGGAACATGTGAAAGCAGGAACTGATGGGGTCACGGGAGGGCTGAAGGAAGGGTCCGGCTATGAAGGGCCCTTACAGGCTGCTATGGAAATGACCGTAAAAGCCTTATCCTCACAAAGTTTGGGGAGAAGCATCAGGCAAAACTGGAACTAGGGCAGATGCTGTAATTGTAACTCAGGAGAGGTTGAAATAGAGACAATGGGAAATAAAAATAAGTGCTAGGTACTGGCAAAGCCAAGCAAGCTATACTTCCACTGCTATTCAAACACTTATTGTTAGACGGTTAAAAGGCTTAACAAGACGTCTCAGCAAAGCAAAACAGCTTTCATAATGGCAATTAAAATAGATATGCTGTATATAGTCCCATGACACAGCCACAGCACTAATGGATAGAAAGAAGTGCTGATTCATAAGTGACAAGCAAACTGAATTAATTATAATTCTTACATTCAGACTGAACACTTTCCCCCGGTTTCACAGACAAGGCTTTAGTCTAGTCCCAGTCTAAATGCATGTTTGAGCTGAACTGATATATCTTAAAATAAGTCAGTGCCATTGTTTTGTCTCCAGATGCACACCAGTAATGTTTGTTTCTAAGGCACATTTACAAAAGCTACTTAAAGGCCTAATCCTGGCTTAATGATTAATATAAGCCCTGTCTGTGAAACCAGGCCTTTAATTAGCTGCCTTAAAAACACCTAAATGCCACAAAACATGACCAGGTCATATTTAATTATATTTTAAGGACCATTAAAACCATTCCATTTATCTTTTTCTGAGATTCACCCACACATACATCGTTTCAATGTAGACTCTCAAACTAAAAAAGCATATGGCCAAAATCAACAAAGCTTTAATGTTTGGCTGTATATGTTATAGTCCACTAGCCTTTTACTAGATTCAGTGGCCAGAAACGATGCCTTCAGGGCCCATAAACCCCACATGCGCTGACAGCGGCCCGCATGGTGCTTTTCCACGGCTATGACGCCTCTGCCTCGTCCATTACACACTGATTTGGTGTGTGTACACAGTCTGTGTGCCGCATGAGAACACCGTCACCCTGTCTTGTTACATTAATCTTCACTAGGTCAAGGTCAGACGCAACACAACAAAAGCCACAGCCAATCAGCACGCTCAGAAATTTCGCAAGGGCCCTAATTTAATTTATGTTGGCCGGTCTCACCCACGCTTTCGCAGGCACGTACCGACAAGCGCTCAGCACCGTATTACAATCTTGCATCTGAACGCATTAACGAGTGTGTTAGATTGCCAAGCACAAACAATTAACAGAGCCTTAAAGATAACGTGGTGGGAACTAAAAGCAACAGATTAGCCATGTCTACACTCACCTTTACTTCTGCACGGACATCAGTTCTGTCCAACAACCGCTTAGGAAATTTGTGCTTAAACTTTGAATGATGCTGAAATAATGCAAGTGGACATGTCTATGCATTCAGCGTTACGTTTATGCAGCCAGGTTATTTCATTTCTTATCATTTCATGAATGCTAATAGTTCTATTTCCCTAGCTAGAAATCACGGTTAATAAAAACTACAGGTTCAAAGATTGAAAGTCTCTTTTCATAACTCATTCTTGGCTTTAAGAAAACACAAGATGCCGGTTCACGATAATGCCTTGAATATTTTAGCAGAATATCGTCACAACGCCACATGAAAGACTAGAATATGATCCCTACTGGAAAATCCGGCTTCTTAGACCATCTTGAAACAGTAACAGATGTGCATAAGGTGGCCGATTTGGTTTTTGGAACCGAGAAATATTTACAGAAACATGTATTTAGTTGTTGATGTCAAGGGTGTCCAATGAAACTTCACAGTAATTTGGCTCAGATTCATCTGAACACAAAGACAGATGTTAAAGGAACACGCCGACTTTTTGGGACTTCAGCTTATTCACCTTATCCCCCAGAGTTAGATAAGTCCATACATACCCTTCTCATCTCCGTGCGTGCTGTAACTCTGTCTGACGCACCCATCGCTAGCCTATCTTAGCACAAAGACTGGAGGTAAATGGCTCCAGCTAGCATACTGCTCCCAATAAGTGACAAAATAACGCCAACATTTTCCTATTTACATGTTGTGATGTGTATAGTCATAGCGAGTACAAATAACAAGGTCACATGAGACACAGCCATCCGCCCAAGTCGCAGTGCTTCGCCTTCTGAGAATATAGTTCCCAGTATGTATACGGTTAGAAGATGGCTGTGTCTCATGTGACCTTGTTATTTGTACACGCTGTGACTATACAAATCACAACATGTAAATAGGAAAATGTTGGCGTTATTTTGTCACTTATTGGGAGCAGTATGCTAGCTGGAGCCATTTACCTCCAGTCTTTGTGCTAAGCTAGGCTAGCGGTGGGTCCGTCAGACAGAGTTACGGCACGCACGGAGAAGAGAAGGGTATATATGGACTTATCTAACTCTGGGGGATACAGTGAATAAGCTAAAGTCCCAAAAAGTCGGCGTGTTCCTTTAACATGACCAGGGTATGTGACGCCCTCATCCTCAAATCCCATGAACAAAACTCCAAAAGGTATACAGTACGACCCACACTAAGTTAAATACATGTTCATTTGAAGTGAAGATAAGTACGGTTTGTGTCGATGCTGATGATGATGTGTAAGTGAATTACTGGCTTAATAAACAATAATAATAAATATAATAACATAACTAACAAAAATAGTATTTTGCTTATAAGGACATTGTTGTTTACTTTTATGCAGTAAATATTTTTGGTACTGAGTTGAAGCAAACCCAGTTGAGAAGCACTGATGATTTCAGCATTGTAGCATAAAATGTTTATGATATGCTCAAATAATAGTGTCATGCCGTGCTGTCGCTGCCTTAATAGCACAATACTTCCCAGTTCTGTGGCTCCTGTTTGTTCCGGAGTGAATATTCCATAGATCTGAGTGTGCCGATGTGGATACGCACAGCACCAGATGCAAGGCAGCACTAGATCACACGCTGCAAAATAAAACAAATCATTGTTTGTAATGATGTGTCCAAACCTGCAGCAGAGTCCCCACTGGGGAGAGAGAGAGAGAGAGAGAGAGAGAGAGAGAGAGAGAGAGAGAGAGAGAGAGAGAGAGAGAGAGAGAGAGAGAGAGAGAGAGAGAGAGAGAGAGAGAGAGAGAGAGAGAGAGGATATTGGTTTATATGCGCTCACATACACAGCACTGCAGCGCTGACCATCTATCATGCTGCAATGAGAGCAGTGTGTTCTCGACTGCTGTTCTCATTAGAGCTCCAGCCCGAGTGCCGCTGAAGTTACACACCAAAGCAAACAAGAGTTCCTTACTCCTTTAAATTAAAAAGTCCCTCTTTTCATGTCTTATTTATAATGGCCACATGCTTTAAAGTGTGTTCAGATCCATCTCGTTTGGCTGCAAACTAGGTCCCCTTTTAAAGAAATAACCTTTGAAAAAAATTATTCTGTCATCATTTACTCATCCACAACTTTCTTCTGCTGTGGAACACAAAACATGATGTTCTGCAAATCTTTTTGCAGCTCTTTCCAAATAATGACAGGCTTTATTTTGGTCTGTTCTCGTACTAGTTGTGGAGATTTTTTTATGCTGTCATTTCTGAGAATATTCATCAAAATTGTCCTTTCGGCTCCATGGAGAAAATGACAGAATTTCAAATAAATAAATATATATATATATATATATATATATATATATATATTTGAAATTCTATTTTCAACATTGAAAAGAATAAATACTGACAATATATTCTTTTCTATGTCAGTCTAATATGGAATTATAAATATATGTTTTGTTTTGTTTGTTTTTTTGGTTTTTTTTGCATAAACTATATATTTGAGTCATAGTTACAATATTTGTGGCATAATGTAAATTGAAATTTCAAAGGAAAAATTAACCCATAAACATTAAGATGCACACTGACTTTTACATGCCAACGTGAGACTAGTATTATCAAGCCATTTCCTGACCTTGACTGTACAATATTCAGTATCTGAACTCCTGTCATGACTGTGCAAGGCCAGTAAACACTGTAATGTTAGCATAATATGCATAAGAATACAAGAGAACTGCTTTTTACATCCAGAAGAATCCACCCGCAGGAATGACATTTAACCAGCAATTCATCCACCGAGTTCTTCCAGACAACTTTACAGCTCAAATACCAAACATGCTTTTAAGGAAAAATTCATAGATGTGCTCTCACAAAAATACCAATTCCACATTTCTGCTCTATTTATTTATTTATTTATTTATTGTTTTTTTGGCAAGAGTCAAAATGTTGCCATGAATGATGTTGACAGAGTTTATCTAGTGTTTTACCTGGCACATTAATTTATTAAAATGCTATTACCGCAGGTCCAATTAACACAACCTAAAATAATAAACACCTTTCTCAAAACATCACTTAAGCGTTTCTTTTTTTCATAGCCGTGACTGTAAATTACCTAAACTGAATTCTTACATTTCTGTGAGAGAGGAGAACCCAATTGAGAAGGTTTAGCACTTTCCAGAAATAGGAATATCCCATTAATTATTTACATTTTATTATTAAATAAATAAATAAATAAATAAAATAACACTATATTTCAATCGTCCACTTTAGATGTTCTACTAACTATAAGTAACTTGCAACTACATGTCAACTAGCAGTCATTAGAGTATTAGTAGACTGTCTGCTTAATATTTGTCATATATCACTACTAAGCAGTGTTTTCAACCTCATAATGTTTATTTTAGGTTTCAGATATTTAAATACACATAAGCACGAGTAAAACAATACATTTGGAGTTTGTAAAATACACACTGAAGTCTGTGGAAGCAGCAATAACAATCTATTCAAATATAATTTGCCGACATGTGTTATTCATATCAGACAAACATTGGAAGTAACTATAAAGTTTACTCTATTCTTCTCAGTTCACCGGCCACTTTCTTGCATTTATTTCGGGAGAAACTGATTCATTCACGTGCTGTAAATCCGACTGACAGGACAACATTGCGGCATCTCATTATAGATCAAGATTATTTATAAAGGTTTTTAAACGACCAAACGCACTAACGTTAACTTACATGTATTTGAGAATCGTAATATCAGATAGGCTAGTTGATGACATGGTAAGCAAGTTTGTGAATAAAATTTTGAATAAAAAAGGAAAAGCGGAATAAAAGCGACACATTCTGTCATACAGTATTATTGCGGCTGCGGTGTATCGCGTGACGCGTCGCCATGGAAACATTAAAGGGAACGTTCGCCTTGAAAAAACTCACTCTGGGGGTGGGGGGTGGGGTGTCAGTTAGAATATTTTAAACTTACGCGTGAAAGGGTTAAAGAAAAGATTGAAAATAAATATTTGTGTGTGCTGTAAAGTGGTTAGAAAAAAATTTAATCGGAATCGGCTAAAATCGGTATCGGCAGGTCAAACTCAATGAAAAATCGGAAATCGGAATCGGCCTAGAAAATTGTAACCGGTGCATCTCTAAAAACTGCCTAACGTTACCGAATGAAATGTCAATGAAGAGATGATGACTTTAAATTTTTGTGGGTGTTGATGGACTCGATCCACTCGGTCTATGTTTTGATCAGCGTTCTGAATCCCAGTCGGACGAAGTCTTTGACAAAAACACGCTTTTCTCAGCTTTTTGTTCAAAAAGATGCATGAAGCTAGAATAACTGTTTTCTCTCTCAGTTGTTTATTTTGATATATTGTATGTTCATGTATTCTTACAACAAAATATTCTGGGGGCCATGAAAGTTTTGTGAAAATGATCAAAAATACTGACAAGGCTGACAACTTGGCGGGGAAAGAGTTAAAAAAAATAAAGTGGATAACATAAATGTAAAATTGTTCATACAGTTTCCAACTTGACCTCCCGATATTTTCTGAAGGTTAAGCACGTCCTTCCTCTGATCACTTGTTGAAAAGATAAACCGTCCCTGTTCTGTCCCCTTTTCTCCCGTGTAGCTTGGAAACTCCTAGAATAATCCCTCAGGCTAAAGCAGCACACGATACTTCTGCTACACTTTAAACGGATACAGTTTAGTCCTGGCATATTTCTGCTGCGAAGGCGAGTCTGGCAGATTGTAAGAGATGTGATGTGAATACACAAAACGCCGCTTGGCAGCAGACGACAGGAATTACAGGTGTGTGTTATAGGCCTGGTAATTACTCTTAGCACAGGGACTGTCTCTGCTAATGTCTTCTGATTCCTCTGGAAATGTGAGGGTAAACATGAGGCGGTTAATGAGGCCTTCCTCAGATTAGATGCTAACACAGGATGAAGAATTGGGATAATTTAAGCCGCAGCACCTCAGGTTAGTCCCAAATCTAACCTTTAAGATGAAAGCTTGACGGATTATTTTCATTAGCGAGCAGTCAGAAGAACAAGCTTTCCCGAACGAAATTGTGTAATTGACAAAAGCATTAGGCAAACCCTGTCTTGACTGTTCTGTTGCTGTTATGCTACAAATGATTAAAAAGTTTGATGAAGTAGCATGTTGGGAATCGCTGCACATGCAACATTTTTCAGTGCATCAATAAGATGTAAAGCGTCTCAGTGGGCCAACTGATGGCAGCCTAGTCCCTCACTGTTTCCATAGACTCTGTTATTCCTGGACTTCATTTTCTAGAACCCTCTGCTCATTATCAGTTTATCTGTTTCAGCTGTGTCTTGTTTCATTTGATCATGACCCTGTCTATTTAAATGCCTTTTTGGGTGGGTGGTCGGGTGGTCGGGTGGCCGGTTGGCCGGTTGGCCGGTTGGGTGGTCGGGTGGTCGGGTGGCCGGTTGGCCGGCCGGGTGGCTGGGTGGTTAGTTGGGTGGTTGGTTGGGTGGCCGGTTGGGTGGCCGGTTGGGTGGCCGGGTGGGTGGCCGGGTGGCCGGGTGGTTGGGTGGGTGGGTGGTTGGTTGGTTGGTTGGGTGGTTGGGTGGTTGGGTGGTTGGTTGGTTGGTTGGGTGGTGGGGTGGGTGGTTGGTTGGGTGTTTGGGTGGTTTTTTGGTTTGTTGGGTGGGTGGTTGGTTGGGTGGTTGGGTGGTTGGTTGGTTGGTTGGTTGGGTGGTTGGGTGGTTGGGTGGGTGTTTGGGTGGTTTGTTGGGTGGTTGGTTGGGTGGTTGGGTGGGTGGTTGGTTGGTTGGTTGGTTGGTTGGTTGGTTGGTTGGTTGGTTGGTTGGTTGGTTGGTTGGTTGGTTGGTTGGTTGGTTGGTTGGTTGGTTGGTTGGGTGGGTGGGTGGTTGGGTGGTTGGTTGGTTGGGTGGTTGGTTGGGTGTTTGGGTGGTTTGTTGGTTTGTTGGGTGGTTGGTTGGTTGGGTGGTTGGGTGGTTGGTTGGTTGGTTGGTTGGTTGGGTGGTTGGGTGGGTGGTTGGTTGGGTGTTTGGGTGGTTTGTTGGTTTGTTGGGTGGGTGGTTTGTTGACTGGGTGGGTGGGTCACACTCTCTGTCAGCATTTTGAGCAGTTCCTGGTTTCTTTATATTTTCCTGAGTTTTGGATTTCTTGTTCCCGTCTGCCTCAGTGGAGTGTATTTGTGTTCGGACTGATTACATGTGCTTGACCCTCTGCCTGGTATGGACTATGGACCTTGTATTATATTTGTTAATAAACTGCGTTTGGATTCTCACTCTCTCTGCTGAATGTTGTCTTACCACCATAACCAAATCATTACACACATGATCTGTCAGAAATCATTCTAATATGCTGATTTGATGCTCAAGAAACATTTATGATTATTATCCGTGTTGAAAACAGTTGTGCTGCTTCATAGTTTGTATTTCAGGAAGAATATTTATCTCACATTGAAATCTTTTGTAACATTATAAATGTATTTAGTGTCACTTTTGATTTTTTATTATTATTATTATTATTTAATGACTGACCACAAACTTTTGAATGGTAGTGTAAATCACATAATGTATAAGGCCATGGTGGTGCATTGGGAAAATGTCACCAAAATAATTTTTCCTGATTAGCCTGTATAGACATAGCCTGATTATGCTCTCAAATCACTTCCATATCCGTTTGGATGGATTCCCCCTTCCACTGTCACAGTAATATGATCAAATCATGCAAAGCTAAATAAATACATCCACAAAATCACACATAACAGACGATCATGCCTTACATAAATCAGTAAAATGACTACATGACGGCTCATTTAGACGTTCATCACACATCAAGTCTAAAGAACTTTGCTCCATTTGGAGACGACAGCAGCCCGGAGGCTCTTCACACAAATCTCCTCAAGAGTGACTTCTATCATTTGTTAGGCACACATCTCCTCTTTATTGTTGATATAAATTTCAGCGCAGTGATGTACGATACGCCTGACGCGCCGCATAAAAGTGTAAAAACCAATATTCTTCTGGGCCATTAACACTCAGTAGGGTTTGAGCCGTTACGCAACAAAGCTAGACACTTCAGAACAGGCGAGTTTGGGATGAATATAAATTTTAACGCCACACCAGATGACGCATTGCATATTGCCTGTTCTCATCATTCTCATGCATGTGAGATTAATACAGTTCAAGCTTCAAATTATGTTTGCATTTCCATCAAGATCCCTGTGAGTTTACAGATGTCCGAAAGGAACCGTCACAGCGTTCATTTTGATTACATTTAATCAGTGCTATCGTCCTTTCAGCTGCAGCGCACTGCCGGTCTGGGAGTGTGAAGCATCGAAAGTAAATAAAGAGAAAGGCCTGTCTGTGTGCTGGCGCATGAGAGAGACAGATTCCCCCCCGCTGAGTCAGCTGTGGAGCCCGCAGACAGATGAATGACAATCACGAATTAAAGGCAAACACCAGATCAGATAAACCAGAGCGCAGTGTCTCCAGATGTGGTGCAGATCTCCTGCTGCGGTCAGTATGTTGCACCAGACCTGAAGCTCGTTAACAACGTTTGTTGCCTTCAATTACACGTGTCATAAACCAACAAGTCACACTAAAAAAGATGAAAAAAAGAGAATGAAAAAGCAACGTGGGAAATGCAAAACAAGAGTTGTGTTCCATTCAGTTCTTCTAAATTCCAGTTCTGTTGCTGAATTTGAAATTAAAATTAAAATTAGTAAAATTAAATTGGATTGAAAAGAAGTCATGTAACTGCTGTTTTTGTAGTTGCACATTTCAGTTGGAATTACTTATAAACCTTATCATATGCAAACTCGCAAAGAATATGGGATACGGTACTGCCATAAATCAAATATTAGATGTTTTTAATATTGAATGAAAAATACATTTCTATAAACTAAAGCAGCATTTTTTTCTTGTTTTCCAGTAAAAATATCGAAACATCTTTAAAACAAGACATAGAGTATTTACTCGAGGATTAAATTTGGAAATTAAAACTCTTATACATACAAATAAGACACTTTTTTTAAAAGAATAAACACTAAACTTGTTTTATTCAGTTGCAAATGAGTTGGGAAAACTAAATTAATTAAAGATGTATTCCCTGAAACTATTACAGTACTTCTCAAATACAGTAGATTTCTCTTGTTTTAAGCTTTTTTATAATATTTTTACTGGAAAACAAGACAAAATTACATACCAATTAGTTTAGGGTTCAGTTCTCACTATTAACTATGACTTTTGCCTCAATAAACTCCTAATTACTGCTCATTAATTATAGTTAGTAAGGTAGTTGTTAAGTTTAGGTATTGGGTAAGGGATGTAGAATATGGTCATGCAGAATAAGGCATTAATATGTGCTTTATAAGTACTAATAAAAAGCCAAAATTCTAGTAATATGCATGATAATAAACAACTAGTTAATAGTGAGAATTGGACCCTAAACTAAAGTGTTACCAGGTCAAATTCATCATGCAAACATGGACCATGCAAATATCATAAATAAAATATCCAATGTAAAATTCTTAAGCAAACTGTTTTAACTGACCTTCCTTCATTTCAATTCAACATCATGTGCAGCAATTCTATTCAAATACCTAATTTTAAAATCCCGAGACAATTCTCAAAAACGGTTCATCCTCCATCACCGCAGAACTCCATCAAACCTGCTCCATTTTTCACGTGGTTTTAGACAGACACATGATGGCCCTATTTCATAGTGCCAATTAAATGCTGGCTCTGGTGTAATTAACAGCTGTTTTGTCCACTGATCAATAAAAGCTGTTCATTAAAAATCCCTTTGCTGTCTCCAGATCCCTGGCAAATTTCAATGCTCTGAAAAGGTTCCTGCGAGAATTAACATTGCCTGGAATGAAATTCACAGCCACAGCTGGGCAAGACAAACCCGTTTGAAAGGAAATCGGCTGGGAAATACTTCACAGCAACAGTGTTTTCCAGCCCTCATAAACAAGTGCAGAGTAATCATGAAAACTAACTTACTTTCACCTTGAGGTTTTCCCAAATTGGACTCGGGTGCCTGTAATTTCTCTCCAAACCCTGGTAAATAAATCCTGCAAAAATGTTTGGTTTACTCAGTGTTGTCTCACTTGGTCCTTTGAAACCTCTTGAAATATAGATACGGCCATGGCCATCAATTTCACAAAAAGTGAGAGAAAACAAAAGGCTATGAATGTGTTAGAAAATCAATACTCGGCTTCTACAGCCAGATCTTACAACATGACGGATTCAATGAAAAATATGATGAATATGATCCTGAAATCATGCATTTTACTGTGCACTAAAAGTGCATACTTCACTGATAATGGGAAAGCACATACTTTTGAGTATGTAAGACAGTACGCCAATATTGGGACATGCAGTAGTGCCACATTATAAAACTGTATCTAATGTATAGTCAAGCCCTTTTATTTGTTATAGCTAGAAACCATCACAAACCCCTCTTCTGTAGCGCAAAGCATTGTGGGTAATTGCTCAAAGTAACTCAAACAGCTTGCATGGATTTATACCTAAAAATCTACTTGTCCGGGCACCTTCAACACACTCAGATTTGGGTCAGACTAATCCTAATCCCACATACTGTAAGAACAGATAACCGAGTCATGGGTAATGCCAACTGGGATTCAGTCAAAAAAAAAAAAAAGCGTGTACTTCCACCAGTAGTTAACTAATAATTCTCTCTTACAACATGAGATTTGTCCAGTTTTAATCTTTATATGAGGAAAGGAAAGGAAAGGAAAGGAAAGGAAAGGAAAGGAAAGGAAAGGAAAGGAAAGGAAAGGAAAGGAAAGGAAAGGAAAGGAAAGGAAAGGAAAGGAAAAAATAAGAAAGGAAAAATATAGGAAAGGAAAAAATAAGAAAGGAAAAATATAGGGAAGGAAAGGAAAGGAAAGGAAAGGAAAGGGTAGGGTAGGGTAGGGTAGGGTAGGGTAGGGTAGGGTAAGGTAAGGTAAGGTAAGGTAAGGAAAGGAAAGGAAAGGAAAGGAAAGGAAAGGAAAGGAAAGGAAAGGAAAGGAAAGGAAAGGAAAGGAAAGGAAAGGAAAGGAAAGGAAAGGAAAGGAAAGGAAAGGAAAGGAAAGGAAAGGAAGCTTTCAGGACTATAAATGCAATCACAATCCGCATGGACTGACAGCACTGTTCAATGACAAAAAGGACTGGTTTGTAAAATGTGCGTGTGGAACATTATACGCTCCATGAGGAAAATGAAGTATATAAACAGTGCAACAATACTGCCATCCCTCTCAGAGCGCCTGCGAGTCACACGCGTGCAGATGTCCTCGAGTTAGAGCATTCAGAATGAGAAAATTCCTTTCCTACTCACCCTCATGTTGGTCCAGATCTATATGATGTTTTTCAGTCGAACACAAAAATAGATCGTTGCAGAATCTTCATGCGGCTCTTTTCCATACAATGATGGTTTACAGTCAGTCTTAAAAAAAGAAAACAAAAACAGAAATAAGAAAAGAAAAAAAACTATAGAAATATACATAGTAAAAGTAAATGGTCGATATATGACTTGCACACTAAAGTCTGCTGAGGAGGACAAGCACATGAATACTTTTTTTGCTACTTTTATGATGTGTATTTTTTAGGTTGAAAAATGTGGCTACATTTAAATACTTTAAAGACCCCTGTGGTGAAAATCAAGTTTTGAATGATGTTTAAACTGTATGTCTATGTGGTGTTTTTAATGTACTGATTAAAAAATTATTCATGATTTAAGGCGAGACACTACAGGTGAATAGGGTCAAATTTTAAAATAATAGATATCACCATGAAACTTCCTCAGTTAATTACTTACACAAGTATAAAAAAAATTATTACAAGTTTTTGAAATTTGTATGTTTAATTATGCAAATTAGGCATTGTCTCATTAAACATGCACAATTTTGCATATATTTTCGGTAGATAGATCTGAACATATGATAAAGCCAGGTGCAAAATTCTTTTTTCATTTTGTTTACACACAAGATTTCAGGATATATGCTTTCATTACCTAGGAAATCAAAATATACTGTCCATAGCCTTAAAAAATCGATTTTTGCCCTTTAAAAAAAAAAAGAAATGTCACATAAATCAGGCCAGGAATAATTTATTAACAAATCCCTCTGAAAATATCTTCAGAATACTGCTAAGTGTATAACTGGAAAGTTTGGTGTACATAGGTGCTACATAGGCTGAGATTCGGGAGAAACTTACTGCCGCAAGTAAACAAAATGTAATAAAATAAACATCTTAATGTATATTTTCAACGTTTTCTTTATCTCAGCTTGAAAGAACACATATTGAAGGAGTAAACTAGCCCAAAATCTCAAAACTGACCACTGCATGAAAAATCAATGTTTTTGCTTGCCGTGTCTTGCCTTAAAGGAACACCATTGCTGAGTATTTTCTCCTTAAAACTACAGTGAACCAAAGCCTTGAAACCACCCCTGTTTCCCACCGTCACAAACATGTGACCAATCCCGTCAACAAGAGGGCGGGGCTTATCTCCACTGACTTTCTATGATGTGATTTATATGATTCAAAGCGTTTCTAAGGATGCTGATGTTTAGAAAGCAAGTGTCTGACTCTGAGATGGCGAACGGGAACATGGTTTGTGTAGCAACACATTATTAGCTGATTGATAATGTAGTCAAGACAAAGGCTAGTCAAATCAATTATCATTATGTGTCTGGCGTTGTAGAAAGTGATACATAAAACTCATTAATATTCTGATATATCAACTTGTAGACGAGCCTGTATAATTCACTATTCCTCTTCTTCCTCTGAATCTGTTTATGGTTCAAACATAGTATATGGCTGAATTAAACCAATATTTAGCCTACATTTGCCAATGTGCAGCGTTTACCACAGTAAAGTTGCCTGGGTGTATCATGTAATCCAAGCTGCTGTGATTGAGTGGAGGCGGAGACTAATTAGCATATTCATAGATTGGGGTACTAAATGAACCGAGGGTGTGGAGAGACATTTAAGCTATTTTAAGGAACAAAGACATTATTTTCAAATTAAATATGTAATTTTGATTATCAAAGATGAGTTTTAAGGGATAAAATTATTGACTGCATGGGGACTTTAAAATTCAATGTTGCATTTTACATGAAAAAAAAGCACACAGGTTTGGAAGGACAAACTATTCCTTAATAAGGAAAAACAATATTGCATCTTTTCAATATGCAGAGAATCTAGTAAGTAATCAAACCTATTTGATACAAGCCACTCTGTTATATATCTAATATTGAATCCAGAAGCTCTGCACTGTTTTTCTTTGTGCGACAGGCACTGAGCGGCGGCTTTTCAAAACCACTTTACAAGCATTCTGCCCCAGTTATCCCTGCGATTGGATTCCCAAGTGGGCCGTATAGGTCCTTCAGTTGTCAGGACTCCTCCTTTGAAATCATGCTTTAACGGGAAACTACCACACAACTCTTGTTTTATTGCACTGTGCAGATTTTTATTTCTGGGCATCTTGTCAAAAAGCTTTAGATGGTGTAATTATAGTGGTAAATTTCATCGCTGATGTGAAAAGATCTAAATCAGCAATCAGAACACGTCAGACACTAAAGACTCTCTAGAAGTATCAAACTAAAAGCCACTTAGCTGAACTTGAGTTTACCAACATAGTTCCTGCTAACAAACGTTCATCATATGAAGTACAGCAGCCCCAAATGCATTGGGACACTT
Source organism: Abramis brama (assembly GCF_963993115.1). Lineage (NCBI taxonomy): Eukaryota > Metazoa > Chordata > Actinopteri > Cypriniformes > Leuciscidae > Abramis > Abramis brama. Next base: position 2,647,562 of record NC_139973.1, on the reverse strand, counting down.
CAGACTCACTTACAAATGTCTGAATGTCATTGCATACAATAACAAAATATCAAAACAATTCTGCAGGATCTTTGCTTACTTTGCTTTTCTTTAGCATTTTTGCTCAGTCATCATTCAACTGGGGATTATTAGTGGGTGTTTTGAAAGAAAAGTGTCTTCTTTACCAGAAATGACATATTTTATCATCTAATGCAGTCATTTCAGACATTTGATTTGTTTTTCAGTATGATTTAAGTTACTTTTGGCATCACTGTATCTTGTTTAAATGAGTTTTTGCGGATGCTTTCTGATGCTTGTCATGCACGGCAACAAATCTGCCATCCTTTAAGTCACTCTCATGCTACATTTGAATAGCTAAATCAGTGATAAGTCAATAAATGAGGGAATCATGATATAATTAAACTTTTACAAACAATAGCACGCCAATGAAACTGTGGTAAAAAAAAAAAAAAACAGAAGCCCGTGGGCTCCACAGTATGAGAAAGAGATTGCTGTGTGGACGAAACCACCTATTAATGTAAAAGGTATTTTTTGTGAGGCCTAAAGGTACAATTATATGTGAGTTAATAGACTTTGACAGCATTCTAATTCTATAGAGCATAGAGTACACGAGTGGAATACAGAAACGGGGAATGAACAGAATAATGCATGTTTTTCAAGGCCAGTGCATAATGATTATAACAAAAAAATTCACATGCAATATCCAACAAAATTTGCATTTCAAGAACAATTCAGGCAGGTTTCATATCCCATGTTCACTATAATCACATGCAGGAAAGGAAGTGTAGTATAAAAACTAAAAAAAGAATATATATAATGAGTTTGTGTGATTAGATGTGCATTTAATTAATAGTGAGACATACTTATTGTTAGATTACATTCAGAACTGTGTTTAAAGTGCACTTTATGTGCACAGTTACTCAGGGATGCATTTTATTTTATAATTCTTTACTTTCGCAAGAAAATCGCACTCATTCCTTTTAAATAAACTTCTCTTTTTGCATATTGCATGGAAGCACATGAATCTCCAAGGTATATGTTTGTGCAACTAACTGTTTACATGCACAGATTTCTATCGGCCTGAATTAAATTAAATCCAATTGCAGAATCCGAATGCTCTGTCCATTCAATAACTAGTCAACTATAAATTCAAGTATGAAGCAAAGACTGTTGGGAGACATGGTGCATGCATGGAAAGTTTCAAATCTGACTGTGAAAATTGGCAAAAAGTTCAATCAGATGATCAAAAACCTGCATGTAACTTAAGACAACTTACCAAAATCACTTGTTGGTCTTGGAACAACATTTGCATTGGTCAAAGAACCATAAATTGAACCATTGCAATCGATTCCTAACCATTTACTACTCTTTAAATCAATCAAAGGGAAATGATAATAACGTTCTTTAAGCTCTTAACCCCAGCCAGAAGCTTAACCCTAAAATCTGATAAGAACGTTGATCCAGCACTGAGAAATCACTGTAAGTAACATGTTTGATATATTACAACATCAGCGGCCTTTAAATAAATAAAAAACCTGAACGCATTCACTTCACTGACACATTAACATAGTTTCCTCGTCATGTCCTACACCACATGATTAGGTTACATTAGCGGAGCACAAATTAATAAACGTTAGATAAATACCTTCCGTGCATCAGATTATGATGCATCATCAATTACAACAAACTGACAGATGGTGGACACACACATTCCCTGCGAGCGCTGGGTGGGTCTCACCAGCAGACGCTAAAGTCTGTAATCCCGAAGAGTCAGCAAAATTTTCTGTGTGGCAAACCCTTGACTTGATTTGGCTCCGGGAACGGGATTCAGAGCGGTAATCTTCTCAGCTCACGAGGCCTTCCCCCACTATACACCTCTGAATAACAGCGGCCCACTCGAGGGGGATTCAGCTCGTCCATAGTGCAGTTTGTGTGTTGTTTTACCACCACAATCACTAAAGGAATTATGCAAATAAAACAATGTTATTCGCATCCAAATCCCCGCAGGTCGCTTATGAACTACGATCTGAAGACTTCCAACAGTGCAATCCAGACTCCTGAACACAGCACACATCTGGATACATGCCTAAACATAACACTCTTCATTATTTGCTCATTATCAGACATTACATTACAAGCAATTCAGGAGTAACTAATTCCAAGCAATAGCACTTTACTTCCCACTTCAGAAGCGTGATGAAAACTCAGCTATTTTTTGTTTATTACTGATGCAAATTTACACCAAAATAAACTTATGTAGTGCCAATTTTACTGTAGTATATTTGAGATACTTATATACTTTTAATAAATATTATGAATTGTTTCTGTGTTGATTTAATTTTAGTTAAAGCTTTGTTAATTTTGCTGTGTACTGTTTTTTTTTTTTTTTTTTTTAAATAAGTCTAAGTAAGATTTTTATACATTTTTATTTAAGTTTTAGTCTTAGTACATCAAATTAAACTAAATTAAGATGAGAAATTTGCATTGGCAACTAGCTGGAATAAAATATATATTTTTTTATGAATTAAGGATTTAAGGAATTTAAGGAATTTTTATACTTTGATTCAATTAGTTTAGTTTATTTTTTATGATTTTAGTCTTAGTGTCTGTTCACTATATACCTGCTTAGTATACTTAAACATACTGCCAAGGAATGAGTTAGAAAGTTTGATTAATTTAAGCAAATAATTTGGACCCAAATCATATCATTCAAACGATTCAATCATTCGATTCATCAATTCGATCATTTGATTCACAGATTCAATCATCTGATTCACAGATTCATTCATCTGATGCACTGATTTAATCAAATGATTGTATAAATTATGAGAAGCATAAAATTTGGAAATATAATCAATATATTTTTCTCTAGCTTAGTTGTTACTTAAATCTTTTGGAAGATTTATACTGCTATAGGTTATTCTTATTCGTGTGTGTGTGTGTGTATTCTGTGAATTTTAAAAAGCAATTTTAACCAGAAAAATCTAATATTTATTTCCAAAATCGTGCAGGCCTTTCTCTTGATATCAGTATGTTTACTTTTTTTTTCAGGGCCCAGATGCCACTGAGTCCTGCCGACTTCAACATTCACATGAGTCTCTGTACATGAACATGGTAAAGTGAAAATCAAACACCTTGGAAATGAAAGGTATCTACAATGTTTTTAGGAATGGCACAAAGGTCTCTGTCTTTGGATCATTGTTTTCAATAAGTGCTTTTTTGGCATTTGTTGTGTATCTTTGGACTATGTTGTGTTGTAAATAAATCCAAACAATTTAAAAGCCATTCTTTTTTAAATCTCCTCATTTACAGTATTGTGCAACGTTGCTCAGAATGACAGGGCCTGATAGCTCCTAATAGGGCCGTTAGGGGAGGGTCTTTGTCTTTCTCAGGTGTGAAAAGCTTACATATTAATGACCTTCCGCATAGAGCTTTCTCACACAAAACACGTCGTAAAAATTTTAAATCAATATATTGTCTTATCTGAATGATTTTCACATAGTTTTAGAGCAAATATTCTAGGCTACGTCATACAATTTTCAAAAGTCTTGTGAAGAAATAATCAGTATGGGTTTCATGGCCTTATTTCAGTGAGAATTTTTTTTTGTATTTTCACAAACCACGCATAAATGTCATTATCTCAAAACTACAAACTTTTACATGCATGCTGCTGATATATTATTGTAGCAGAGTTTGTGCTGAATACAGTGTAATTAGACTTTAGCCATGAAAATGTCACAAGTAACAGAAATAACCAGAAATGTCAGAGCATGTCAGAACACCTCCAGGGCCCAGAAAACAGCTCAGACCTCAGAGGGTTAAAGTAACCCAACACTGTCTAAAGCAACTTCAATCCGATTTTAGAGCCGAAAATATCAACCCCAAAACAAAATCCAGGTTCAGTTCAGCATGTTCAGTTAGCATGATCAGTTAGCTCACTCATTTAGTTAGCATGATAAGTGTTAACACAAGAACAATTAATCTACATTTTTATATATAGTATCAAAATGGGCCTAATTAGCTGTGAAATGAGCATCGTTGTGTTGTATGAGATAATTCACATGCACTTCATGTGTTATCTGTGCGAACGGCCATTCTTCTTACTTCCTTCACAAGCGAACACATCCTACATTCATCAGACTCCAGAGTGACTCACTCCCATTTCTCATCCTCTAAGGCCTTGGAAAACACACACACACACACACACACACACGCACACACACACACACACACACACACACACATTCAGGGTCTCACAATAGAGTCTACTTAATTGTTTTCTTACTAAGAGGCAAATTAATTTTCGGGATGTACATCTAATCGCAGCGTAGGGAGGGGAGGTAATTTGTTAATGGAACAGGGAGAAAATGGCAGGCTGGCCTCTTTCGCTCACTCCCGGACGCTGATAAATGACAGAAATCTACTCACACACCCATGTCAGTCTTTTGAAGAGAATCGAGGGGAACTAAAGTGGGTTAAAAAAACACAGTCATTACATATATTTTGCTGTCAGAGCGAAGCAAAGAGCGAGAGAGACAGACTAGAAGAGGAGCTGTATCGCTTTGTTCACCCGGCGGATTGGATAACCCACAGACTTCATTTAATCACTATCTCGCTGTTCCCCCTGAGGTCCTCTCCGCCTCCTCCGGGACCGTTCTGCCTCTGTTTAAGCACTTTTAATTATGTTTTAACTACAGCCTAATCACGGCAACTTTGTCAAGACGAAGCACTTACAAAAATATCCCCCGCCCAACCTCTTAACCGCCCTGAATATATAAACCAGAGGAGGCACTGACTCGCACGCCAGATCATGAACAATCTCATTTTACATAACCTTCTGAAAGAAAAGAGATAAACATACTACCAAAACATACTAAGTATCAACTAAGCTTGTCAATTGTGAAATCTTCATGATGTCACTGTGATGTCAACAGCGTAATGTTGCTATTAAGGGCTTAAGATTGATCAAAACGACAATAGTGACAGGAAGTGACTGCTTTTAATTTATTTCACTGTTCTTTGGGATTAATTGTTTTACTTAATTGTTTAAAAACCTGAAGCGATGTTTACTCATTAAAGAATGAGTCATTAGAAAAGGTCATGTTTAATTTGTTCCTTCCAAAAGAGTTACATTTCGTTTTTATATTCAATTTCTTAACACACGTGAATTCAATCCATCAATTATAGACCATTAGCAATTAAAAAATCCAATGTTCCTTTGTTAACATTGAACTTTTTCAATGAATGAGTTTGCTCAATAACATAGGCCTACTTTAACATAAAAAAATTAAAACTTACAGAATATTATTAAGCAATAAATTGATAAAAAGTGGCATTTAACAGACTTTTATTGCAAATAAATTACGTTCTTCTAAACTTTCTATTCATCAAATAATCCTAAAAAATAAAATCCATCACAGTTTCCACAAAACTCTGAAGCAGCACAACTGTTTCCAACATTGATAATAATCATAAATGTTTGTTGAGCATCAAATCACCATATTAGAATGATTTCTGAAGGATCATGTGACACTGAAGACTGGAGTAATGATGCTGAAAATTCATCTTTGATCACAGGAATAAATTACATTTCAAAATATATTCACATAGAAAGAGTTATTTTGAATTGTAATAATATTTCACTATTTTTACTGTATTTTTGATCAGTATCTGTATTGAAATGCAGCCTTGATGAGCAGAAGAGGCTTCTTTCAAAAATATTAAAACATCCTACCAGTCTCAAACTTTTGAACGGTGGTGTACTAGTAATACACAAGTATATCATGACAGATTTACACATTATCAACAACTATTAAGTGCAGTTTGGCCACCCAGAGGAAACAATACAGATGCTGTAATTCCTAAACAAACACCAGAAGCCACAGATAAAACACTTTATTTATTTATATTCTCCAAAACATTCTGTACAAACACTCTATTCCATCTCATTCTCTGCCCTCATGTCATTTCAAACCTGTGTGTGTTACTTTCTTCTGCCAAACACAGAAGAATGAAGAATGCTCTCGCTGATGTTTTCTGAACAACAAGGATTTAGTAACCAGGACTCAAAAATGAAAACAAATAACCATAAAAGTATCATAACTTTTATCATAAGGCTCATGCATTATATTCCAAGGCTTATGTGAGACTGAAATCTAAGCCATTATTCATCGATAATCGACGTAAGAAGAATATTGTGCACAAGTCGCTGATGTCTGATGTGACATTTCAAAGCTAAAAGCCTCAACTTTTCCTAAAACTTTCCTTTTGCTGCCTTGAATGCACTGCTGCAAGAAATGCAAATCTAGTTCCATCTGGTATTTAACTAACAAAGCATTTATGAAAATAGCCACGCCCAACCTGCTAACCTTGCTGAATATATATCAGAGATCCCTGCTGCTAGAACAGTCAAACACACACACACACACACACGATCAGCCGCTCTCTAATGGGCTATTGTGTTAGCTGTAATAGCAAGGCCAGATCTAGCGAGTGGAGAAGTGCCTTTCGTAAAGTCGTCATGGAGACAGAGGTGCCGGCGCTCTGCTAAAATACTGAGAGCCAGTGAAGTCTGAGAAAAAGCCCAGAGATACGGCCTCTCCCACACAGTTTTCCCATTACATCTAACTTTGTGTGCACTTGTGTCACTGCCAAATTGTGACAGAACAATCATTTTGTGTAGTCGTCTTTGTGCCGTTGTGCAGCGAGCGCCGAGCGAACCCAGTCAAACGGGTGCAAGTTTGCATGTCTGATGTGAATCGTGCTCTTCTATGAAACAGATACTTCTGACTGTGATATAGTTGTACTGATATGTTTTTACAGAAATACTAATAGAATTGCAACAGCTTGCACACAACACTTCAATAGTTAAGTACATTTGTTAACATGAACTAACAATGGACAATGCTTTTATCATTTATCGATCTGAGTTAATGTTAATTCCAACATTTACTAATACACAATTATTAACTAATGTTAACAAAGATTGATAAATACTGTAACAAATGTATTTTTTTTTTTTCACTAAAGTGTCCTATTATGCTATTTTAAAGGTTCCTAATTTTGTTCTGGAGTCTCCTGCAACAGGTTTTCATGCATCCGAGGTAAAAAACACATTTCAGCATCAGCTCTTTTCTTACAGTGTCTGAAACGGTTCAAACAAGGATTCAGTCTCTCTAAACTCCGCCTTTCTGAGAGCCGACTCTGCTCTGATTGGTCAGATGGTTCAGTCTGTTGTGATTGGTCTACTCTGCTCTGATTGGTCAGATGGTTCAGTCTGTTGTCATTGGTCTCTGCTCTGATTGGTCAGATGGCCCAGTCTGTTGTGATTGGTCTACTCTGCTCTGATTGGTCAGATGGCCCAGTCTGTTGTGATTGGTCTCTGCTCTGATTGGTCAGATGGCCCAGTCTGTTGTGATTGGTCTACTCTGCTCTGATTGGTCAGATGGCCCAGTCTGTTGTCATTGGTCTCTGCTCTGATTGGTCAGATGGCCCAGTCTGTTGTGATTGGTCTCTGCTCTGATTGGTCAGATGGTTCAGTCTGTTGTCATTGGTCTCTGCGCTGATTGGTCAGATGGCCCAGTCTGTTGTGATTGGTCTCTGCTCTAATTGGTCAGATGGCCCAGTCTGTTGTAATTGGTCAACAGCTTACAGCATGTGTCGGAAACCAAACACCCATTGGCATATTTCATTTTAAACTCTGGATCTTCCTCAGCACTGAAACACAGCGATACGGACAGTAACAATGGTGTCACTGTATCAATCTCATCCTTTGGAAGTGCATCACAGTGGAAAACAGCGTCTTCTTGACATGAACAACATGAACCAAACACTTCCAGTCTCAGATACAGCAGTGTTTGAAGGCGGAGCAAAGTAGATGTTGTCCACAGCAACCAATGAAGACCACAGGCTGGCATTATGCAAATTTGTTCCAAACCTACCTAGGTTTGAGCAAGAAGTGAGACTGGAATTACTGATGACTCGTTTCAGAGTTCAAAATCACTTAATTTTTTTAGAGATAATAACTCCATTTATAGTGCACTTTGATCTTTGAAACTTTGCAGACCTTTTACATAAAAAAAATAAAATAATAATAATAGGGGCATATTCATATTAGTTAATGCTTTAACTTACGTTAACTAATAGGACCTTATTGTAATGTGTTACCCATCTCACCATGGCACTAACAAAACAAGTGTCTTATTGCGTGTTTTGTAAGCTGAGTCGTTTAGTGAGCTACAGAAAGGAAACGTGCATCACTTATTATTTGGCCTGATTATTTGGGAAAGAAAGGAATCTGCATTCTGTGCCGTGTGTGAGTTTCTCAATTCCATGCATATCTGGCATTCAGAAAGGGAAACAAATAACCTTCTGATGCATGTAATGCTAGCTATTTACATGAGGAACACGTCGCTGCAGTGAACAGAGCAGAAATCTGTGAAATGACAAAAACAATAAAAAAGTGAGGAACAACATTCACAGTTTAAGTCGACATGAAATCATTAATGACCCTATTTACTTCTAAAGACTGCTCTTATTGTGAATGATTCATCACTGCATGTTATTATAAAGAAAATGAAAATGTGTTAGTAATGTTTCATTAGCATATAAATAATTTGCTATACTTTTCCTTGACATAACCTAAACCTTTGTGGGTCCATTGCACAATAACAAGCAATAGCCAAATTCAAGTCTCTATTTTGAAGCAGAACGGCCAATTTTCACTATCAAATCAATTTACAATGATTACAATAAAGTCTTGCCTAATATTAGTTCTCGTTTCACTCTAAAATGCATCACATTTACGGAGTTGCAAGGGCTTTTTCAAGGTTTTTCTTCTTATCCAAATGCACACAGATCATACACACACAGACATGCATGAAATGTGTGTGTGCTTTGAAAGTGATTTGCAAGCTTTACTACAGGTAAGTGTCAGTAAGTATTGTGCTTCAAGCCTCCACTTCGCTGACTTCGCATCCCGTTCCATTTCAGAGACATCAGTAACAGACTACAGACAAGATTCACTAGAGATTTTTCCAAAGAATGAGAGAGGTTTCATATCTGCACTGTTACATACTCAAATAAGCACTCAAATAAATGGTTTTACATCTTTTTTCCAGTGTGAACACATTGCAGGTTTGCAGCCGACGAAAAGTATGAAGCACATTTGAGTTGTGATCAGTGAACAACTTTATGAAGTGGATTTAATAAGGATAAAAATCTCAGCAAACGGAAAAAGTGTTTTAAGGTGGTTGCTTGGAGGCAGAATTGAGTTTCTTTTGATAAAAGCATCTGGTTCGTAGGCAAAAGTACGAGCATGTACGATAAGATTTTCTATAATAATAAAATATTTAAATGAAATTATTTACAGGTCCTTCCTCTTTAAATAAGTCGTTCCAAGATTGTGAATGACATTTGAGAGCTATGATGTCCAGTACTTTGGCTCGAACAGCTTCAGATGTAGTTTTCAGATGGAACCGACGGCATCTGGAACTGGAACACAAGAATTATAAAGTCCAAACTTTTTTGATTCACAGACGAAATTAAAGAAAAGTGTTGTAGTGGCACCATGTAAACAGATTTTCCATGCAAAGCTGCAGAAATCATGGCGGCTCATGAAAAGAGGGCAAACTCCCAGCCAGCCGTTAGAGAGGTTGAGAAAGATGTGCACTGGCACAATAAAACACAGATTTAGAAGTGATTTAATCTCTTAATCAGAGCTGTAACTGAAGAACCGGAGGGCAGGATTGTCTGCTCGAAGACGATAGCATCCGTGCATGACCCCGCGGTGTGTGTGTGTGTGTATTAGGAGATCAGCGTGCTTTAATGTCTCTTCCTGAGGTGATGCTTCAGAAAGCAGCTGCAGCGAGGGATAAACACTCACCACACAACCCTTCGGCCGAGGCCTTCTTCAGCTTTACTCACACATACACACCCCAACAATCCTCCCGCTCCCTTCTCCACGTCTCAAAGACTCTTCTTTTTTAGCCGTCCATCTCCTCTGCATTTCACATTCAGTCTGTCTGTGCCTCTGAAGGTTTGCGGAGGGGTCGCTCATGGCAACTGACTCCTGAATATTCATTGTTCTTATTTTCTCTATGGTTTTTCAGTTGTTTTTGACTTTAACTATACCAACATGGCCTTACAAACAGACAGACAGCAATTTTACCACAGATTTAACATTAGTTATATGACAGAGAAATGTGCTAAATGACACCAATGTTCAATAAAGTGAAAATTCTTATTTTTAAATGTATTATAAAATAAAATAGTTTTATTTATTTATTTATTTTAAAATAATATAATATACCATTATTATGAATAATAATAAATAAATAAAATAAGTAAAGTATTAAAATAAGTTATTATTATTATAATAAAAATAAATAAATCAAAACTAAACTAAACTAATGCCAAAGTAATGCAGATCATTAATCATATGCATGTGCATAAAATAATAATTCATAATAATTCTTTGTTATGAATTATTATTAGCTATCATCCTCATTATTATTATTATTAGTAGTAGTAGTAGTAGTAGTAGTAGTAGTAGTAGTATTAATAAATAAATAAATAAATAAATAAACTTGTGCCAAAGTAATGCAAATAATTAATCATTTTGCATAAATGTTTTTATAAAATAATAAGAATTGTTTGTTGTTGTTTTTTATTATTAACCATCATCATCATCGTCATTATTATTATTATACATATAAATAAAACATAAATAAATAAAAAGAAAATAACACAGTATAGTCAGTTCAACCAATCAGAATTTGGTGTCAGAACTATTTTTTTTTTTTTTATGTATAAATAAACAAATCTATTTATTAAACTTCGACATCTTTTAAATCACATTATAGTTGCCCACTGATTTCTAAAACAGCAAACAAGTCAAGAAAGTGATTTTACCACAGTTAAAAGGGTTTACGGCCATGTTTAGAACACCCTTTATTCGTATTAAAATCACTGTAAAATACAGCTCTGGTGACATATTGCTCTTTTTGACCAGGGCTGAAGGTTTGAGTGTACTTTTTCTTTTCTTTTTTTCTTTTTTTTTCTTGCCTGATAGTGCCAATGATACAGAAACATTCACAATACTGCACAAAATCAACACTGGGTAATATTAAAGCCATCCTCTGCCAAAAACCTACTGATAAAACTAAACTAATCAGATTCTTTAGAGACAGAACGCCTCCAAAACAACCTATTTATTCGGGCAATTGAACTCGGGTTTCAATTTATGCTTCTAATGGTTTGCTAATCTTTTTTAAAAGAGTTTCTTCTTTGGGCTCTTTAAATTAAGAAATATTTTAATTTAAGTATCCCTTCCCCTTAACAGTTGTTGTATTATAGCATTGAAATGTCTTCATTGAACAAACAAGCTGGTCAGATTAAGACTTTTGAATGCACTTTACAGTATAGCTCCACTGACTTTGAGAGTTTGAATAGAAAACATATTAAAGCAAGAACTACGTTTCTGAGACTTCCACAGAAGTCCTTCAACAAAGACCTCCACACTTTTTCTTCAAACCCCCAGAAATTCATTCTCCAGTGTACAGCACTTCAAAAGTCAGCTTTGAAAACTAAAGCCTATCACTCAGCTTTTATTCAAGGCACTTACTTAGCAATACTTGTCCTTTCACAATGTCACTTTAGGCGAAAGCAACAGAAACACACAGTGCTGTAGAGTAAAACCCGAGCAGCAAAAACACATCAGCCACACATTTTGCGCGCGCCATATTAGCAGAGAACACCAAAGTGATGTGAAAGGCCAAGAGAATCCAAACTTTCAAACTTCAAACACGGTTTGATTATTATGAAGCGCTTTCTTACAGTCGGTGGGATGAAATAGCATTATTTACCAAAAGAAAGAAATGCAATGGTGAAAAGAGAAAACAAATTCCCCGAATACCTTTCAGAAGACGGCGGCGGATTAAGCAAAAGCCGAGAGACCACAACGGGTAAAAGATGAATGCGACTACATGGCAGGAGAGAGAATGTTCCAGAGAAGCGCCTTGCCATGAGAATAACAGGAAAATGAGAGGGTACTGTACTCTCCTGGTCTCTTTTTATATATATTAGATCAAATCCAATTTACATAAGGAGATTGGTTTGAAGATAGAAGCTCAAGGAACATGGGGGGGGGAAGGAAATTTAAATGAGGAAGCCTGATTTGAAGATCTTTCTTAAAACACCTTCCTCTGCTAGTTTGCACGTATACATATAGATGTGCTGCAATAAAGATGCTTCAGCTCACAAGCAAAGTCATGTTTTATGTCAGATATCTAGCCTTGCTTTTCATTCTTTGCATATTAGAGGAACAATAGTTCACCCAGAAATAAAGAGTATTTACTCTCCTTCATATCTTTTCAAACCCATCTCCTGTAAATGTAGACATTTTGAAGAATGCTCATGCAATGCTTTTCCATACAACGACAGTTTGTAAAAATGTCTGGCAAGCACCAATAAGGATAAAAACACAATTAAAGCACCATAACAATAATCCATACGATATATGTCAAGTCTTTTGAAAACATTGTGTTAGGAAAACTGATATATAACTATATAAATATGGTTAACTATTATGACAAACGTGTAATGTTCCTCATTTCTAAGTCACTTTGAATAAAAGCATCTGCTAAATTAAAACAGATCTTATACAAGACAGAACCAGATTTGATAAATAACTAATAAGTAAATCACTAAATCAAATAAAACAATCAGCAGTCAAATGCTCAGAACAAACATAAAATCCTCTGAAGGCATTCATACGCAAATGTGTTAAGCTCTGAAACTTGCAGGATGTTTTACTGGTACAAAGACCTCATATATGTCAAAAGATCAAGGCAAACTTGATTTCTCATGTCATGACCCCTTTAAACACTGAAGGAAAAACGTTGTTATGCAAAGACTTCAAAAATGAGTATATGAAGACATAATCTCTGATTGAACTATTCCTTTAAATCTACATGTCGAACAAGCCTATTGGTTGTGGGAAACCAACATAAACACTGCATGCACAAACTTTGTCACTACTATAAGCGTTGTGAGAACTTGGATGATAAATATTACCAACCAAACAACATCTAATCAACTTAAACAAGTCCTTGCCAGTGGATATAAATTGCAGGGAGACGTGATGTAGAAAACATGCAGCGCAATTCACTGTCAATATGTGCCAAATTGTCGGCTAACTGATGTTTTCTGTGTGTAACAATATTCTACACACTCTTGCATCCGCTATAACAGCTGTGTGGCGGCATAAGACCTTGAGCTGTAAAAGCAAACTCTGCCAGCAGAGCTCAGAAATGCATTTGCAAATTTCTCTGACAGTATGAAAGGCCGAGTCTATTCAGTCTGACAAGGCACGGAAAACAGCTGTAAAGAAGCGTGTCGTGTGTTTGCTGCCTCTCCGTTCATGCAAACGAAACTTTCATTGACGAACCGGACAGTGTGCTATAGGTTTAACCAGTGCACTGACAGACTTGGAGGAAAAAAACTGATATCTTCCCGAGGCCATTCAATGGTCCAGGCGCTTTCAGACCAACAAAGTGAGATTGACGAATTTACGATTGACGAGCCAGAATGAGCCTTTCTGGTCACATGACCAGCCTCTCATCATGAGACGGGACGCTGAGGCGTTTCCACTGTCACCAGAAGACAATTAGCCTATTGAGGCTAAAGCTGGCTGCTGTTCTAGCACTATTAGCATCAGCAAGCATGGCTTGCCTCCTGGGATTGAAGCGTTAAAAACCACATATCCATAATCACATCTGCATAACTGCAGCGTTTATTCTGCTTGGGCTCGAACATTTCTGACTTATGGTTTCACGCATTTAAACAGAGTTTGAGTGAATTACCCAAGACAAGAGCTTTAGCAAGTGCGCACAGAAAGTGTTTATTTAGCTAAAATGCTTAATGCAATTACAACATTGCAGGATTAATTATTTTTCCTATTAAACAAGCACCAGAACCTGCAGCTGTGAATGATATAAATGAGATTTCAGGCATTTATGGTGCTACAAAATATTTATATTTCAAATAAATTTAATAAATATTTTTTTTTTTTTTTTATGTCTATTCATCAAGGAATCCTGGAAAACAATGTATCACGGGTTTCACAAAAATATGAAGCAGCACAACTGTTCTCAACATTGATAATCAGATATGTTTCTTGAGCAGCAAATCAGCATATTAGAATGATTTCTGAAGGATCATGTGACTGGGGATTTAATATCTGGGGGCTCGTCCAGGATATTCGCAAGAAACATCACTCTCTGGATTAATGATGATGATGATGCTGAAAATTCAGCTTTGCATCACAGGAATAAATTACATTATACAATATATTCGAATATAGAAAACATTGTTTGTTACGTCCCTTTTAGAGTTGAATAGGGGTAAGCGAGTATAACATTTAAATAAAGATGTGTGTGTAACTCAATATGAAGGACAGGGCAATAAAAGGAAAAAGATCAACTCAAAAACTCAGCTCAAAAGAATTTATTTTTACAGTGTACCAAAAGTGAAAGAATGAAGAGAAAATAATATTTACAATATTTACAGACAATGAGGAAAACAACAAGACAAATAACAATACTAAACAAAAACAAACAAAGGTGGGAAGGCGAGCTCGAGAGATGCCAAATAAAATAAATAAATAAATAAAACAGAACAAACTAGCTATAAGATTAATTCAACTAAACTAACTACCAAACAAAAAATGTAGAAAAGAAAAGTCTTCGGCGTCAAGACGTCCTAACCAAACTACACTGACTACAATATAACATACAGGGTGTGGCACTCTCCTAAACGGGTAGTTCGTACGTAACATTGTTACATTGTAACATTGTAATAATATTTCATGTTATTACTGTTTTTACAGTATTTTTGGTCAAATAAATGCAGTCTTGGTGAGCAGAAGAGACTGGGGTTAGGGTTAGGGTTAGGGTTAGGGTTAGGGTTAGGAAAAACGAACCGACTCCAAACTTTTAAACAGTAGTGTACATGTTGATATATATATATATATATATATATATATATATATATATATATATATATATAAGAAAACTCCTTACATGCACAAAGAAATGGACTGGCTTCTTTCAGCTCATCACTTTTGGGCATTTCTAGATTCATAAGGGAAGAGACAGAGAGAACCAGTAAGCAAGTCAAGTTTGTCATGGCAACCAGAGATATTGAAACTACAATAAAAGTATCAGCAAATCTTTCAATAAAAAAATAAGCTGTTTTCCATTCTGCAAACCATTGCAGAGACGGACAATATTTAATTTCATTTTATTTACATTGTGAAGGGTCGGGACGTACCTCTTGGAAACATAGACGTCTGAGGCCAAATGCCATTGGTTCTCTCATATATCACAGTCTAAAATGCATTGCAGGAATTAGAGATGAAAGGCCGTCACATAAGATTTTCAATGAATAACAAGTCGTATTCATGAAAGTAAACACCCGTGCATTAGGCCTTGTGGTGTAAAAGCAACAAATGCTATCAGCCCTCATCTCACAAATAACACGTAAACATTTCAAAGCTTTTTTAGCCTATAGTTCAGGAGATACCGAGGCATCTGAGGACTAGGAAACTGTGTCAGCTCTCCAACGCAAAAGCGTCTCATTCAGCAATAGCCTTCCTTTACAACCAACCCAGTGCTATTGTCATGCCGGTGAAATAGAACTTAAATCAAACCCTCAGAGAACACCTTTCATGTTTCTGCAGTAATGCCGGCGATATCTCTTGTGACTCAAGTCACGTGTGGAAATACCACAGACTTTCCTTAGACCAAAATGTTTTTGACACGAATGCAGTTTAGCTTGGCAAATGATAATTGCTCAGTACATAACCTTAGGGCCATTGATCGCTTTGGCTCATTATATCTAACGTTCTCAGAATAGTAAGTGCACCTCTCTGCGACGGCTTTACGCTGCAGTATTGAATCATTTCATTAGTTTGGGAGGTAACAGTGTGGAATTATACCTTAAATGCTTGCCTTACAAATTAGATTTAATGAGCAAATGTTCTGAAAAGGATTCCTCGGAGAGAGATCCTCAGAGAGTCGAGGCAAAGACTGTATCACAGCATTTGCTTCTTCATATACTACAAAACTGCTATTGTAGTATAAAACAATGCTATGCTGAGAGTCACACTTTATTTCAAGTAACTTTGCTACTACATGTCAACTAGCAGTCATTAGAGTATTAGTAGACTGTTAGGTTAGGGTTCGGGTTTGTAGAATAAGTTGATATGTACAGTAGATGCAAATGTACTTATAGTCAGTAGAAGGTCTGTTGGTGGAGCATCAAAATAAAGCAGATATTAAGCAGACAGATTCTAATGGATGAAATGTAGTTGCAAAGTTACTTATAGTTAGAATGTCTAAAGTGGACCATCGAAATAAAGTATGACTGTTACAGTTCTGAATGATCTATAAATTAAAGGTGATGAAGCACAGAATAAGAGACAAAGCTGCAGTGCTTTAAACAGGGATCATTTAAAGATGCAAGAGTGTTATGGTGCAATTTGTCTCAGCTAAAGGCAACCTGAGCAGACTAATTAAAGTATCACCACTAAAATACTGAAAACTAAGGGCCAGATTTACAAACAGCTTGCAACAACGCAAAACCCTCTTTTGGCGTTAAACAACTATTATCAGGATTTACTAAAGACATGCAGTGAAAACTAGGGTCATTTTTGCGGATGATCTTATTGCATATGCATTTGTAAGAGTTTCCCTTTCAGACGCAAAATGTATGAGAGGAGAGCATTTAAATGATTCATGCAAGGTGATTTACTAAGGTTTGCACTAGTCAATTTACTGGTGTTTGCGTCATTATTTAACACCCAAAAAAAAACATGTCTTAAACCAGACGCTAGTTTGCGCTGGTCATTATGGAAATGATCCGGCTGCGTCTGTATTCGCTAATTTGCTCGTCGTCAGTAGATCACGCACAGAACTTTACACTCCCATCTGAGATTTTTTTGGAATTGCGAAATATTACTTTTATTCATTATCAATTATTACTTTCCACAAAAATAATCAGACATGTTTCCTGAGCACCAAATAAGCATGAATGATTTCTGAAGGATAATGATGATGAAAATTCAGCTTTGATCACATGAATAAATTACATTTTACAATATATTCACATAGAAAACAGCTTTTTAAAATATTTAAAAATATAAATGCAGCCTTGGCGAGCAGAAGAAGCTTCTTGCAAAACCACCGTTTTGAATGGTAGTGTATATCACATGAACAAGTCAATTAACTACTACTGGATGACTAGTCGACCATCAGGATCCATCCCTATTTTATGGATACTATCCATCCAGGAGCTGTCAAGCTCCAAAAATAACAAAATCGCACTATAAATGTTTCACAAAAGTAGTCGATCCGTGTTATATTCCAAGTCTTCTGAAGTTATACTGCAGGGATATGAGGCATAAATCACTTTTAAGAGCTACAGGAGATTTTTTAGCAAAGCACACCTTAAATTTAGGTCTGTTTCTTACACATGTGATTTCTGAAGACTCGGAAAATTGGACACAAGTCGTGTTAACTACTTTTGCACTGCTTTTAGAGCTCAGTTTTAACATTAAATGATGACAGAACCTTGATTTTGTTGGAAGAACAAACCCTTGGGTTATACTGATCTTTCCAGAAGCAAGAGTTAGATCTAAAACAACAGTGTGTGTGTGTGTGTATGCGTGTGTGTTGTGCTAGAGTGGATCACAGTTATGGGGAATCTTTGTCACTGGCCTGGAATAAATGAGGCAGAACACAACAAAGGCTGGACGTCCACGTCTGCAGCACAAATACTTGCGAGAGAACATCGCTGCGATGTTTCATGAGATCCCGACACAGAATCATCAAGAGTCACTCCCTAAAAATAGCACTAATGGTGCAGACGTATTTTTAAAAAAACATTTTGAGCTGAGAAATGGAGGATTGACCACAGCTAAGATTGGACACTCAAGAGCGGCTGCCCATCTTAATGCGTTCTTATTGACATTATTGATTTCTCATTTGGTGAGGCTCTTCTGTGCTTTGTGGACTATTTGGTCATTATGGGAAGATGCAATGGCGCATGAAGGCCGGCGCACAGATTCACAGCAGACGTCTGTGTTTGTATGGTTTCTGTTTTGTGCTGCTTATTTAATGAAAATATGATGGTTTATACGATTGAGAAAATAATACTTTGTCTTGTGTACAACGGCTGAAGTTAACTTGTGAGATTATTGAGTCATCATTTATTCACCTTTATGTTGTTATAAGAGGACATTGTGATAAATGTCAACAACCATGTTGTTTGTTTTCCAACATTCTTCATAATATCTACTTTTGTGCTCTGCAGAATAAAGCAAGTCATACATGTCAACGACATGAGGATGATGAAATTTTCATATTTGGGAGAACTATCCCTTTAATTAAATGTTTAAACATAAAGTATGTCATTTCTGCCCCACTAGCATTACAAAGCTGAATTATACACTTATAACTGAATAATTCACTGCAATTCATTCTGGCCAAGAACCAAGAACCTGACACTTTCCCTTCCGGCGTTTTTTTTTTTTTTTTTTTAAAGTTGCCAGCCACCACCAGCATTTTTTCTAAGTTTTATTCTAGCTTAATGCATTATTTGTTTATCAACACTTGACTGTGGGTAAGTTTCATTAAAAAAAGCAACATTTTGAGCAAAAAAACTGAGAAAAACGTGTTTCGGATAGCATTCAGAATCATGATCAAAACATAGATGGAGTAGATCGAGTCCATCAACACCGCTAATGCTTGCACAGTGCTATAGTTCGTCCTGGGTCGACATTTCATTCAGTAACATTAGGCAGTTTTGATTTATATGCTGTTTCATTTTGATGATTGCGTTATTTTACATATGCATCTGCTTACATATGATATTGCTTGTTTCTGCTTCTTCTTCACCTGTCTTTTAAAGGAACACGCAGACTTTTTGGGACTTTAGCTTATTCCCCATATCCCCCAGAGTTAGATAAGTCCATACATACCCTTCTCATCTCCGTGCGTGCCGTAACTCTGTCTGACGCACCCACCGCTAGCCTAGCTTAGCACAAAGACTGGAGGTAAACGGCTCCAGCTAGCATACTGCTCCCAATAAGTGACAATGTGACTCATGTGACCTTGTTATTTGTACACGCTGTGACTATACAAATCACAACATGTAAATAGGAAAATGTTGGTGTTATTTTGTCACATATTGGGAGCAGTATGCTAGCTGGAGCCATTTACCTCCAGTCTTTGTGCTAAGCTAGGCTAGCGGTGGGCGCGTCAGACAGAGTTACGGCACGCACGGAGATGAGAAGGGTATGTATGGACTTATCTAACTCTGGGGGATACAGTGAATAAGCTAAAGTCCCAAAAAGTCGGGGTGTTACTTTAATCAGGAGGTTCTGTACTCTTTCAGAAGATGTGTAATAGCGCCAGCTACCATATGACAGTGAAAACTCAGAAAGCCGGAAATTTCCATCAATGGCGGGGAAAGAGTTTAAAAGGAAAAGAATGTCTTGCCATGCATTCTAGGAAAATTTGCTATTTACATACATGTCAGTGGGCATGATTAATTGCATACCTTTTTGTGTTATTGTATAATCACGATTAATTGACAGACCCAGTGGCCGCTAGTCAGATAAGTTACCTGTTCTGTCTCAAGCTCGCAGTGCTAGTTAACACAGAGCGCCACAGTTGCATTGCATCTCTAGCTGAAGGTTTCACAGAGCGGATCGCTCCATCACACCGTGAGGTCTCTCTGACCTGATCAGCCAGGCTTTGAGTGCCGTTTCCTTCACTCTTATTTTAGAGGTTCAAAGCATTGAGAAAGACGAGACAGAACTAAAAGAATCTGTAGTGAAGGATGATCACAGACGCTGTCTCTCTTTAATATTTCAGATGCTTCTCAAACTACACCAGCAACCTCTAACGCGTTTCCTTTAGAGTCGCAACCCAAAAATCAACAGGTCACGAATCTATTTAGATAAATCCCGGAGAGCATTTACATCAATGCATTTATGCAGGGGAAAAAAATGAATAAAAAGCAACTAAAATGCAACTAACCATGTCATCATGCATACACTCTTAAAAGGTTTTTTGAACAGTTTTTTCATAGTGTAAAAATCTAAAGACCTAAATTCTAAAATTCGAAAATCTAAATTTTTATTTGTGGAACCATCAATGCCAATAAAGAACCTTTATTTTTTGCTAGATAGCTACATAAATATAATATTTTCAGAGGAAGAAGAAAACACTGATTTTGAGCATTCAATCAAACCCTCAAATTCTTTTGGGGGAGTTTGGGAAGAGTAGACCTGCTAAACCAGCTTTAAAAGACCAGAAAATCACAGGCTGTTCAAAGCTGTATATTTTGACAGAAACAGCTAAATTAGAGTCAATACATTCAGCCTCAAAAACAGGTACGAGAAAGCAACATCAAATGTTTTTGTGCATATTCTGAAAGACTTATAATCGTATCATTTTGGAAAGTGCATCAGTATTGATGGGGTGACAACAATAGAATTAGAAATTAAATGACTAACAAAATGTCCTGATGTTCGTTGCTCAGTCTTGGCTGGTTATGACAAAACCCTAAATGATCATGCATTGATTAGGATGCTAAAAATTACACTCCAACAGAATTTTAAGGGAAACAACCGAGACAAAGTTAATATTTAAATGAAGCAACTACAGTGAGTCTACTGAGGTATGCAAGAACAAACTCTGAGCAATGAAATGTTTCCTCTGAGAGGTTGCCACCACTAATATTACAAGCTCTTTCCATCTCATGCACAGTGGTGAAATCAGCCGGAGAGAGAAACAAATATTATTGTTTTTTTAGGAAATGATTGAAGGGCTTATGAGACAAAATCTCTCTTTGCAGGAGCAAGTGTTGAGAGAGATATTTGTTAATCATGCTCCTCTCCTCTCATTGATGGAGTGTTTACCACTTGCTTTTCAGAGACGGCAGCCAATAAAAGCTACGGATGACAGTCGGTGGTGTGCGGTGAGATCATTTGATTCATTTTGCCTTTTCGAAAGTGACATTTTTATTCCATCCCCAAGAATTTGGGGTTTGTTTGCTTTTTTTGTGCAATGCCTCATGCAAGAACTTTTAACTTGGTTTCTCCTGCATTTGAACAGGAAATTACAGTAAAATAAAACAAATATGAAAATAACCCTTGCAAAATGCGCACAAATGACAGCCTGCCAAAAGTCGCAAACCTCGGCACGCCACAGGATCCATTTTCAGCTAATGACAGCAGTCACCGCTTTCTGAAACCCTGTAATAAAAATCACTTCGACTGTGCCGTACATATTTTGACTCCATCTCTCAAATCAATCCAAGGACATCATTTCTGTGCTTCAACGTTCCCTGACAGACAAACAGCAGCAGATCAATGGGGTCTCCTGCCTTTCAGTGAATCAACCGGACATATATTTATTTGAGATCCTTTTAAGAGCCGTTCGATCGTACATACTAAGGCGCTATGGGCTACGCGACAGCATGCCATTAGCAAAGACGAGACCCGGGATCTATGAAAACAAGAAAGCCGGGACATTGACAGGTTTTTTTCCATTTAGCCAACAACTGTTGAGGGGAAATGTTGGATCTTTAATGGAAACTTTTTGTTTTATAAAAGGTTCTAAAACTCCACGGGACTGAGACATATTGTTTTTTTGTTTGTTTTTTACAGTGGATATTGAGGCTCAGCTGGAAAAAAAATGCTTAAACTCACAGGACTGAAACAATGAACACTTCTGAGGAATAACTATTACTAAGACCAGGGCCGTCGCTAGTGGGGTGAAAGGTGGTGACAATTATAGGGGCCCCCACTGCCCAGGGAGCCCCACAAAATCCAGCAGTTATACTATATAGGCCCCTGTTGTATGAAAAATTCTAATATTTATATTAGTTGTATGCCTGAGATTTAAATGAAAACCACAAAAACATGCAATTTGGTTAAATATTTTTTCCAAATATCTCTTACCTCCCTATAAATGGTTAAGTCCGATCTAAAGTATTTATTAATTATTCAGTCAGTGACAAACATCAGATGGACCCAATAAAATAGTAAGTCCCACCCCAGCTCGTGAACAGAACCAATCAGAGTTGAGGCGGCAGGTCCTGAAGTTAACGATGAACTTGGTGGAAGAGCAGGAGATTGACTGAAAATGTCGGGGAAAAGAAAACATAAATCAGGGCACCAGAAATGCTATGAAAAGAAGGAGAGGGAGGCCAGGAGAGTTGTTGTATCCCAGTCGATCAAGACGTTCTTAAAGACAGGTTGTATTGTTATTTCGCTGGGAATAAGAAATATAATAATAATATTATCTTTATTAAAAAATAAGACAATAAATGACTTTATTTTTTAAATTTTACTGCATTCTTGTCAATTTATAAATGTTTACTTTTTGATTTATGAAGTATAACAGACTGATGGGGGAAAAAACATTATTTTGCTGCTACTTTTTAAAAATTGGTTTTATTATTATTTAACAATTTATTTTTATTAGTTGTAATTTTTATATACATTTAACTTTTAAAATAAAGGTTTTACAACAACATCACCATCTTCTGTTATATGTGGGCCACCGTTCTCATCTATTTACAGTATATGTTATCGGTGGAGGGTGGAGGGGGCCCACATCAATATTTTTTCAGGGGGCCCCGAATCCTCTAGCTACGGCCCTGACTAAGACATACAGTATTATCTAGTTACTAACTAATATCATCGATTTGACTGCACTGACACTATTGGATGAGAGCAAAACTAGAACTGAATTGAGCTGAATAATGACATTACTGTCTTCC
Source organism: Abramis brama (assembly GCF_963993115.1). Lineage (NCBI taxonomy): Eukaryota > Metazoa > Chordata > Actinopteri > Cypriniformes > Leuciscidae > Abramis > Abramis brama. The sequence continues at coordinate 2,624,708 of NC_139973.1, read as the reverse complement.
ATCATCCATTTCTCTAATTTTGCAACATCAACACCTGAATTGAATCAACATTAAGCTGAATAACGCCACTATTGTGTTCTGTAGAGCTGCTTAGCTGAATTGAACTCGTTTCATAATTAACTTCACACAGTTATTGAACTAAACTGAATCAACATTAAACTGAATTAAGCTGAATAACGACGACACTATTTTCTTTTTAGAGCTGTTTTACAGCATAATTCTATTTGATGAAGTCTGCATCACTGATTCTGTTATTTTCCTGTTCATTACTGTGAAGCTGCTTTGAAAACAATTGTGTTGTATAAAGTGCTATAGAAACAAACGTGACTTGATAAAGTTTTCCAGGTTAGTTGTATAAAATCTTTGAAAGAAGGTTGCTTTACATGGCGGTCAGACGGCTCTTCTTGGCCAGAATACGTGTGAACATGCAGTGCAAACAGACATAGGGCCCTATTTTAATGATCTGAAACGCAAGTATCAAACGCAAAAAGCAAGTAACTTTGTGGGCGGATCTCGCAAATCTAAAATGGGTTGGTCTGAAGGAGCTTCATTACTCATAGGTGTGGTTTGGGCGTAACGGGAAATAAACCAATCAGAGCGACATCTCACATTCCCTTTAAGAGCAGGTGCGCTTGTTCCATGGCGGATTGCTATTATAACGGCGGATTTGCCAGACGCACGCCAGGAGCGGTTCACAGCCGAGGAGACCGACGTTCTCGTCAGGGCCGTAAAACACAGAGAAGTGACATTGGGGATGGAGAAACACACCCAAATTAGCTTCGGTTAAACAGGCGTATAATAATTTGGGTAAATGTGTAAGCTAGATTTATGCCTATTTTTTCACATCTTCATGGACACAACAATGATTTCCCTCGTGTGGAATATTTTTCCTTGTAATTATGAATGGTTTGCAAAAATGTGAACTGCTGCGTCTGTGTAGACGAGAGAAGCAAAGTGTATGTGTGTTGTGCACACGCTACATTATGGCCAAGCATGCCTTAAAATAGCATCTGAACGCGCCACTGAAAACGCACTGACTTTAGACTCGGTTTCTCCTGGTCTGTGGCGGAATTGTTTTCTGAAACTGCAAAATAGCACCAGGGAATGTTTGCGCCGGAACACGCCTCCTCTTTTCGCTGAACCGCCCCCGGGAGCGCAAGTTCATTCCCTAATTTACTGACGTGCGTCTGTGGAGGGAAAAGTCCGCTGTGCGTCGGGTGCAAAATAGGAATGATACATGCACCGGTGTACAAAGTCAATTGCGCTGGGTGCAAGATAGGGCCCATATAGTTTAGACGTAATCATGATAAACGTTGCATTTTATTAATGTAGCTGCGGCACATAACATCATACTTTTGAACACTTTTTGGAAACATAAGGTGAAGGCGCACAGGTTTTAGCATTTACTAAAGCAATCCATCAGAGTTAGATGGCGACACGACTGCTATCATAAAGAAAATCTACAAGGACACTATGACATTTTCAGCCTGTTATTTCTGTGCCCTTTTGCCACTTTAATATGGTACAATATAAGAGAAAGGTGGCAAATGCACTAGAGATGAATTAATAAAGGTTATTTCTTAATGTAATTAGATCTCTGAGATGTATTTTCTTTGCAGTAGCATTAGAAAGCTAGCGTAGCCTGACAAAACTGGCTTGTCTTTGTGCTGAAATGAGATCTAGTTTACGGCGTCAGATGTTTCGCTATAAACATTTTGAATGAATTCATTAACAGGTTTTTCGCACCGCAGGGCTGAAGTGTCTCCGCAGAGGATTTGTTTCCCCGTGAGAGGTGACCTGTTTTGTTTTTAGCTGTCATCTGCAACCAGTCTTGGGTTCATACGCACAAACACACACTCATCATATCACATGCACGCTTTAAACCACAACACGCAATCACCTTTCAAGGACTGTCATCTGCTCTGCTTGCCTTCAACCTGAACTATCCTGCCATGAGCTGGAAGACAGCAGATGGACAAGAGTCTGTCGATACTTCTCGATACAATACTGCTGAAATCTCTCCATTCACAAGAACAATTGCAATACCAAAGAATGAACTAACATGCTACTGAAAAAATAAATGGTAATACTTCGCTTACAGCCTTTATATATAATGCATTATAAAAGCATTTTAATGCATTAATTATGCCTTGCAATGCACCTTATAATGCATTGTATGGACTCATGAATAATTCTAACCACAGTTATAATACATTACAATATTCATCTATTCATTGAACACACCTTTAGAAAGTATAATGCATTAAATCACATGACAAACAACCAATTGCAGATGCAACAAGGAATTTGAAAATAGTATAATAGTATAATGCTTTAAAAGTTTGGTTACAATTATTTATGATGAGATATAATGCACTATAATGCACAATATCAATATCTTTAAAATGCAGTACACATAAAGGCTTTACTTTTACATAAAATAAAAAAATAAAAAAATATAATAATGCTAAAGCTCTGTATGTCATTAATTATGGAGCAAGAACCCCCATAAGGAACTATATAACCAAAGATAAATTGTGTTTAATAAACCCAAGTAACTTGCCAAAGTGGTCTCGTCTGAACTTAAAAAGAAAGTAAATGTATAGTTTTAATGTATTTAAACAGTATTATCAAATGTTTAAATATAAAATACTAAATTATCAAAATACTAGTCGTCATTGTAATGGTGATTTGGTGATGCGATAAATGCTAATATGTTTAATATTAGATATTGAGATGCACAAATATGCTATAGGGAGAGCTAGCGTTACTGATGATCAGTCAAGCAGGAACGGTTATCAGCCGCTATCAGCCCATATATCAGACCATTACTCAATAAAACTTGAATTAATTACACTACAAAAAGCAATCTCAAAACATAGGACATTCACATCTGCAATAGTAAACTAAACAACACTCATGAGCATATGACAATATTTGGTTCTTTTTAAACTCTTTCAAACTGATTATCAAAAGATTATTGCACAGACATGCACCAATATTTCTGGCTATCAAATCCAATCGGTACTCATACTATCAATTTTCTTTTCTTTTTTTGCATTAACAGAGCATCAATTAGTCCAAAAGTACTGATGCTTTAGACATCTTACTCGACACACTTGTGTGTGTTTCCTGCTGCACACACACATCCACCGAGTGAATGTCCATGCAGCGCACGTGCCCACCTGCACAAACACACACATACACACACACTCCCTAAACACGCCGGAGAAATTGCCCAGTTATCTACTCTTGACAGACCAGTAACAACAGGCCTCGTTCGCATCGATCTCGCTCTCCATAGACTCTCTCTCTTTCCCATCACTCAGCAATTAACACAACCAGACCTGACCATGCATTCATTAACACCGGACACCTACCAACGCCATCACAGCGCCTGTTTACTTTCAGCTGGCTTTTCAAATTATCAATCAGAAAAGAAGAAATTGCATGTCCCCTACCTGGCACTGCAAACGCAAAGTAGAGTTAATATCATAGACTTCTCCCATTCATCTCCCATAATCCCCTTCTCTATTGGCTCAGCCTCCTGTTATTATACTCTGAGATTGATATTTGCCCTCATGGCCAAATGGATATGCATCTTCAGAAAGACTGTCCGGGAGACTTTCATCTGATGTACCGTTTATCTCTTTAACTACCCATTGATTAATTATAGCAGCTATTGGGTTTTGATAATCAATATACTTATGTCTCAATAATGTAATTATTTGATAGGCATTCCATGCTTATGTTTTAAACAGTCAAAATAAATGACCATTTACAGTAAAACCAACATATTTGCAACATAACCAACAAAAAATAAATACCAGCTTGTACCAGGATACTATGGTACTACCACATATTTTGCATATTTACCATATAACGGAACCAATGTTTCCATCTGAAATCCTCGCCATATACTTATATTTTGTACATGTAGTTACCAGTCATCATGGCTAAACTAGTCAAGCTGGTCTACAAAGTCTAAGAAATAAAATCATTCATTTTAAGTATATGTATGAAATAAGTGTGGGGGGAAAAAACATCTGAAAAAGGATAAAGCATGCAAAAAAAGGGAGGAAAAAAAGCAAGATACACCTACTGTATATCTGAGAAATATTCTTTGAAAACAACTGCCAGTAATGATAGTAATCATTCTAATATGTTGATTTAGTGCTACTTAATAATAACTTAATATGCTTAATATACTTATAGTATATTATAGTATTTAATATATAGACCTATATTTGTGACGTTGATGATGATTAATAGAACGTTCAAAAGAACAGCATTTTTTATTAATAATTTTTATTTTGATGAATAGAACGTTCAAAAAACAATTATTTTTTAATTTTAACATTTATTTATTTTAAAAAAAAAATCTAACTGCAGCACTTACTCTTTACTGTAAATTTTGATCAATTTAATGCATCCTTCCTGAATAAAAGTACTAATAATAAAAAACAAACTTCAGCACTTTGAAGGGGAATAGAACTACCTTCAAATGTGTGTGCATTAAACACAAAATCCAATTTTAATCCAATTTCTGTTCAAGTTTCTCAATTATGAAAATATTCATCTGGATATATAAAAGTATGCACTGCATACTTTTGTTTGCATTTAAAATTATGCATTGACACATTTCATAAAGCAACGATGAACTACATTATGCAAGCACCTGAATGCAAATGCTACTTGCGACGCAAGCTCAGGGTATGTTTCATGAAATTTAAACAGGTCTGGCTTTCTTTCGAGCTTTTGCATTTACTTAGAAGTAATGTCATTTCAATAAACTTCAAGGCCGCCAGAGAGTATGCAGCATGTATTTACACTAGTGAGCGAAGTACAGTGCAGATCAAAAGGTTCATTGAGTTTTTCTATAACAGTTCTGTCGACTGAAATCAATGCAGGATCAAGAGTTGTAAAAACATCCCTTGTTCTTTGTAGACGTCAGGATTCCCTGTTTAACTTGGGGGAGAAAAGGAAGGCAAATTGTGAAAGGCACGAGTCCAGACCGCCAGGATCATAATGCAACGAGGATAAAACGAACCCGAACGCTCATCATGTGGAACAAGACTTCAGATTTAGGCAGAGCAGCTTTTGTTCGGCGTCCACAGCAAGCTGAATCATCATGCCATTTCACTGATGAGGCCTTTATCAAATCACTGTTGCTTTCTGAGCAAGCCATGCGCCGATACGCAAAGTCCCCCAAAAACCAGGCTTTCTGATCCAACGCCGGCTGTGTTCAGCAGCACATGTTGACTCCGAGAGGAAAAAAGAAAAGGAAAAATGCTTATTTTCTGAACAAGAGCTCCCAAGATAGCGCTCTGCTTTGAGTAGCAATTAATGCATTTTCTTGCTCAGTGGCTTGTCAAACACATTAATCTGTGGCAAGGGTGAGAAGACAGAAGCAAGCGCGTGCACAGGCAGAAGGTGATATAAGAAAACAATATAGCCATGAAGTGATTTGTCGTTCAAACAAAGCAGCATTTAGCTTGATTGATGTGTGGCACAAGCGCATGAGCGACAAGCCGTTTAACCGGCGGAGTCATCTAACACGAATTAGCCCACGTCCCTGAACTACAGATTTCTCTCCGCAATTAAGTGAATGCATAGGCTACCATCTCTAACTCCAGCTAACACGGTAATGAGGCATTATTAATGAGAAGCAAAGCAGAAATAAACCTGTAACTGTGTTCTTATTTAGCGACTTCTTAGAGTTTCCTTGGAGCAAATTGAGCATCTCTCTGCCTCTGGTGAAAAGACCACCATAATGGGAAACTAGCTTCCCTTTCAGGCTTCCTAATTATCTTAACCAGCGAGATTACCTTGGTCATCAGCTCAGATGTCTATAACAAAGCAGCACTGCCCAGCTTGAACTCCCAGGGATATTCATCCCAGAATGTTCTTCTTGGAAATGTGCAATCCCAGCACAGCTTCAGGTTGTCATACTGGTAATTGGAGCATGGCTAGCTTAGACCAGAAAGAAACTAATTATGTTAGCATTTTCAGTTCATCATACAAAGCTAAGGTAAACATGCACTTTTAAGCATAAATGCATCAATAAATCAACGTTCCTATGTTGCATGAAAACAGAACGTGTTCAGCAAAATGTCTAAATGTTCATGCACATGCAGAACAAATGTTAGCAAAGCTAACAGTAGCATTTATTCAACCACCTCAGATTTTTAATGCACACAGAACAAGTCCTGGCATTTTATTCAGCGCTGACAGATAGATATGCATTCTAACACATTTTATGCATTTAACATACTGTAGATGCATAAAATCAAACATCATGCAATGAGGAAGTGAAGCAGAGCCATGCATTGGGAATCTATGGGGAATAAAAACTAAATTTTAAGCTCAAATAAAGCAGAAAAGGCCGGCGATGATTAGGCATACGGAGCTGTTCTCTATAAACATACAGAGCTGCAACTTAATCTCAATGTCTGCAGAAATAGAGCAATATCTTCTCAGCTTAATTTCGCCTGAAAGGGCGAGGAATCCATAGTCTCCGGGGTCTAATGCTGATAGACTCCATTTTGCCAAGAATTAAGGGAGGAAAATAACAAATTATGCATGTCAGCTTCAGCTATTAAAGCAATTTACAGAATAAAGTAAAAACTCCCTCAAATAGTCTCAGAGCAATTTGCTGAGAGTCTGACACTACAAAGACGCTGAGATGAAGATGGCGAGATGAGCAGATCAGGTGTGTACGAGTTCTCTCTTGTTTTCTGCAGGCTATGAACCCTAATGTTTTAAAATGGGGTTTACAGTTTTCAATCCTGGCATCATTTAATAGTCTGCTGGCTTTTTAAGATTTCAGTAAAATATCATTATACAGGTGTGTGTGTGTGTGTGTGTGTGTGTGTGTGTGTGTGTGTGTGTGTGTGTGTGTGTGTGTGTGTGTGTGTGTGTGTGTGTGTGTGTGTGTGTAGTCCTGATAAACCCTACATTATGAGGACAAAATGTCCACACAAGGATGCCAATATCCAAAATATTTTTAGTCTTTGTGGGGAAATTTTTTGGTCCCCATGATGGAAACAGTTCATAAATCAGACTATAAATCAGAAGTGATGTTTTTTGAAAATGTAAAAGTGCAGAAAGTTTTCTGTGATGCAAGGTTTTAATGGTGGGGTTAGTGTAAGGGCAGAGAATATACAGTTTGTACAGGATAAAAACCATGTGTTCATTTAAAGCAGATTTACCACATTCTCAAGTACAGACCCAGCAAACAGTGAACATTTTCAGAATATTCTAGCAAGGTTTTCTCAAAGTTATGGACAAACATATTGCTCATTATAATGGTAGCTCATGAAGCATTTTTTTCTGAAATGTTTTAGTTGGATGTTTGTCTAAAGTTTTTAAATGTTACTTCTTGTTTCAGAATGTTTAGAGGACATGCAAAAAAACCTTTTCACATTCAAGTATAGTAAGTCGGCAGTAAGTAACAAAAGTCTGTGACCTGTGCATGGTTGCCAAGGTGATTCTCTATGATTGCTCAAATCATGCTGAAGTTCAATACTTAGGGATGATGATTTGAATAAATTACTAAGAAATGTTTCTTGAGCTGCAAATCATCAGAATGATTTCTGAAGGATCATGTGACACTGAAGACTGGAGTAATGATGCTGAAAATTCAGCTTTGATCACAGGAATAAACTACACTTTACTATATATTCACATAGAAAACAGCTATTTTAAATAGTAATAATATTTCACAATATTACTGTTTTTACTATATCTTTGATCAAATAAATGAGCATAAGAGACGAAATCGCAGAAATCTTAGCGAACCCAAACTTTTCTGGTTGTCAGACAGCAGCCATTAAATCAAACCCTGAGGTATTCTTAAATACACTGTCAAACAAACATATCTTGCATCCTCATTCTTATGAATTATTAACCGAAAAACTATATCAGGGAAAATAGCTGGAGACAGAGAGAGATTTACATTTCCACAACTAGCATTTACTCCAGACACACATTTGAATACATTGGGTGTAAAAAGCTTGTTAAGACGCTGGTGTCTGGGAAGGTCAGACACACAAAGAAACGCACAGAAAAATTATCACACTTACTCAGCCCATTATATCCATAAATAGGATAATGACTAGGCTGAAAGTCACAGCAGCGGATTGATCTCAGAGATATGAGAACGTTTGTTCGTATATTTTCTATTCTTCGTTTGTCTTCTTTCCAGCTCAGTGAAACAGAACATGAACTTAATGTGAAAGGTGCAGGTCTCTAGTGTGATTTATTATTTGTTATGACTTCACTGGGGAGATGCATTAATAATATGGGAGCTGGGAAATATGCACGGATCTATATACGGCAAAACCCAGAAGAACCTGTTGAATATTCAAAATATACAAGGAAGAACAATGAAGGCCAGACGAACAAATGTAAGGGCTGCTATTATGAACCATTACAAGCCTTTTGGAGGCTGCACTTTGTTTTACAGTACGTGTACTTACTGTGTACTTCTACTGGGTAATATTAGGTAACTACATGGGTTAAGGTTAGGTTTAGGGGTCGGTTCAGGGTTAGTACTTAGTTATCACCCAGTTATTGCAATTACTATAATATGTATGCACATTGAGAACAGGACAGTAAAATAAAGTGCTACCCTTTCAAACAAGAAAGAAAAAATAAATTATGAGAACGCCGCTTACTTAGAAATAAAAATGCAATGATCATGTTGATTTTGCATGTTGAGCTTGTGTCATGACTTGAGGTATTTCTGGTTTAGTTAGCACAAATTCAAGAGTTATTTTGATTCTTAATGCAGGTTTGGCTGAATGTTTTCAAATCCCAAACTACAGCCAAACTTAAACCCACACTTAACGAAAAATTACAAACGAGATCTCATTTACATCTGATTTGTTCCTACTGGACAGCGGCGAGATTAAAGGGGTGGTATAATGCCCTTTTCACAAGATGTAAAATAAGTCTCTGATGTCCCCAGAGTGTGTATGTGAAGTTTTAGCTCAAAATACCCCACAGATATTTTTATATAGCATGTTAAAATTGTCACTTTTTGAGGATGAGCAAAAATGCACTTTTAAGTCCGTCCCTTTAAATGCAAATGAGCTGCTGCTCCCGGCACAGAGGGCGGAGCTTCAACAGCTTGTGTCCTTTTACCTCACACAGACATGCACTGAAAATTTCTAAAACTTTTAGCCTTTTATGTTCAAACCGGAGTCAGACAATGATGGAGAGACTCAAGAAGAAGAGACAACATGTAGAAGCAACAGGACGTTTCTGAATGGTTAGTTGATGAATTTATGTAGCTGATGTGTAGTTATCTTCTAGTCTGTCTTAATCTATAAATCATGTTCATGGGGCGGGGTTTATGTAAATTCGAGGGTTGGTGATGTCACTAACCCGGGAGGAATGTCGTGTAGTCTCTACCAGTCCTTACAAAGGAATTTCTTTAAAAGCAAATATCTCCCTTTGCTTTGAACTTTGAGCATTGTAACTTTGCAGATGTCGTTTATGCTCAAACAGCAACATTACACACTAACTAAAGTTAGAAAAGTGAAATAATAATCAACCACCCCTTTAAATGGAGCATCTCAGATTTTCTCCTGAGAAACAGTCTTACCTCAGTCTTTAAAAAGAGATGCCAAGATACCAAAGTTTGTGAGCAAAAGTCAGAAATCTCATAATGAACTCAAACTTTTCTCCTTATATTCTCGTAACATCAAATAATCTGAGCTGCTGTGCACATTAATTTTCAATACTCTTGCTGTGTGACAACCATTGACACATCTGTGTCTATTTTTAGTCTTGAGACAAAGTTGATATTTCAAATACAAATACTTGAAAACACCATTAAGTCTCCTGAGCCAAGAAAGAGCAACCGTGGAGCAATAAAACTTTCCTCTGTGAGACTTAGATTTACATGAGCGAAGACCTGGCCAAAACTCATTAAATACCATAAGCAACACTTACACATAAGTCTCGCATCGCGCGCTTTCAACATAATTGTACTCCAATTTGAAACTTGCAGGTGCTGTTAATGAACAACATCCTCGCTGACAAATGTTGCTCTTAAAAGAAATTAAATTTGGCCCCAAATTCCAGCATCGTGGGTGACAAATGTGGGCTCCTATAATAACCTCTCGCTGTGGGCCGAAGAAACCAGATCAAATCAGCATTTAATGGTGCTTCACGAAGAACTGGAACCCTGCAAATACCCCAACATACACATGTAATATAATAATACTCATTTATATACAGTATATAATACTTTTATGAGGCAAGGATGCATTCACTTGATCAAAAGGGGCAGTAAAGACATTTATAATGTTTCAAAAGATTTCTATTCATCAAAGATTCCTAAAAAAAGAATAAGGATCAAATCAGCATATAAGAAATCAACATTTATTGGTGATTCATGTAAAACTGAAAATCTGCAAATACCCATCACATGCAATACAATCATATATATATATATTTAATATTTAATATATGACCCAAAATGTCAATGAACAAAAAAAATGTTTTAACAAATATTTGTTTATATTAATTATATTATATTATATTATATTATATTATATTATATTATATTATATTATATTATATTATATTATATTATATTATATTATATTATATTATAAATTCACAAGATCAAACTCTGTCAACTGTCAATTAACAAAAATGTTTTTTTTTTATGTAGCTTTATATTTTTCTGGCTAAATTTGAGGCTTTATTTTGTTATTTAAGGCTGTCTTTACATCATTACATCATATTATAATATAACATAACATAATGTAATATAGTACAGTATATATAGTATATATATACTATATATATACAGTATATAGTACTAGTATATAGTATAGTACTGTAATATGTAATGCACGCACATAAGATGCACAACAAATTTATGAATTTCCACAATTATTACTCAAAACGCCGATAACAATAATCTCAAAATGCCCAAATACTGTACAGAATGATAAATCAATTTGAAGAAAGCATTTCATATATTGTAACAGCAAAACTGAATTAATAGGCCAAACGTAGAAATGAAATGGATAATTGGACCGTAAACACTGTGAGTATTTGAGCAGTGCATAAACGCATGGCCTTCCCCAAACTCACAGGGCATGAGCGCGTTCTTGTTCCTTCATCCGTCTGTGGAGGAATGGCTTTGGCACACCCTGTGGTTTGCAGGTCTTTGGGTGGACTGACCTCAAGTCCTCCAGGCCTGTCAGGGGCATCTTCCTCAAACCCCTGAGTGATTGTGCAGCTTCAGGTGTCACTGGCTCCCAGCAGCCCAGGTTGAACCATGAATAATGGATCTGCCATAGAGCCGGAGCCCCCGGGGACCAGCGCAGGCCAGCTCAGCGTGAGCCGCATTAAAGATGGGCTATTAACAGCCTCTGATTCATAGAGCTGGCCGACTCCACACGAAACACCATTAGCTAACTGGGCTGAAATTGCATAGTAAGACAGAACATCCCATGCATTCAGGTTGTTTTCTGCAGAGACAAAGGTCTAAGTGGATGGTAAAGAGACGGAAACCGGAGGAGACGTTTTGATGGCTTCAAAAAGTGTCTATTGTGTCTTTTCAGGATAAAAACTTTCAGTGTAATTGGTTCAAATACACTACTGGGTGAAAACAGGTGGAGTTGAATGTGTCTGCGCTTCTTTCCTTGGGACGTCTTTGATCAACACTTCACGCACCAGCGGATACACCAGACCGCCTAAAGAAGACTTTGAAGGCAATTGTAGTCTGGCTAGGCTATTTAGACTGGTAACAACCTCGCACAAATGCACAGATGCCCAGGTCAGCGGCGGGATGGAGTATCACGTTGTTTTCTCATTGACAAAAGACTGCCTTGTTGTCGTCTACAGCAGATACACTGCAGAAAAGCATAGTATTTTGGTCTTATTTTCCAGTTAAAATATATAAAAATCCTTGGAACACAATCAATTTACTTAGTTTTCAGAGAAAGTATCTTTAATAATGAGTGTATTTGATCTTACTGCATTGGCAAAGACAAGAAAAAAAGACTTGATATCTTCAGTAATTTTGCTTTTTAAGCAAATGCATCTTCTTTTAAGATATTTTTACTGGAAAAGAAGGGGGAAAAGTTAAAAGCCTCATATAAAGTATTTATTTGCCGGATACTGACTATATTTGTCAATACTCTGCTAACAATGCGTTCCTGGTCTTATTGTGAACAATTAATCATTACATACAGTATATATATATATATATATATATACACACACACACACACACACACACACACAATCATTCAAAAGTTGAGGTCGGTTTTTAAAGAAATTAATACTTTTATTTAGGAAGGATTCATTAAATTGATCAAGAGTGATGGTAAAAATTTCTATTTCAAATAAATGCTGTTCTTTTAAGCTTTCTATTCATCAAAGAATCATTTGATGAGAATCACAGGGGAAAGAAATATTAATATTAATATTAATACATTTTAAAATATATTAAAACAGAAAACAGTTATTTTAAATCGTAATAACATTTCACAATATTAGCATTTTTATTGGGTGAGCTGAGCATAAGAGACTTCTTTCAAAAACCGCGAAGTTTTGGATGGATGGATGGATGGATGGATGGATGGATGGATGGATGGATGGATGGATGGATGGATGGATGGATGGATGGATGGATGGATGGATGGATGGATGGATGGATGGATGGATGATAGATAGATAGATAGATAGATAGATAGATAGATAGATAGATAGATAGATAGATAGATAGATAGATAGTCACCCAAAACCAACTGAAAGTCACTAGAAGGAGTGAAGCGAGTCGTGGCATTGTGTGCATCCCCAGTTATAATATGGTCGTCTAGCAGTGTAAACCAGTGTAAACCAGTGTAAAGCAGTGTAAACCAGTGTAAACCAGTGTAAACCAGCACAACAAAGCCTCTCTTTCTCCAGCACACAGAGATCTCTGTGATAGTGTGGCGCACTCTGTGGTCAGACTGTCCTTGTTAGCAGTTCCTCCATGCACCGCTCTCACAGGAGCCATAGAGAAGACGCTATCACTCGCCGACACTGAATTCATTTAGGATGCAGCGAGGGAACGCTGGGAAAAAACAGGACGGATTGCTGGATGTGCAGCAAGTTTACATCCACGGGCGCATGGCAGCACTCCCAGACTTTTAGGCTTATCAAGCTCACTGCTCATTTGCTGCAGATTTCACAGCAAATAATGATGAGTTCAAACATCTGTACTAAAGTGCTACTTGGAAGCGACATATTTTTGAATTATTGTCGTCTTTATCAAACCGAGGATTTCATCTGTTTTTGCACACTGCATGATGGACGCTTATCAGCTACACGAAAAGGCATTGTAGCGTACTTAGGTGCCTCGACTATTTTCTTATACAAATCCGATGGGAAGTAAAATCACAAATGAGATCTCTTTAACATCTAACTGTTTCCCAAGAACGCAGAGATTAAACTGAGAACAAATGAACACATTAGCTGAAGTCTCTCTTATTTTCCAGATACAATATATAAAAAAGCCTTGGAAAAATGTACATTTACTTGAGAAGCAAGACTGCATGAGATTGTTAGACAGAAAATATAATGAGAAACATCTGAGACAAAGTTACTTCAATGAAGCAAAGCTGAGAACTATGAAAGCAACCTATGAAAAACAATTTGAATCTTCAATTCATGTGGACTATTGAGACGATTGCTGAGTCCGATATATCAAACAACTCAATCTATCAACTATTACGCTTTAAGAAATTGTTTTTTCATCATGTTTATGAGTGTTCATGTTATTTCCACGAAATAGCTTTATTCAGCTCTATTTCTGAGAACTATTTTCTCATTTTACTCCAGTTTTATTCTGTTTTATTGATATGCTCTAGGTGTTTATTAGTGGGATTGTGTTTTTCCACTCTTAATGCCGAGTGATATCCACACTTCGTTCTTCCTCTGGTTTATGAAGTAATAATGCCTTTTCAGAGATCTGACATCGACACTATTGTCCACATGATGACTTTAGAAAACTTGCTCAGACCAACAGCAGCAGCAATTATGCTGAAAATATTAACACAACAGTATGAAGAAATAACAGACCCATTGAAAATATTTCATGCTTTTGCAATGTATATACAATACATTCTATGAAAGCTAAGATGTCTTTCCCTCACTTATGTCACTATGCATCGGCTGGACGAACAGTTTTCTTTTCTGTGTTGATGCATTCCGTATTGAAATGGCTATTGAACACCTTTTCAAAACGTCAGGTTATACCACAGAAAAAAATATGCACACTTAAAAATAAACTCCAGTCACTTTTCAATCAGTTGATGCTTGAAGAGGAAAAGAAAAAGTATGAGCATAAAAGCCATGATTTTCTATGTACTATTTTCTCAACACTTGCAAAATAGATGAGCTCAAAAACTCAAATTCTGACCTTATGGGTTTTGAATCTGCTGCATTCAATTTTGCACATGAAAATGCAAGAAGTTTAACAGCCAGAATGTGTTACCCTTTTGTTAAGGGTATCTAAGACTGTCAGACTGTCTCTAAATCTATTCAGATCCAGGTCTTTCTGTAAAGCGCAGACGGTGAGCTGTTAGACGAGCCCAGACGGACAGCTGGCTTCACACTGAATAACAGGTATCAATAGAACAAAACATGCTGCATATGACGGCCAAAACAGGATTTACTGAGAGCAACAGTGGAAATTATATTCTTACAGTTTTTCTCAGTCGCTTTGGTGCATTTCTCAGATAAGAAATGAAATTCTCAAAACTACTTGTTCAACCTCCACATCATCTAGTCACTTGTGGACATCATAAAAGCAGTTTCTCATTCTTTTGAACAAGCTGTGATTGCTTTGGTACATTCTTGCAATTGATTATGTACAATTGTCTGCGGTTTCCTACATTATCAGTTGCTAATGCCATGTTGCTCAAAATGTATTAAATAGTTCTCTGTGCAATAGTCTTACCCCTCAAAACATCTAGTAATTAGTTCATCGTATACTTTCACTAATGAAGAGAATGTAGATCAACCAATGAGAAACCATTTTTTTCTTCCTTTTTTTTCTTTTTTTTTGTTAGACCACTAGTAAAAGTGTAAGTGTGAATCCTATCCCGTCTCCTTCAATCAATAACTCACGTACAGTAGTGTGTAAATTTGTATTTTTGAAATGGATATATGGCATACAGAAGAAGTGCAGCTTTGTACATTTCAATACAGTAACTGTCATCCAAACTGTTGCCATAGTTTACATCAGGTAATACAGAGTGCAGTGTTTTATTGACAACATGACTGAGCAATTTTTGTTATTTTGAAAGTCTTATTATCCGTACACAATGACACAAGGACTTGTCATTCTGATGGCACTGACATGTTCATTGACACAGATATTTACTTTTGAGAGATGAACTAAGGATTTTGAGCAAGAGACTGGCTTGTGCAGGTAATCCATGGTGTTTTGCTATTTGTACGAATTGTTTTGAGAAATGCACTTACTGTTTTGCAAATGTCGAGGATGATTTGAGAAATGTACCATAGCGACTGAGAAAAACTGTAATAATCATCAAATATCATCTTAACCAGGTTTATTTGAGAATAAAACTCACAACAACAACAAATGTTCTAGAAATGCTTACAAGAAAGGAGGGAAAATGGTAATATTAGAATGATACACTTAAATTTCAAGATTTTTTTATAATCTGAAAATGACTCGATAGATAGATAGATAGATAGATAGATAGATAGATAGATAGATAGATAGATAGATAGATAGATGATAGATAGATAGATAGATAGATAGATAGATAGATAGATAGATAGATAGATAGATAGATAGATAGATAGATAGATAGATAGATAGATAGATAGATAGATAGAATAAAAGACAGACAGACAGACAGACAGACAGACAGACAGACAGACAGACAGATAGATAGATAGATAGATAGATAGATAGATAGACTAAAATACAGACAGACAGACAGACAGACAGACAGACAGACAGACAGACAGACAGACAGACAGACAGATAGATAGATAGATAGATAGATAGATAGATAGAATAAAAGACAGACAGACAGACAGACAGACAGACAGACAGACAGACAGACAGACAGACAGACAGACAGATAGATAGATAGATAGATAGATAGATAGATAGATAGATAGATAGATAGATAGATAGATAGATAGATAGATAGATAGATAGATAGATAGATAGATAGTAAATGTTATTCAGAAACACCTTTGTCTGTGGATTTCTTTTTGCCTTTAGATGTCAGAGCTCTTAATAGAGGAAATCAAACTGAAACAGTGGGATTAATAGTGGCGTGTATAAGAGAAGCTTTTATGAACAAATGAAGCGATGAATGGACAACAAACAAACAAACAGAACCATAGAGGTGGTCACCGAAGACATGGAGTGTCCACAGGCACAGAGCCAGACGCAAATCAATTAGTTGTCTGTTTGGCAGCGCTGACCGTTCCAGAAGCACGAGGAGGATTCGTGCCGAACAAGAGACACGGATTCAGACCTGGAGTGACGCAACAGTGGATTTATGGCAGCGGAGACCAGATGAAATACACAGTTACGGCTCCTCATGGGCTGCCAGCAGTGTGAACACACACCTCCTCTTGGACACACACTCCTGTTGTGATGGATGAGGGTTTGTACACATTCTGTCCACTATATAATATTCCCAGAGCAGTGTCGGGAAAACACATCAATTACAAGCTACTCACAATTTCAAATAGTTATATTACAGTCAAAGTATATATGGGGGGTCTGGTTTTTTTAAAAGAAATTATTACTTTTATTCATCAAGGAAATATTAAATTCGTCAAAAGTGACAGTTAAGACATTTACAGACCCTTTCCAAAAAATTTGAATATCATGGAAAAGTTTATTTATTTCCATAATTCCATTCAAAACGTTAAACTTCCATAGATTATAGATTCAGGGCCCACAACTTAAACGATTTCAAGTATTTAGTTGTTTATTTGTACATAATTTGGGCTTCCAGCTCATAAAACCCACGAAAACAGGATTTCAAAAAATTAGAATATTACATGAAATCACACAGTAATTACACAGTGATACCATGGTCATTGAACCAGGTTTTGGTTCTTTTGGCAGTGTGGGCAGGTGCAAATCCTGCTGGGAAATGAAGTCAGCATCTCCATAAAGCTTGTCTGCTGAAGGAAGCATGAAGTGCTCTGGAAATGTCCTGGTAGACGGCTGCGTTGAGTGGACAGCACAGTGGACCAACACCAGCTGATGACATGGCTCCCCAAACCAACACAGACTGTGGAAACTTCACACTGGACTTCAAGCATCTTGGATTGTGTGCCTCTCCATTCTTCCTCCAGACTCTGGGACCTTGGTTTCCAAATGAGATGCAAAATTTGAGGACTTTGGTCCACTGTGCTTTATTAAATCCAGAGTCAACGCAGCCGTCTACCAGGACATTTCCAGAGCACTTCATGCTTCCTTCATTTCCCAGCAGGATTTGCACCTGCCCACACTGCCAAAAGAACCAAAACCTGGTTCAATGACCATGGTATCACTGTGTAATTACTGTGTGATTTCATGTAATATTCTAATTTTTTGAAATCCTGTTTTCGTGGGTTTTATGAGCTGGAAGCCCAAATTATGTACAAATAAACAACTAAATACTTGAAATCGTTTAAGTTGTGGGCCCTGAATCTATAATCTATGGAAGTTTAACGTTTTGAATGGAATTATGGAAATAAATAAACTTTTCCATGATATTCAAATTTTTTTGGAAAGGGTCTGTATGATGTGACAAAAGATTCTATTTCAAATAGATGCTTTTAAACTTTCAAAATATCCTGAAAAAATGTATCATGGTTTTCTTCAGAAATATGAAGCAGCACAACTGTGTTCAACTTTGATAATAATCATAAATGTTTCTTGTGTGTGTGTGTGTGTGTGTGTGTGTGTGTGTGTGTGTGTGTGTGTGTGTGTGTGTGTGTGTGTGTGTGTGTGTGTGTGTGTGTGTGTGTGTGTGTGTGTGTGTGTGTGTGTACTTGTACAACTATCTTTGTGAGGACCAGTTTGAGTTTTAGACCATTGAAGTGAGGACAAAGAGAGTAAAGTGAGGACATTTTGGTCGGTCCACACTCTCTGAGAGCCTTTAAAGGCCAGTTTGATGGTCAAGACTTGGTTTTAGGGTTAAGGTTATAATGAGGTTAAGGGTCGGTTTAGGGTCAGGGGTCGGGTTAGGCACTTAGTTGTGATGGGTAAGGTTAGGGTAAGCGGCTAGAGATTGCATTGTGTCAATGAACGTCCTGTGTGTGTGTGTGTGTGTGTGTGTGTGTGTGTGTGTGTGTGTGTGTGTGTGTGTGTGTGTGTGTGTGTGTGTGTGTGTGTGTGTGCTAATAATTTCACACTAAATGCAACTAATATATCTAGAAATACCATTACAAAGTTATAAAATGCAGATTTGCCATTCAGGCTTTGGATTGCCATGAGTAAACAAAGTTTTCGGTTTGGTTTTGTTCATGTAAGCTATTAGAGCCACAGCTAGTTAAACGCCAACACTGCTCAGGGTCGAGCGACAGAACGTCATCTGACAGTCAATTCAACATAAAAGACTCTTGACCCACCCTGATAAGTGGGACATTACACACGCCACGATTAAATAATTAAAAGAAATTACTTTTCCCCTCAGAACATCATTTTTATTTGTTTCAGAGATCAGCGACACACTGCCGTCTGTCCACCCCCGCGCATGCTAGCAACATCACAACTATATCAGCACGACGAGAGCACACAGAAACTAATTTCAATATGCCACACGTCACAACTAAACACACAGGCTTCACATGCAAACCTTTCATCTACAAGTCTGCAAAAAGCACAGCAAGGAAACGCAAGGCATAAATAATTAAGCAAAGGCAAATCGCTGCGTAACCGTAAGTGTCTGAGAAGCGTGACATCTGACGGATCCCAATTGAACGGCGCCGCCTTTCCACTCCAGGTGTTGTTATCGTTTATCCGTGTTGGAGACCTTGTGTGTAATGAGTGGTTTATCAGCACGTAACAGGCGCCTTTAGTAGTAAATCACCGGCGGTAAACAAACCTAGGCGATGACGTGACACTGTACCTCGCCAGATAAAGCCATAATTAAACCCACAGCTCTTATCATCACACGGGGAATTATGTCATTTAAATCTGCACTTGTAAAGTAGCCGCCTGAACCAATTACGGGAGGCTCGTATGTGTCTCTCTCAAATGTCATTTTCATTTAGAGTTGGAATAGTTCGGGTTGATTGCAATAACTGAAGGGAAAAATTAAATCAGAAATCCATCTATATGTGCGATGGGGTTCAGATCGCAGATGAAGGTTCGTCTTTATCTGATGTATTTTAGAGGTGACTGGAAAGTGACTTTAACAAATGTGTGGATGTTTAGTTCTTCACTTCAGCTGTGTTCAGTTATTCTCTATGAAGCTTATATAAATGTGGTAAACACTAAAATAGCACCATGGTATTACTAGGTGAAACTGTAAAGGTTAGATTTCTCCTCACAAAGAGGAAAGAAAACAAAAATAATATAAAGAGATTTACAATTTAGATGCAATTTAGAGATTAAGCCTATTTTATTTTCATGACGAGCACCCTTGTCCACCATTATTTTCATATTTTTTCTCTAAATGCACATATAAGCTAATTAAATAATAATTTCAGTAAAAAAAATTACAATAGGGGGAACTTCTGGGGGGAAATGTGCTTAATTGTCAATTAGTAAAATAATTACAAATCTAGGAAATAAAATAAAATAAATTTAATTAAATTTGAAATAAAAATAAAATAAATCTATTAATAAATAATACTGTGTGGGTGAAATATGATCCAAATATTTCTTTGAGGGATTCTGTTTTGATGGAAATATAGCACATGGTATTCCTTGCAGTCGCTTGGAGCACCATGTAAATTTAATATAATAATTTAATACATGTAAAATTAATATAACAATTTTCTGTTTTCCAATAATGCTAATCTTTCTATTATTATTATTATTTTTTTAATAATAATAACAATCTGTGCAAATCGTCAAATATACACTTCAACAATCAAGGTAAATTACCAAGACATATTACCATAAAACATATATAGGAGGGGAAAGCGTGTAAATTAGTTGTGATAACTAGCATGCATGCCTAGACATAATTAAAACACACCGCTGTTAACAATATCGTCAGGATGTGTGTATTAGACCAGATTTACCCCTGGCAATCTACATTACACGTCCAGCGCCGGACACGTTCATTAAGCAGAAATGACCAGCGCTCCATTTGCCTCCAAACTATTCACCCGTGACCAACAGAAAGGTCACGGCTTTGGACGCGGCGGACTCGCATCTGGCTGAAAATAGAGCGTGAAAAGGCACTGTTGACGTCCTCTGCATCAAACGAGGAGCGTCTGACCATCTCGAAACTGCACAAACGATGCCAAGACAATGCCAGAGACCGGCGTCCACCGCGATGTGTCAAGAATGATCTCTCATACTCAACAACAACTCCCATCACATCACATCAGAGTAAGAGCTGAGCCATCGTGATTACTGTCAGTCTGTGGGAAATCTCCCATCCTTGAGTTTTAATGAAGGAGAACTGGGGCAGTCCGAGACCGGCTCAGATGAACCGTCATGTCTCTCGGGTATTAACTTACAAAGCAGTAAAACAACAGGGAAACGCATGCAAAGTCCCAGCGGCTCGTCCCGTCCCGGCACCACCCCTAATCTCTCCAAGATATGCATCATTGGATCAAATCCCACTGTATCCTCAGATTAAACGTGCGCTTATAACAGAGTGATATTAAACACAGATGTGCGGTGGTCATATCATAACTTCTTCACGTTGAAAGAGGAGTTTATACGGATCACAGGCCTGCTGGTTTACAGCAAACACAGAGAAACACAAGCTCACACCACACAATCTTACAAAAAAACATTCATTAAGGTTCCCGGTTCTTTAGTCGACTCCAAAGAACATTTCATGGCCAAAAAATAAACTTCTATGACTTATTTAAATATTAAATCATTAAGTTAAATTAAACAGCAATGCTTATTTCAGTTTTTTTCTAGTAAATTATACACTTAAGTACTAAGTACTAAATAATCAGGGAATATTGTTGTAATAAATAAATAAAACTAATGGCTGTCGATTTACCCGCGTAGTTCATCTTACATTTCATAGAGTTGATTGGTGCTGAATTAAAGATATCAGGGCAAACAAGCCTCTGTATGAGTTTTTGTCTCATATTTATATCATATGACATAGCAATGCGTCCCGAGCCACAAAGCGTTTTGTTTCTGAATGAATCAGTGGTTTGAGCGAATCAATCAAGTGAACCAATGATTCAATGGTCCATTCATACAGAGAGTCATTTACTTCATTCAGCCATTTCAACGAATCGAATGAATGAATGATTCAATGATTCACTCATTTAGACATTTACTGCCACCTACTGGTATTATTTAGAGTATCACTTCATTAAAAATAAAAAAAATAATCCATATTAATAAAAAACCCATTAAAGGTATAGTTCACCCCAAAATGAAAATCATTTACTCAACCTCAACCGTTGAAGCCTAAAAGTATATGTGTAATAAATTCTACGTTGAATAAAATAAATGATGCTTTTCTCATTTAACACAATAATGACTTTACATGATCTTTAGGGGTTAAAACTGATTCTGATTGGTTACATTAATTAATCGCCATATTGTGTAATTAATTAAATTAAAAATATATCTTTAATCGCTTGACACCCCTAAAAAATGTATATATTTTTCCAAAAATAAACTTTTTTGGCTTTGGTGCAGAAACCAAAAAATGTCATTTAAAAAATTTGATTTGAGCATAGAAACAGAACAAGCCACGTTTGTTATACAGTGTGAATGTAGACAGATACACACACACACACACACAACTAAACATATTTCAGTCAGGACTACTTTGAGAATGAAATGTATTGACAATCTTTGGATTTGGCGAGAGGCTTCGGCTCTAAGACAGCTTGAGATACATCCTTAAACACATATCCCCCAAGCTTTTTAATAACCAAATGTTTCTTAGCATATGTTTACAGAAGGAGATACAATTATTACATACAGAGTTTCTATTCAGAATCCACTGCTCTATTATGAAGATGCTAGGAGGTGAAGGGGTGGAGGTGGTGTAAATGTGGAGCATTCGTTGAATGAGCTTAAATACTATAGTAGATGAGTAGGTGGAGCTGAGCATCAGCTGATATTGTTAAACGATCAGTGTTCTGAACTACGCTTGAATTCGATCACTCAAACTATATATACGGCAAAATAGGAAATTCAGAGCACATACTCTTCAGGACACAGCGAGACACAAATTTTAAAAAATCTGGATGTTCAATTGTCAAGGCATACATGCTGCCATAGCTATACAATGTTTTTACGTAAACATTCACACTTAAACCCCATCGAGCATCTCCCACACTATAATGAATGCTATCCTTTCTTTAAAAAAACACACAATATATTCATGTTATTGTCACCATGTGGCATAATCTGATACAACGCAAAGCACATAATAACAGGCTGAAACGTTCATCTGCACATGCTATTGTGATGCATGCACTCATAAACCGCTCCATACATGCGGCAGAATTCCACCAGTACAGCTTTTGTGTTGTCATTAATTTACATTTTAACAAAAGAGCAGACAATCTAGCAAAAAGGAAACATGTTTATATACTGTGCATTATCAATCTGAGAGTGTTTCTATATAAATGTTTATCGTGACTGATTTTCAGGCTAGAATGTGCTGATCATGAATCTGGCTCTCGTGTTTTATCATATGAACTGTGAGACGAGAGACTATCCGACCTCAGCACAGCTCCCCGAGGAAAATCATATTGCTCTTTCATAGCTCGCGAGTCTTAATAGAGTCTTAAGTTTAGTGGACCACCGATATGAGTTTCCCAATATCAGTAGATGCTAGAGAGGCTTATGTGATGCGGATTAGATGTGATATAAGATCATACAGAATAGTGATGCACCGGAATTAAAATTCTGGACCGAAACCGAAAATTCTGGATGCGCTTGGCCAAAAACCTAAATCTTTTTTTTTTTTTTTACTTATAAATAATAAATAAATTAAAAAAATCGTAAAATTGTATAAAAATAAATAAATATACTTTTTCATTACTTTCATGAATTTAAATTTATCTGAATTAAATACATTTATAATAAAAAATTGTCTGTTGAAATGAATTCATAAAACCTTAACAATTTAAATATCTATTACAAATGTAATTAAAACTTACAACAAAAGATTGTGTTAACAAGATAATAAATAAGAATAAGATCCAGTACAAGTGAACTTGTATGAAGTGTAAATTAAAACATGAATGAAAAAATATCTTGGTTAAATAATAGTACATTAATAATATAATAATAGTTTATTATCATTGTTGTTACAGTAATATATTTCTGTCATAATTTCTTCCAAGTTAAACCAAACTTTTATTGTGCCGTTTTTCAGTTGATGATTTCAACTATTTCGGCCAAAACCAAAATGGCTGTTTCAGAACTTTTGTTCTCTTTTTGCTCTTGTATCATTAATTTCTCAGGAGAAAGAACTGAGGAGGAGGAGAAATCTCTGTGTGCTTTCTGCTTCATCACATTAATGTCTAGGAGAAACAATCGACATATTAAAGAGATCTTCTTTCCCACCAGCAGAATAGCCTATCTCCCTCTGCAGAGCAGTTTGTGTGATTTAGTCAAGCTTTTAACTTCCCGTTTCACACACACACACACACACACACACACACACACACACACACACACACACACACACCTGAACCGTAGACCATCAGCTGGAGCCGTGCAGCCTGACAGCAGGCAAGCTCTCTTTTCTCTCTCTTTCTTTCATGCCACCATCATTCTGGTTCAGTCTATCACACACACACACACACACACACACTGTCAGAGATAAACTGCACACTGTCACTGAAACACTGCCGTCCTCAAGTCAGCGCTCAAGACGGCATTAGAAATCTCAATGCATCTGCAATAATGTCACAAAATACTGTTTTGCTGCAGTAAAATCATAAGGATGAAGTTTTGAATGTCATGGAGGGACTGATAATGCTAAATAAACATGCAGTGGAAATCACAACTCTACTTCTGTAATGTCACATTTAAAAAGAAAATGTATTTTCAAGGAAGAAAATATTATTACAGGGCTGATTTTATCCATTAGGAATTAATGTATGAATTCAGACAAACGTTGGAATAATGTTCACAATAAGACTTTACAAATTTATAAAGACAAACTTTGTGTCCAGAAAATACAATTTATTTATTACTGTATTTATTACTTATTTTTTATTTGTTGCATTTTTATTTAGTTTTTTGCATTATAATGATGAGAATTTCTGGGTGAAAATGTGCTTCATCATATTATATTATATTATATTATATTATATTATATTATATTATATTATATTATATTGTGGAAAATATAAACAATGTGGGGGCAAAATGTGATCCAGTTAAAAATGTACTTTCCTAATTGGTTTCATAACAGAGAATTAAAAAAAAAAAAACATTAAGAGAATAAATAGGAAAGTAATTACTTCAAAACTACAAAAAAAAAAAAAAAAACTAATATTCGATCTTCATAATATTTATTTATCTACTAATTACCAAGTTACCACAGTTTTGATTTTGTTTAGGTTTTTGCGATGGAAAAACTTACACACACACACAAAAGCAATGTGTCTATGTTTTAATATTAGTTTCAAATGTTTTTTTTTTTTTTCTATTTTCTATACAGGCAGTCTAGTTTTTAGAGAGAAAAAAAAAAAAAAAGATTCAATTTGAAAGGCTGACTCATATCATGAGTAATACGGTCATTATTTCACACACCATCACTGAAGTCCTCGTCCTGGGGTCACAGGAGGGGTGTGTGACTGGGACCAGAAAGGGGCATCAGCGGACCTGATCAAAGCTTGCCTGAGATGGCAGGGCTCGTGTCACACTGGTGATGTAGGGTCTCCGGCTTGACCAAACGCCACTCGCTCACAAAGTCAACACGCATTCGCAGAGATTGGAATTCCTCAAGCTGTGCCGGGCCGTCCGCAATAGCCATAATCAAATATGAATGGCTCCAGTAATACTGCCGCGTTCTCGAAAGATAGAGGTGAACAACGGGCAATAACTCAACAAGATGAATCATTTTCAGGGAGATGTTTGGTATTGAGGGCTTATTTTGATGGCTACCACGAGCGAAGGGACGATGCAGTTCATCCAATCAGAGGGGTTTGTGTGTGGGTTGCAGTTCAGGATGATTCTTGAGCATTTCGGAGAGTCACTGACCATCCAGTTTCCCAGTCTAGAGGAACATTACTAGACAGAGAGCGCCGAGTCCGAACACACACTCAACCCAAATTTGGGTCAAATATGGACAAACCAAGCCATTGGGTTCAATTTTTTAATTTTTACATTTTTAACCCAACGATTGGGTTCGTCCATATTTGACCCAAATTTGGGTTGAAACAACCCTGCATTTTTTAGAGTGCATCCAGCATCGTTTTCAGAGAAAAGCCTGTAGCCACACATGACCCGCTCCAGCCCTGAAGTGAACACAGAGGGATGGAAACCTGCATAATTCTGCAGCATTTTAAAATTTAAGACCGGATGGTGAGTGAAAGTTTTTAAGAGGGAAGAAATGAAACCGAGAGAGGAAAAAAAAAAGAACCTGAGAGGTTCAATTCCAAAAGCAAAGTCAATATAAAATGACTTCTACAACCCATTTTACTTTTATAATATGATGTTTTTGATTTCATGTTAACTTCTCCTGAAAGTAGATCTCTTTCATATCTCATATATATGATGTTGCATATATAGTATATCCAACATTATCCACATATGTGTATATATACTTTACAGTATAGCAAATCTCAACTGCTTTCTTGTATTAAAATGTAAACTATATTATCACCCAGCTCTTTAAATAAAGCACTGGATATTTACTGAAAATTATGATTTACTTTGAAACAATTTTCACTATATTGCTTGTAAATTTCACAAATAATTACATATCATCGCAAAACTATATGATCGTCCAGCTCTAGTCTGCTAAATGTGACGAATGGCATGAATATATGAAGATATTATAAACGTTATCTGTAAAGCTGCTTTGTGCATTGTGAAAAGCACTATAGAAATTAATTTGACATGACATATTTCATAGACAGCGCTGAGACTGAGATGAAGAGCAAATTGAGTGTTTTGCTGAAGTCTCATGCTTCTTCTGTGAAAGTCCAGAAATCTCACATGCATCTCTTCTAGAGTTTCAGAAAACATCTCAAAATGTGTTTCTCAGATTTGCAAAGATACCAAAGTCTCAATATGAGACCAAATAATCTGAGTTATTCACCATCCTCTTATTATATATGCATCTGCATTTTTATTTCTTCTTCAACAGAGAAACATGCTTAAACTCAGAACTCATTTCTATTTAGAGACATATTAAGGAGACATTAAGTCTCAATGATAGAGCAACCTTTGAGCAACACAACTGTCCTCGGGGAACTCTAAAGCAACCGCAGATGGCCTGTTTAGTGCTGGTTAATTACTACTGAAAATCTACAGCTTTCCACTGAAAGCCATGAAAATTAATTATGGTTAATATACTTATTTATATATATTTTGTTTGTGCGTCTGCCAGGAAGCACTGCGGGCGACGTACGGACCATTGACAGAGCAACAAAGCAGAGCATCTCTCTTTCTCCAGAAAAACACATCCATGTCTGACGCAACTCATAAAGAAGCCCGCGTGAGACATCCTAACATGTATTTACTGCCGACAAATGCCAACTCATCCAGCCAAGCTAAATTACCATGGTAACATCCGACTGGATGACCAGCATCGACGGGGAAGAAGAGAACTGCACTCTGAGACTGTGAGGAGGGAGTCGATTTCACATTTGATTGTTTCCATTCCAGTCAAAACCAACAGATTTCACTTTCACGTCTCTTTATGATGATCCATCATGTACAGTGGGATCCAAAAGTCAGGAAAATGCTGCTGTTTTGTCTTTTTTTATGTCAATGTGTCATGCAACATTTTTCAACAAAAAGCATAGGGTGCAACGGGGCTAAAAATGTGCTTTTCACTGCTCTCATAGTGTGTGATTGGAGAAAAAATATTTATGTTTTTATTGAACATTGATGGAGCAACAGATTTTTTGTGAAAATAAATCATAAAAGTCTTTTGTTTGTTTTTTACTTATAAATGTATGTGGTGGCAAGGTTGGCATCTTACAGACACACAGGGCAAAACACATTATTTATACACATACTTTAGTTAAAATAATGTTTTTTAAATGTCTAAGTTAGTACTTGTTCACAACAGTCACTTTAGCAAAGTTGGTATTATGTTTGGTATATATATATATATATATGGTTTAATACACTGTCATTAAAATATATTCATTTTAAAAATACAGAAACAAAATTATTTTAAAAAGTAAATATTCTGAAAGCACTGAATGAGATCTCATAATAATTTAATAAATGTTACCGTAGTAACAAGTAAATATGATGTTTTATTATATGATATGATTAATATAATCTTTTTAAATATGATGGATTCATGGTGGTTATCTCTAAGGTGGAAACCCAACTTTATTATCATATTAATTACTTTGCCTTTCGCCCCGACAGAAGTGGAACTTTTACACCAAATACCATATTTTTACGTTATTGAAACCTTTTGCTTAAATTACCTTGGAAAAAAACTGAAAAACATTAACAAGACCTTTGAAAAAAAAAAAAAAAGTTGCATCCTTAAATTTAAGTTCAATCAACTTGGATGTTTAATTCATTACAACTTGAATTCATCAAACTGACTTAAAAAAATTTGTTGAATCATGTATAAATTAATAAAAAAAAGTTGAAAATTGCTTAACTTATTTTGATGAGTTAAAGTAATGTAAAAACATATCTTGTCATAACTTATTGATCTTTTTTTTTTTTTTGTAGTCAATAATTTTATCGGTTCTCATTTGCTACATACATCTACAACATTTGAAAAACATTATATATTAGAACAAATTAGCACAGAATTAACTTTGGGTTGCTGCTCGCGATCACGTCAAGGTTCCGACACATTTCCACGTTCATTCATCAATCTAGTGGTTTAAAAGAGAATAAATGCGCCTTTAGCCCCGCTGTACCCTAATATCAGCAACAACTGGAATGAAAACACAGATTGAAACATTTGTGAATAACATTTACTGTATGAATGAGCCTGAATGGTTTTGCATCTTAGTATCTGCACCTGGTCATATGCGTTTTAACTGGTCGGATAGATCGGATCTGATTTGTTAAAACTGTTTCATTTACACTTGACCACATAAATGTGTCTCTGCAAAACTAATATAAATCTGATCTTTCATATGCATTTATAGATGCATTTACACTTGTCCAGTTTCGTGTCAAAACCACCTCATGAAGTTAAATCCGTCTCGAAAGCGTTTCAGAGGAATTTACACCTGTTCTTTTCAAGATCATATCCACTCAGAGAAAACGTATGAAGTGACCTTGAGTGCCATAAGCTCAACGTTTCCCACATTACAAGCTAAAAGCAGCACGTCTCACAGAGGTCTTTAAAGATTTTACCCAGCGCTTCTACCGCTATGCAAAACATCAATAATTAAGCATGCACAATGCTTTTTGAGGCTCTGTTGCATGCCACAATAATTTAATTTGGTCCAAATTCAAATAAAGACTCGTTCTCAAGGGTACCTTTTTGAATAACAGTAATACAACCTGACAGAGTAATGACAGTAATTATTGAATTATTGTTGTGGTGCTCCAAAAAACGCACTTGAAAAAGCCAGTTGACCTGCATGTAATCACTGTCACCTGAAAAATACACACAGCTTTTCATTTTATTCCACTGATGTTTGCATGCTTCACGACTGAGGCAAACTCGTGTTCATTCTAATAATACGCTCTTTATTTCAAAGGTATAAAGCCTTGTGGATAATAGACTGAGGATGGAATGAATGAAAAGTGAGGTTTGAGACAAAGCAAATTCTCTGTTCAACATTCCTGTGTTAATATGTGTGCAAAACATCATAACTTGCTCTGCATCTAAAGCTACTTTCCATGTCTGCTGATGTCACTACGGCCACAGTGTGTTATTGGATGATGTTAATCAATGGTCAAATAGAAAATCAGCCATTGTTTTAGCATTAAGGTCTCGCTATACCTTCTAATATGGAACTCACACTTTTCATGATCCAAATCCAATCAATTCCCAATGTATAAAATCAGTTTTCTCATAAAATATCTTATTTCACTCTTAATTACATCACATTACAGAAATAATCAAAGAAGTACACACAATACACACCTCTGATGTTGCTCTTGTTCAGGCGGGAAAACAAAATGAAATACGAAAAAGCAAAAAATCTTGAATAAGAGCTAAATGAATGTAATGTTTCAGTTGAACGTCCATTTATTGAGTTTTTGTTTTTAAGTAGAGCAAATGCAGCCAGAAATGATGTAAATACATAATAAAGTTAGTTAGTTTCATGTTTAATTCAGTGTTGCTTGACGTTTCTTTGAAAATATTTGAAAGCAAAACAAAATCTCAATGTGATAAAAATTCACATATTTTTTCAGAATCATAAAACTTTGCTTATTTAAACAGATCCCAGATTTCTCAAACATTTCCGGACCCCCTCCTTTATATGTTTCTTTTAAGGTAGCCAAAAAGTCCCTACAATAGAAATACTGTATGTTTTGCTGAACACTGGATGCAAAAGCCATGTTGGCTATAGGTTATATAAAGATTCAGTTAAGTTTTTATTATGTTTAACTTTACAGTAAGCTAAAGCTGTTATCAGTGCTAAATATTAAGCAAACTATTCTGCTCTGCTGTGAAACTTCACCACGTTCATGTCGCCCACTCGGCTTTACAACAACAGTGAGAAAGCAGCCGTTGTTTCACGGGCGACTGGCTGAAAAGCCCACACAGTCGGGAAGGCAGCGAGGCCGGAAACACGGGGGGTCGCGTTCCTTTGGCATAAACCGGATCTGGGAGCAGGTGTGGGACCGTAACACAGCAGATCATTTAAGCAAAGGTCTGCGGCAGAGGCACCTAAAGCAGGTGCAAAACTGCAGAGCTCCAAAGCCAGACCGAGATCAATTAAACGGGCCTGATGGTCCTCCTTCCAGGAGTCATAAAACCGCTCTCATTTGTAACCCATATCTGTCATCTCTACCGCCCTTCAGGCAACATACATCAACGCCCTCCCCCCTCGCCGTCCCGCTGCGCTAAGGTTTATACTCAGACTCAGTAAAAGGTAATCAATGGTGTCCGTGGCACGTCGCTTCTTCCACACGATCTATCAAAGAGGGCCACGTGTCCGAGCCTTTACTCTGAGGACCCGAAGGCGACACTGCCAGTCACGAGACATATATCAAGACGAATCTATAACACATTAGTTTATGTGAGTTTGCAGCATGCATGTGCTTGTGTGGAAAATATGCGGACAGGAGCGCTACTGACAGGCCTCTGCAGTCGCATTATATCGCATATCAACATAACTGTCAATAGCACTCAGCAAATGCATGGGAATGCAATGACACTCATAAATACTGCAACATCACTCTGTTTATAATTGCATGGCAGCATTAAAAATTAATGTGATAATTACATGCAAGCTGGAATGCATTGACGCAACTCAAGTTTCATTAGCTGCGGATAATCCGAGGGCGCAACACTTTAAGGCATCTGGACATACATCACTCGCCTAATCGGATAATCTAAATCACTGATTGGATATCGAGTTCCAATGCGGGCTCCAAGGGGCCCGATGGGGAGCTGGGTAAATGACAACAATTAGAGAGAACAGAGCCGAGGCGCTTGAGGATTAAACTGAGATCATGTCGACACACAACAAGGGGCAAACAGCCACCGGTTCACGAACGAGAGACGAAACTCTGTCAACACACAGCTTAACTGAGTTTTTCCCCCACACGTAGAAGACATGTGCTTGCTCAGGAGACAAACCTTTAGAGATGTTGACATATCGATGTGGATAAGTACCACGCGGTCAAAGATGCCTTGCTCTTACTGGAAACTACAAGATAAAGCAAACGTGTAAACGTGCAGTGGGGAATGCGGTTTAAAGCAATCAGTCATTACTTATTGAAAAAAGATCATTAATTTTGCAAGCACAAATTAAAACTAAGACATCTACTGAATAAAGACTGCATGCTGCACTTATGATTAGCAAAATTAACATAATTAACCATTCTATGCATTAATTAGTCTATGCATTAAAGCATATCATCTGCATGCATGCATGCATTATCCAATTCAGAAAGATAATTACTGACTAAAACTAAAAAGAAAGGAGGGTTGTCATTGTGATATTCATTAAACACTCAATTATCTCACAACAAACAAAGCATGACGGAATTCAGATAATCAAAGGGCATACTACATCAAAATACTGTTTTGACCATAATCATTTTGGGGAGTTTCTAAACATCAGAGATGCTCTCTCATCCTCTACACAGTCAACTTCACATACAGCAGTCGCATATGAGACCATCACTTGACTATTAAATGGCATTATTTTAATGACAAATGTTGAGAGCGCATTACAGTGTTGAAAAACACAAGCAAATATGCAGTACAAAGAAATACAGAAATGTCATATTTAAGAATATGCACATATTGCAAAGTTGAGAACTGTAGCCCCAAAATGCTATTGACAACACTCTAAATTATCTACCAAAACAATAAATCACACCAAAAATCAATCATTTCCAGTCTAATTGAGCAGATTTAGATTCTGATCAATAGGTGATCACTCCAGTAACACACTAAGGAGCCAAGCCTCCGTTCACAGAAGTTCAGTTAATATTTCTACAGCACACTGCTCAATTTTCAATACTGACCTGATATTAAATTATGAGTTACGGTGGTGGAAAAAGCATGGTCACCTTTAAAATATGCTAAAGAAACAAAGAAACTCATGCATTTCAGATACAAAGAGTGAATACAGGTGAAAACGGGACAAGCTTAATCATCTGCATCATTATGTCAATATTCTTCTTTTACTAAATATGATAAACTAGAATGTTTCATAACATAGTGTGATAATTTGTACAAAAAAAAGTCTCCAACCTGTATTCACCCTATATTGCATTTGTATATGCAGTAGCCTATATATGTATAGCTTATATGTTGGAAAATACCGCCAAGTTGACAAATAGACAACATGTTCTGCAATATTTTGAACGATCTGCCAAACTAATCCAATGAATCACTGCCATTAACAACCATTTCGATCTATATCAGCAGATTTTGATAATGAACAATAGATGATCATCTCAGTCGGTGTCTAAAGAATATATAGGCAACTCTTTTCAACTTTTCATTCTGGCAAATACACATATCGATAATACCGGAAACAAAAGACGCATTAAAGATAAAACGGCTTATTGATTCAGACACAAACTACCGGCAACAAGTTGCGCGTAACCCTTCTGTATATGCCATGATCTGCCTTATAGACACATCTCCAGCCGTATTATACATCTCAGAAGATGTTCTGCATAAGAATCCGAGAGTTGGACACATGCAGTGGCTATAAGTCTCTGTAAAAGCATAAGTTTATGGAGAGGAGCTTTACCTGAAGCGCAGTCACAATGAAGCCTCGGCTGTGGATTTAACGCACTGTGTTCCGGGTATTTCGAGCTGCTCCTGTATAACGGTACGATCCTCAATGCGGCGCGGTGTGAGCGCTGGGGACAGACGCGATGCGTTGCGATGCGATGTGATGCGAAGCTCGCGCTCCTCTCCGCCGGCGCGCGTGATGAGAGTCTCTTCTGTGTCCAGCGCGCGCGTCTGACAGCAGCGCGCAGCCTCGTGCGGTGATCAGCAGAACTGACTGAGTAAGAGCAGGACTCACTGAGAGTTCACACACTGCTGTTTGCACACTTCTGTTACACCCTCTGTGCATGCGTTATGGCAGAAATGTTGCATTTACCTTTCTTGCATAAAGTGCATGGACCTCATTCATTTTTCATTGCATATACCTTCTTTTATGTTCTTCTCTGTTTATGATGCTGTCAAGATGTTTATATTGCATCTTCTTGTACATTAGTACAGTAAGTGCTCCTGTAAATCAGGAAAAAATCAATAAAGCTCTACTGATTCTGGAAACTTGCAGTTTGTTGTGATGTTACAATAACAAAATGCATACAAAAATGTTAAAAACAGAGGAACAGCGGTATTAAAACATTAGTCTAATGACACACAACCGATTATAGCTCTAAGCGGTGGGGCTAAATGCAACAGCGCAAGTACATTTAATTGGGAAAAACATTTAAAAGTCATACATGGACATGTTCAATTGCTTACTGAACTTTTGACCATTAGGTGGTGATGTCACTAAATTGATACTGGATTATTGTTAGGGAATTGTAACAATGACGCATGTTGAATTCGGAATCTCATATACTCGCATACTCCTTTTGCAATAGAAGGATGTTTTTAAAGTAGTAGGAGTAGACTAATATGCTAGTATGCGGTTCCGAATTCAACATACATAGTTCATCAACATACAAAGTTTTGTGTCAACACAAGCGTTGTAAAGACGCAAACCTGGTTGGCAATTACATCATGGAATTATGGATGTGTAAAATGTGAATGGTCTGGACTATTAAAATGATTTTCCATGATGGTCTGAAGATGATCTAAATTTGGTGCAGATTCGATGAACGCTGCAGGAGATCAAAAAATTAGATTTGCAACATAACTCAACATGGTGGCCATGCAACATAAACCAAAACTGGATAAATGGGTGTTACTTTCTATATGATCTATGGAAAATTAAAGAAAATCTTGTGTCTGGAGTTATGTTTACCATATATTAATTTTCCATATGAACTACCAAAAACATGGGGAATCATTATCCACTAACAAACGGCTGTTTACCTCATTGAGTTGATGGTTCTCCATCTCTGTTCTGTGGATTGTGGACAGCAGGGGAAAAAAGCCTATATTTGCTGTTCTATTGCACGTTATTATTGCATTTCATAAACCCTGTACCGCCATAAACAGTAGCTATAAGAAGCAGTTTGTTGATCCAAAGGTGCTGCAAAGAACCAGTGATGAAGGACTTTATTTGTCCTGCTGTACATAAGAGAGACTGGATGGAGGAAGGATATCACTGACGCCACGGCAGATTTCCTTTTTCCCCAGACACCAGACACACGGCATAACAAGACCAGCAGATAGTGGCATCATTTACCATGTGTCGGGGGTTAAGTACCTCGCTGAGGAGGTCTTGATCAATATCTCACCTAGCGGTGAACCCGCAGAGACAAGCACTGAGTGAACGGTGAAATGTCTGTACGTCACAGACAGAAGAACCAACAACACCCTCCAGATTGAAATGCTCCCTTAAAGAAATGCTTTTTAAGGACTACAACAAACGGCTGGTAGAGACTACAGACATTCCTCCCGGGTTAGTGACATCACCAACCCTAGAATTTACATAAACCCCGCCCCCGGAACACAATTTACAGATTATCAGGACAGAATATGCTAATCAATGACTAGAAGATAACTGAACATAAGCAACATCAATTTATCAACTAACCATTCAGAAATGTCCTGTTGCTTCTACATGTTGTCACTTCTTCTTGAGTCTCTCCATCATTGTCTGACTCCGGTTTGAACATAAAAGACTAAACGTTTTTGAAATTTTCATTTTCTTGTGTGTGAGGTAATCCAAGCTGCTAGGGACACAAGTTGTTGTAGCTCCGCCCTATGTTCCGGGAGCAGCAGCTCATTTGCATTTAAAGGGACAGACACAAAAACGGTGCATTTTTGCTCACCCTCAAAAAGTGACAACTTTAACATGCTATATAAAAATATCTGTGGGGTATTTTGAGCTAAAACTTCACATACACACTCTGGGGACATCAAAGAGTTATTTTACATCTTGTGAAAAGGGCATTATACCACCCCTTTAAGCAAATAACTTAAATTTCAGTCTATTCCTCGCTCAAAGCCATTGCATGATGTTAGTCATTTTTAATGTTAAAATATGTGGTCACTGTAATTTAACACGTACAGAAGAAGAGCTGTCATTCAAAATGTTTTCCTTTTGTGTTTTGCAGGGGGGAAATAACAGCCTACAGGCTTGGAACAACATGAAGGTGCGTAAATAATGACACAATTTTCATTTTTATGTGAGCTGCAGCATTAATAAATCAGCAACATTGTTCAAAATGTATTTGTTACTCAAAACCTCATGATTACTGTGATACAGCACTTGTGACAACTAGCCCCGGCCTCCCTTAAAAGCCCTTTGGATCCGGAGAATCTAATTCTAATCGAATGTAAAAATCTTTTAGCCACAGATTGGTGGTGCTAGAGCATCTTTCTCGCTCTCTCTCATTCACATCCTCCATCTCTGAACGTTACAAGTAAGTTACAGCCCTGTTTTACCCATAACATACCTTGACTTACGGATGCGGTTCATCCATCATTGTCTCGCATGAATTTGCTTGTCATATTTCATCCCTCCCTTTCTCTGAAGCCATAAATATCTTGTCTTGGGAAATGCTGACTATAGAAATAACTTCTAAATATTACATGTATATATTTTTGTTTGCAGGATGTTCTAGGCGTGGAGTCTGTAATCTTTCAAACCTGACCAGAGGAAAACAAACACGTTCATCATGCGGTCAATGAACAGAACATCGCAAAAGGCCAGACAAATGCTTTAGCAATGACTTGTCTAATTCTGTTTGTACTTTGGATTTACTCCAGCAGAAAAATGTGCATGTAACAGTGTTGGGGAATGACTCACTAAAACAGCGATGATCCTACCTGACAATTTACTAGCTAACTGAATATATATATAGGTTACACTTTATATTAAGGTTTGTTACACAGTAAATATAGATTTAAGTGCTGAGTAATGTTAAGTAACTACATGCACTTACTATAGGGTAAGGGTTAGGATTAGGGTTTGGTTTAGGGTTAGTTGCATGTAATTATGCATAATTAATAGTTATTACTATAACTACATGTAACATATGTAACAATGACACTGTAAAATAAAGTGTTACCTCTATATATATATATATATATATATATATATATATATATAAGGCCTACTATATAACATTTCAGTAAATGTTATATTTCAGTAAAATTTTAAATTCATCCATTTTTAAAAGTCACGTTTCATGTACTTTTTTACAGTGTTTTTTTTATTTGAAATAAAGCTAAAATAAAATAAAATAAAAAAATTAGATAAAAAACGAAACAAAAATTAGAACATGAAGTTTAATGTTGAAGTACTAAACTTGCGAATTTAAATAAATTAAAACTATACTTAAACATATTTAAAAAAAAACATATCAAAATTACTAAAAACTAAACAAAATGAAAACTGAAAATATAAAAATAAAAGCTAATCCAAAATATTAATAAAAACTATAAATGTTTACAAATAATCCTAAATTAACATTGCTTTTTGCAGTGAGCATTGGTGCCATTTTGCTGTAATATATATATAGTATTATATTCATTGTTAAATTAAAATATCAGTGGTCAAGATCGGTAATGTGATCAAAAATCACCCTGATTTTGCGCCAGATATATTGAAGATTAAACAGTAAATACATTTATAAAAATGATTGTTCCCTATACTATAACGTCAAGTAGATGAAAGGTCCACAAGGATGAGATAACACAAGATTTAATATAATATTAAGCACAAACAGCCACCTCACGGGACAAAACAATAACCGACCAGCAGTGCAGGTGAGGGAACGACTTAAGAAGAAACACAAATGAGGATAATTGATCACACACAGCTGACACATATGAACTAATGATAACGGTAACCAAGGAGACAAACGAGTGGTGGGAATCTGAACAAAGAAACATGACAAAATAAAACAAACTGAAAGTCCATGAAAACCAAACACACTGAACACACTGTGACAGCTAGATAGATATCTACAGTAACTGCTTTACTAAAGAGTAACTTGACTGCAGTTTAACTACTTTAAATTACAAGTAGCTTGGTAAACAGTTTCAAAGTAGCTTCCCCAACAATGCAAAACCAGCTTCTGTGACAGACACTGAATTTACATTCCCTTTCTAAGAGAAACTGTGAAAAGGAGGAGAGAAAAAATGTCTCTTCATAGAGCGTAGCTTTGCCTTTTCAACGTCTGAACAAAAGGAGAGAGAAATATGGAAAATCCCTCGACATCTTGTAGAAACGGTGTAACTCACTGACGTGTCGTCCTCAAAGTCAGCAGAGACATGAAGCGTCAGGTCTGGACTTCTGGAAATAAAGTGATCGTGGTGATCTGGGTCTGATGGCGATGAAAGGTTCCAGTGCACGACTGAGGTTCAATCAACCAGACACATCAGAGATCCGGCCAACGCAGAGAAACCAACACCGTTTCAATTTTGAAAATACCAAAATGATTAATAAGTGTAAAGCCACCCACCTGGCCAAAAACGAAACACAGTGAAGTTTCATTTCTAGCAAATCTCTCGCTTCACTCCTCACTGACACTGTCATCGCAGAACGTTCATATTTATAACAGACCTGTAAGCTTGCACATTAAAAATAACTTCAACCTCAATGGAAAAAAACATAATTCACTGCCGTTTCTTACGATATAGTGGCAGTAAAACACCAACAATTTGTAATCCTTTTCACAAAGTATGATTAAATGGTTAGATTATCAATAAATAAAGACTAATTCTGAAGTGGTTCCTTGCACAAAACTATATCACAAGCATAAAACACTTTTAGCATAGTCCATGATTTGTAAACTAGTGCATTTTGATGTTTGCATCACTTAACCAGCTCCATATGTGTGGCTCTTCTGACGTAGTAAACTTGCTCAGTAGTCCAGCTGATCCAGCATTGCACTTGTGATGTGAAGCGTCCGAGTCACGATAAAAGAGCTCAAAGACTTGGAAAAGCTAAAATAGTGGGCCCTTGCACCCAGCGCAATTGACTTTGTACACCGACGCATGTATCATTCCTATTTTGCACCCGACGCACAGCGGACTTTTCCCTCCACAGACGCACGTCGGTAAATTAGGGAATGAACTTGCGCTCCCGGGGGCGGTTCAGCGAAAAGAGGAGGCGTGTTCCGGCGCAAACGTTCCCTGGTGCTATTTTGCAGTTCCAGAAAACAATTCCACCACAGACCAGGAGAACCCGAGTCTAAAGTCAGCGGCGCGTTGCACATGTTATTCAGATGCTATTTTAAGGGCGCATGCTTGGCCATAATCAATGTAGCGTGTGCACAACACACATACACTTTGCTTCTCTCATCTACATAGACGCAGCAGTTTTCATTTTTGCAAATCATACATTATTACAAGGAAAAATATTCCACACGAGGGAAATCATTGTGGTGTCCATGAAGATATGAAAAAATAAATCTAGCTTACACATTTACCCAAATTATTATACGCCTGTTTAACCGAGGCTAATTTGGGTGTGTTTCTCCATCCCCAATGTCACTTCTCTGTGTTTTACGGCCCTGACGAGAACGCCGGTCTCCTCGGCTGTGAACCGCTCCTGGCAAATCCGCCGTTATAATAGCAATCCGCCATGGAACAAGCGCGCCTGCTCTTAAAGGGAATGTGAGATGTCGCTCTGATTGGTTTATTTCATGTTACGCCCAAACCACACCTATGAGTAATGAAGCTCCTTCAGACCAACACATTTTAGATTTGCGTCGGGCGCAAGAGTCATTTATCCCGCCGGTATAATAGCAACAGCACCCGAGATCCGCCCACAAAGTTACTCGTTCGCGTTTGATACTTGCGTTTCAGATCGTTAAAATAGGGCCCAGTGTGTTTTATCTCACATTTGCTTTGATTAATACTATCGGTTAGGTTTAATGTAGGGTTTAGTGTAGGTGGTACGTTAATATTTTCAGTAGCGATTGGACATTTCTGAACTGCTGTGATACAACATAATAAAACATTGCCAGATTCCCGTTCATTTGTTTTGGATAAAACTGAATGCCTTTTTGCTGCCACTTACTGGACAATTCACTTTGAAAGAGTTGAGAAACGCAATATCCAACGAAATATAAGATATTAGTACTGTGGTGATATTACTGTATACCGCCTGACATAGAAAGTTCACACATAATATTGATGCTAACTAATGTGCAAAAATGTCATTTTAACCCAGAAATACGAAACACTCTGGCAAAGATTCATATCAATGCCATTGTCAGACTAAAGGACAGTGGTCTCTTAGTAATTTTCTTTCTTAGCATAAGTGATTATCCCATTAGCATGTAGCAGCCGTGTGCTAGTGCTGTCAGATTCTCACTGTGGGTCTTTCACACTGAGTCGCCTGTATTTACTCTGTCTGTCCTGTCATAGATTAATTGAAGCAAGGATTGTGCAAACTTCAAACATATTCCACACATCAGACTGTGTAAGTCCCTGAAAATTGGTGCATCTCCTCAAAGTTGACATTTTCCAGTTCATTACAGATTATAGAACGCATCATAATTAGTCCATTATTAACTAGAGAACTGTTTCACAAACAGTATACAGACTCAAAGCATCAATATATCTAGGAAAACTCATATAAATATGACACACTTACTGTACTTTAGTATAGTCACAAGAAACACTTGTACTGTATGTGATCAAACATCTCAATCTGTTCATGTTGACTTAACTAAAGCAAAGAAATGCTTGACTATGCAGAAAGATAAGTACATTTGTGCATTTTATTTTGTTTAGGTTTGTCATTTATAGTGCTACATTCTACAGAACCAGTTTCTGAAATTGTAGCCTGTTACAGTCAAAACAACAGTCCGAATATGGAGAAAAGGGATAAATTAAGGAGGTTCAAGATGCATATTTAGTATTTTAGGAATAAGTGTTTATACGCGAGGGGAAATTCTTATAGAGTGCCGGTATACACTTTATATTATAGATAATTAAATGCCCATGTGCTTTGTCATTACTGATTGCCTTATCTCGAGATTAGGACTGAGCATAAAGGTAAAGTGTGTGAAGTTTGTCTGATTTTTTTTATTTTTTTTTATTGCATGCATAAATACTTTGCATTTTGCAATTTTTGGGGATTTCTTTGGGTTGTACTTTTTTGGGGGGAGGGGGGGAGGGGGGGGTAAGTAAATAATTAAATACTGCATTTTAAACTTAAACATAAATTACATTTAAACTGTTTTTTGTTTTACATAAAAATAACAATATTACCACTGGGTGCACTTCTCTTTTTGTTCATTCACCAAAAGTCATCAAAAGCTGTGAGGCTTTACTACATCAGCATTATGCTTTGGCAATCAGAACGTTACCGCAATATTTGGGTTAATGTTGCCCTCAGGAAATCTCTCAATAATGCTGTTTTCTGGCGCTGCCGGCCAAGATAAATCCTTCTCTAGTCACATGAGAGTGAGGAAAACATGAGAAAGTCAGAAATGAAGAGTTGTCAGGAGAGACTACTGTTGAATAACCCACCAAAAAAGTTAACATCAAATCACTCTTTATACTTGCTTAACATATTTCTGGTCTTATTGTGCACAATTTATCAGTTTTTCCAATAATATTCTGCAATAGATCACAACACTTAATCACAATCCAATCATTCCCAATGGATAAAGTGAAGTCCAACCTTACATTTTTCTTGCT
Source organism: Abramis brama (assembly GCF_963993115.1). Taxonomy (NCBI): domain Eukaryota; kingdom Metazoa; phylum Chordata; class Actinopteri; order Cypriniformes; family Leuciscidae; genus Abramis; species Abramis brama. The sequence goes on along the minus strand of NC_139973.1, from coordinate 2,583,927 downwards.
ATATATCTTTTCACTTGGAAATATGTCAAATTACAAAAGTAAATAGTTTGATGTTGACTTTAAGCAGAAGTCAAACCTTTGCATGATTCAATAAAACTGTCAAGAACAACACACACTGAGCAAAAGTGTGTGTGTGTGTGTGTGTGTGTGTGTGTGTGTGTGTGTGTGTGTGTGTGTGTGTGTGTGTGTGTGTGTTATCTGCAGTTTGATGGACACAGACAGGAAGTTACACCTCTATCGTTGATCAGGATCTGTCCGAGTGTCTCTCAAAACATTAGAAAGCTTTTCTATCTCTCGTCTTTCCCCACAGCGTCCACACTGACACGACAGATCGGGTCCAGAGAGGATTGGCTTGGACGATTCCACTGAGCTGATGATCTTCGTAAATTCAACTTCATCACCAACTCTTTCAAGAGGTCCTAAAAAGGCAGTCAGGAATGATGCAAAATGCCCTAAATATTGCAAAAGTAAACATAACATACATAGTTACAGTATGGGTTTAGTGCAATGATCTGTAGCTGTCGGGCTTCATTCATCAAAGGAGAAGAACAAATCTGTGAGAATTCATTTGTAAAAACATTAGAGATGAATTCTTTTATTGTTGCATTGAATTTAACACTAAAAGTTGTCATATTCAATTCAACGTAACAATTTATGCCATAATGCACAAATGACTTATATACAATACGTGCATTTTTATATATTAAATATTGCCCATTAACAAGTTTCGGACATTGCATTCAATGCAGACCACACAAGCAGAGCGAGAAAACACAGCAATGCTGAAGAACTAGACTAGATTTTTTTTTTTTTTTTTCTCTGTTTTAATAATACAGCGAATTAGATCTAGGAAAGGCAATGAGTCATTTTCTAACAATCCGGCATCCAAAAATAGGCCTACTTATTTACCGCATTAATCTTCAGGAGACAACGTACAGGCTATATGCAATTCAGTTATTTCCAGTGGAAAGTTCTTTTAGTCACATAACATTAGGAGGCCGTTGCATTATAGCATGCATATTTGCTGCCGAACACAAAAGGCAATTTTCTGTGCTTTTCAGACTACTTAAATGTGACAACTTTTCACCACGACAAAGGCATGAGAAGTACAGGTGCAGGGTTGGAAACGCGTGCAGGGTTGCAAACACAAGTATAATCGTGTGCGCTCATATGGAGAGGATGTGCATGGGAAAACCAATATTGCTATAATATATATCATCCATTCTTATGTGCCGTGGGCCGCTGTTTGCTGTGTTATTCCAGGCGAGACTCCCTATAGAATGCATGTCAAAACACTAGCGCAACTACAATACGCCTGTCAAGAGCATCAAATGTTAATACACATTATGCATGGAGTTTTCCTCCTTGTGTCAATGCTTAATTGCTATTTAATAGTCTGACAGCTATTGTACATGGTACCTATTGAGAACATTGATGGGGGAGCTTTTTAAAAACTAGCGATTTCTTGGCATGCAAATCAGCCCTCGTAAACCTCTATATTAAGTTGCATAAATAAATGAATCGGGCAAAAGAAACTGTTGTATCAGCAACTGTTATTTTCATTGCACACAGTTGTTTGTTTCTAAACCAAAGTACTCTACTGACTATTGATACTTTGCACGTGACGTCAGTTGTACTGGCTGGCGGGCAAGAACGTCATTCTCTAGCAACGAAAACCAGTAAACTAATCAAGGATCTTGCCAGGACGTTGCCAGTTTTAATATACAAAAGTTGGTGTTTTGAGGTGTACACGACATGTCAGATAGTTGTTGTGCGATTGGATGCACTAACCGCGTTTGTTGCCCGCCAGATATCACGTGACTGCAAAGTATCAATAAACATATGGAAACATATGGTGCTTAAACAGTCAGCACGATAATGAGTCAATGAATCTGCTCAAAATGCCAGATTAGAGGGATCAAATCTTTGAAAGATATTCAAAGTTTTGTCTGAGACACTTGAGTAAACACACTAAATGTGATCCTTCTTTGATTTCCGAGTTACATTTGCATTTATGCATTTGTGTGCATTTCTCCAAAGCGATGGGATACATTTAAATGAATCGAACCCATGATGGCGTTGCAAGCACTAAAAAAGTTATTAATATGTATAGGATTGAAAATAATCCAAGATATTTGAAATGAACCAAGACATTTGCTTTACTGTTTTCCACCCCCTTTGTCTACCACAAGGACCATTTGGAATTACGGTGGGGGAAGTTGTAATTATCTGATTGGTCAGTTTGAATGTCTCACGTTTGGGTTAGAGTCACATGGTCAGGGAAAGGATAAAAGAAGATGTAAGACTGTCTCTGTTTTATGGTTCTCTGATTCTCTGGGTCCCTTTCTTGGGGCTCTCTTCCTTTACCTTCTCTTTTCTTTGTCTCTCTCTCTCTGGTAACATTTTACATGCTGGGTAAGATTAATGGTATAAGTTATCATCTCATACATATTTTTTGTAACTATTTTAAGTGTAATGTTACGATTTCCTGATTGATCTAGGGGAGGAAAGCAACAGCAAAAATGGATGGTGGTGAAATGAATGTGCAACAGCATGAAGCCACCCCGTCTCCAGACCCAGAGTTGTTTCACAATAACCACATAATTATCTCATGAAAGAAAAATAGTTTTTATTTACAAATTAGGCAAAAGAAAAAAAATATCAGATTCAGAAGGGGGTATTTCCAAAACAACAAACATAATCAGTCTAACTCCTTATTAACCAAAATACCTAAACTAAAAGAAAAGAAAACAAGAGTACAGCAAAATAAGCTAACTCCCTTACTAACATAAACAGGAGAAAAAGTCAAATTCAAAATAAATGGCACCCTCCTCCCTATTATTAGTATAGACTAGTATAGACTAGTATAGTATAGTATAGAATAGTATAGTATAGTATAGTATAGTATAGTATAGTATAGTATAGACTAGTATAGTATAGAATAGTATAGTATAGTATAGTATAGACTAGTATAGTATAGTATAGTATAGACTAGTATAGTATAGTATAGTATAGTATAGACTAGTATAGTATAGTATAGTATAGACTAGTATAGTATAGTATAGTATAGACTAGTATAGTATAGTATAGTATAGTATAGACTAGTATAGTATAGTATAGTATAGTATAGTATAGTATAGTATAGACTAGTATAGACTAGTATAGTATAGTATAGTATAGTATAGTATAGACTAGTATAGTATAGAATAGTATAGTATAGTATAGTATAGTATAGTATAGTATAGACTAGTATAGTATAGAATAGTATAGTATAGTATAGTATAGTATAGTATAGACTAGTATAGTATAGTATAGTATAGACTAGTATAGTATAGTATAGTATAGTATAGACTAGTATAGTATAGTATAGTATAGACTAGTATAGTATAGTATAGTATAGACTAGTATAGTATAGTATAGTATAGTATAGACTAGTATAGTATAGTATAGTATAGTATAGTATAGTATAGACTAGTATAGTATAGTATAGTATAGTATAGTATAGTATAGACTAGTATAGTATAGTATAGTATAGTATAGACTAGTATAGTATAGTATAGTATAGTATAGTATAGACTAGTATAGTATAGTATAGTATAGTATAGTATAGTATAGTAAAGTATAGTATAGTAGTATAGACTAGTATAGTATAGTATAGTATAGTATAGTATAGTATAGTATAGAATAGTATAGTATAGTATAGTATAGTATAGACTAGTATAGTATAGTATAGTATAGTATAGTATAGTATAGTATAGACTAGTATAGTATAGACTAGTATAGTATAGTATAGTATAGTATAGTATAGATTAGTATAGTATAGTATAGTATAGTATAGTATAGTATAGACTAGTATAGTATAGTATAGTATAGTATAGTATAGTATAGTATAGACTAGTATAGTATAGTATAGTATAGTATAGTATAGACTAGTATAGTATAGTATAGTATAGTATAGTATAGACTAGTATAGTATAGTATAGTATAGTATAGTATAGTATAGTAAAGTATAGTATAGTAGTATAGACTAGTATAGTATAGTATAGTATAGTATAGACTAGTATAGTATAGTATAGTATAGTATAGACTAGTATAGTATAGTATAGTATAGTATAGTATAGTATAGTATAGTAAAGTATAGTATAGTAGTATAGACTAGTATAGTATAGTATAGTATAGTATAGTATAGTATAGTATAGAATAGTATAGTATAGTATAGTATAGACTAGTATAGTATAGTATAGTATAGTATAGTATAGACTAGTATAGTATAGACTAGTATAGTATAGTATAGTATAGTATAGTATAGTATAGACTAGTATAGTATAGTATAGTATAGTATAGTATAGTATAGTATAGACTAGTATAGTATAGTATAGTATAGTATAGTATAGTATAGTATAGTATAGACTAGTATAGTATAGTATAGTATAGACTAGTATAGTATAGTATAGTATAGACTAGTATAGTATAGTATAGTATAGTATAGACTAGTATAGTATAGTATAGTATAGTATAGTATAGACTAGTATAGTATAGTATAGTATAGTATAGTATAGTATAGTATAGTATAGTAAAGTATAGTATAGTAGTATAGACTAGTATAGTATAGTATAGTATAGTATAGTATAGTATAGTATAGTATAGTATAGAATAGTATAGTATAGTATAGTATAGACTAGTATAGTATAGTATAGTATAGTATAGTATAGACTAGTATAGTATAGACTAGTATAGTATAGTATAGTATAGTATAGACTAGTATAGTATAGTATAGTATAGTATAGTATAGTATAGTATAGTATAGACTAGTATAGTATAGTATAGTATAGTATAGACTAGTATAGTATAGTATAGTATAGTATAGACTAGTATAGTATAGTATAGTATAGTATAGTATAGACTAGTATAGTATAGTATAGTATAGTATAGTATAGACTAGTATAGTATAGTATAGTATAGTATAGTATAGTATAGTATAGTAGTATAGACTAGTATAGTATAGTATAGTATAGTATAGTATAGTATAGAATAGTATAGTATAGTATAGTATAGTATAGTATAGTATAGTATAGTATAGACTAGTATAGTATAGTATAGTATAGTATAGACTAGTATAGTATAGTATAGTATAGTATAGTATAGTATAGACTAGTATAGTATAGTATAGTATAGTATAGACTAGTATAGTATAGTATAGTATAGTATAGTATAGTATAGTATAGACTAGTATAGTATAGTATAGTATAGTATAGTATAGTATAGACTAGTATAGTATAGTATAGTATAGTATAGTATAGTATAGACTAGTATAGTATAGTATAGTATAGTATAGTATAGTATAGTATAGTATAGACTAGTATAGTATAGTATAGTATAGTATAGTATAGTATAGTATAGTATAGACTAGTATAGTATAGTATAGTATAGTATAGTATAGTATAGTATAGTATAGACTAGTATAGTATAGACTAGTATAGTATAGTATAGTATAGACTAGTATAGTATAGTATAGTATAGTATAGTATAGTATAGACTAGTATAGTATAGTATAGTATAGTATAGTATAGTATAGTATAGTATAGTAGGTATTGACTTTGAAGTGCTACCTATTGCAATACAATATCGTCACTCTCTACAGCAACGCTCTCCCACATATTAAGCGATTGTAACTGCGCTTATTTCCATCGTTGGTATAAGTGGCAGTGGGTGGAATAGACAAGAAATGTACAGTTTTCTACCATCTTGCTGACAACTTTTCTTTAGTCATTCGGCAGTCTTGCAGCCTGAACCTCTGCAGGAAATCCACCCTTACAAAAACATGAAAATGCATAGCCCGTTTAAGATAAACCTGTGACTAAACAGCAGGTAAAAACAAAAGAAGTGTCACTTTACACATCAGTCAAAAGTCTATTCCATGTCAGAATAAACAGAAAAGATTATTAGACTTTATGCTGATGACTAATAGGCCAGGCCTCAGTGTGCAACAAATAATATCCCTAAATGAAGCCACACCATTCACCGTCCCTTATTCCCTTAAAAAGTATGATTCCCAGTGTATTGCATTCATAGTTTAAATTTAGCTGAAAGTGGTCAGGCCAACGGTGCCGAAGCGCGTGACATCACTGCCGGTCAAACACACTCTCAGCATCTGACCCTGGAGTCACGCAAGTCAATCAGCTGTGTATTATACACACACCTCATGAGACTCACGTATGAATGTACAAATCAGGGATGTGCAGGGTGGCTTGACAGAATCCGAAATCATTGTATAGATTTTTTTTTTTTTTTTTTCTAGAGTTACATGATAAAGAACAGATTACACTGATTTATTCCAGACGAGATTTTTAAATGCTACATTTTCTGACAGAAGTTTTCCTTTTCCTGCAGGATTAGTTTTCACTGAATGAATGCACTTGCATGCTACACTAAAATATTGGAATAGCAGATACACTTGCAAGTACAAGTGTGATTATTACACACACACACACACACACACACACAAACTGCAGTCTTATAAGTATTTCCAGCCCGATCTCACGGGAAAACGTACAAATTCCACGAGGTGGCTTATTCGTACGAATCCATACGACCTGACTCGTACGAATTAGTACGATTTTTGCAAAATCGTACATATTTTACGAATTGGCCAATTCGTATGAATTCATACGAATGACCTACCCCTGACCCCGCCCCTAAACCTACCCATCACGTGGGTTTATACAAATCGTTCAAATTCGTACGAGTGAGGTCGTACGAATTAGTACGAATTAGCCAACTTTTTATCATTCGTACGAATTTGTACGAATTGGTCGTGAGATAGCGTTGGTATTTCTTTCAGGATACAAAATATAACAAACATGAGCCTGTATGTAGTCAACCAAAAAGCAATGGATGTTATTTTTATTTATTTTTTCAGACATACCCTTGTGAAAAAGCTTAATTCTATTGAATGTGCACTTGTAGTGTATATACTTCAAATCTGAAAAATATTTTTAAAAATATTGTTATCTGTACTTGCAGATAATGAAATAAAAGGCCACTTAAGTGCACTTAAAGAGAGAAGACATCATGACTTTGTTTCTTAACACTTTTTCGTAAAGTTTTAACTTAAATTTGAAATGTTTTAATATTTTGTTGTACTTTAAAGAACTACACTTATATTAATGTGTGTTAATACCATACAAAAGCATAGGTAACATACTTGAATATACTTTTAACTGCAGTGTGTTATTGGAAATTACATTTAAAGTAAATATATTGTAAATGTAGTAAATTGCAACTTCATCATGTGAAATTACAAATATATTTAAATGCATGGCAAACAAGTGTCAATAGAAATGATAAAGTAGCCTATATTAAAGTAAATAGTTAAAGTAAACGTTAACCATACTTCAAAGACAATAGAAGTAATTATGAAATTGCATATAAAGTGTAATTACTTTAATTGAAACAAAGCACTCTTAAGTACATTTTCATTTAAATGCAAAAGACATTACATTCATTATGCTAAAGTGTACTTCTTTTTCACAAGGGTATGCATTTATGAATCATAACTGGAAGATATTATATCCATAGTTATATTTTATCTATGTATATTATATCCCAAGCTTATACCTGTAAGTGCAATACTCCCATTGTTTAGTGCAATATCTTCTAAACTCAGGTGATATTTACATGTATTCACACCATTCAAAATACTGTAAATATGTTCATAATCTGTAAATGTTTATCCTGACTAAACCCAACTGTGACCTTATACTTTTTTTCATATTTTTATATTTATATTTTTATTCCTAGAATTTGTATCACTATGTTTCTTGTTGTATTTGTATTTGTATTTGAATATGTGCACTGGAAGCTTCAGTGCCAAGAAAAATTATTTGTGTGTGCAAGCACACTTGGCAATAAAGCTCTTTCTGATTACGATTATGATTCTGATTCATATACAGTGAGGAAAATAAGTATTTGAACACCCTGCTATTTTGCAAGTTCTCCCACTTAGAAATCATGGAGGGGTCTGAAATTGTCATCGTAGGTGCATGTCCACTGTGAGAGAAATAATCTAAAAAAAAAAATCCAGAAATCACAATGTATGATTTTTTAACTATTTATTTGTATGATACAGCTGCAAATAAGTATTTGAACACCTGAGAAAATCAATGTTAATATTTGGTACAGTAGCCTTTGTTTGCAATTACAGAGGTCAAACGTTTCCTGTAGTTTTTCACCAGGTTTGCACACACTGCAGGAGGGATTTTGGCCCACTCCTCCACACAGATCTTCTCTAGATCAGTCAGGTTTCTGGGCTGTCGCTGAGAAACACGGAGTTTGAGCTCCCTCCAAAGATTCTCTATTGGGTTTAGGTCTGGAGACTGGCTAGGCCACGCCAGAACCTTGATATGCTTCTTACAGAGCCACTCCTTGGTTATCCTGGCTGTGTGCTTCGGGTCATTGTCATGTTGGAAGACCCAGCCTCGACCCATCTTCAATGCTCTAACTGAGGGAAGGAGGTTGTTCCCCAAAATCTCGCAATACATGGCCCCGGTCATCCTCTCCTTAATACAGTGCAGTCGCCCTGTCCCATGTGCAGAAAAACACCCCCAAAGCATGATGCTACCACCCCCATGCTTCACAGTAGGGATGGTGTTCTTGGGATGGTACTCATCATTCTTCTTCCTCCAAACACGTTTCACGAGTTCACATCTACATATAATTAATACAATAAGTTTATGCGTATTTGGCGTGCTGTCCGGGGGGAGGGCTCCGAGCTCGGAGTTAGGCCCGAACCCAAAGTACTCCCCCCAGTTGGTAAGTGTAGATGGAACTGGAAGTGAGGAGATGGGGTGGAGGAGGGATGCTGACAAACTTTCAATGAACATAGATAGGTCTGCTGTGAATTTATATTCTGTCATTGAGTTGATTAC